>NW_028225195.1:1800000-2214838 GCF_052327205.1 Somniosus microcephalus
AAGCAGAAGAAGGAGAAGGAGAAGGTGAAGTCTGGAGGGTGAATCAGAAGAAGCAGAAGAAGGAGAAGGAGAAGGTGAAGTCTGGAGGGTGAATCAGAAGAATCAGAAGAAGGAGAAGGAGAAGGTGAAGTCTGGAGGGTGAATCAGAAGAAGCAGAAGAAAGAGAAGGAGAAGGTGAAATCTGGAGGGTGAATCAGAAGAAGCAGAAGAAGGAGAAGGAGAAGGTGAAGTCTGGAGGGTGAATCAGAAGAAGCAGAAGAAGGAGAAGGAGAAGGTGAAGTCAGGAGGGTGAATCAGAAGAAGCAGAAGAAGGAGAAGGAGAAGGTGAAGTTAGGAGGGTGAATCAGAAGAAGCAGAAGAAGGAGAAGGAGAAGGTGAAGTCAGGGGGGTGAAGCAGAAGAAGTAGAAGAAGGAGAAGGAGAAGGTGAAGTCTGGTGGGTGAAACAGAAGAAGCAGAAGAAGGAGAAGGAGAAGGTGAAGTCTGTAGGGCGCTGCAGAAGAAGCAGAAGAAGGAGAAGCAGAAGGTGAAGTCTGGAGGGTGAAGCAGAAGAAGCAGAAGAAGGAGAAGGAGAAGGTGAAGTCTGGAGGGTGAATCAGAAGAAGTAGAAGAAGGAGAATGAGATGGTGAAGTCAGGAGGGTGAAGCAGAAGAAGCAGAAGAAGGAGAAGGAGAAGGTGAAGTCTGGAGGGTGAAGCAGAAGAAGCAGAAGAAGGAGAAGGAGAAGGTGAAGTCTGGAGGGCGAAGCAGAAGAAGCAGAAGAAGGAGAAGGTGAAGGTGAAGTCTGGAGGGTGAATCAGAAGAAGTAGAAGAAGGAGAAGGAGAAGGTGAAGTCTGGAGGGTGAATCAGAAGAAGTAGAAGAAGGAGAAGGAGAAGGTGAAGTCTGGAGGGAGAAGCAGAAGAAGTAGAAGAAGGAGAAGGAGAAGGTGAAGTCTGGAGGGTGAATCAGAAGAAGCAGAAGAAGGAGAAGGAGAAGGTGAAGTCTGGAGGGTGAATCAGAAGAAGCAGAAGAAGGAGAAGGAGAAGGTGAAGTCAGGAGGGTGAATCAGAAGAGGCAGAAGACGGAGAAGGAGAAGGTGAAGTCTGGAGGGTGAATCAGAAGAGGCAGAAGACGGAGAAGGAGAAGGTGAAGTCTGGAGGGTGAATCAGAAGAAGCAGAAGAAGGAGAAGGTGAAGGTGAAGACTGGAGGGTGAATCAGAAGAAGTAGAAGAAGGAGAAGGAGAAGGTGAAGACTGGAGGGTGAATCAGAAGAAGTAGAAGAAGGAGAAGGAGAAGGCGAAGTCTGCAGGGTGAATCAGAAGAAGCAGAAGAAGGAGAAGGAGAAGGTGAAGTCTGGAGGGTGAATCAGAAGAAGCAGAAGAAGGAGAAGGAGAAGATGAAGTCTGGAGGGTGAATCAGAAGAAGTAGAAGAAGGAGAAGTAGAAGGTGAGGTCTGGCGGGTGAATCAGAAGAAGCAGAAGAAGGAGAAGGAGAAGGTGAAGTCTGAAGGGTGAATCAGAAGAAGCAGAAGAAGGAGATGGAGAAGGTGAAGTCTGGAGGGTGAATCAGAAGAAGCAGAAGAAGGAGAAGTAGAAGGTGAAGTCTGGAGGGTGAATCAGAAGAAGCAGAAGAAGGAGAAGGAGAAGGTGAAGTCTGGAGGGTGTATCAGAAGAAGTAGAAGAAGGAGAAGGAGAAGGTGAAGTCTGGAGGGTGAATCAGAAGAGGTAGAAGAAGGAGAAGGAGAAGGTGAAGTCTGGAGGGTGAATCAGAAGAAGCAGAAGAAGGAGAAGGAGAAGGTGAAGTCTGGAGGGTGAATCAGAAGAATCAGAAGAAGGAGAAGGAGAAGGTGAAGTCTGGAGGGTGAATCAGAAGAAGCAGAAGAAAGAGAAGGAGAAGGTGAAATCTGGAGGGTGAAGCAGAAGAAGCAGAAGAAGGAGAAGGAGAAGGTGAAGTCTGGAGGGTGAATCAGAAGAAGTAGAAGAAGGAGAAGGAGAAGGTGAAGTCTGGAGGGTGAATCAGAAGAAGTAGAAGAAGGAGAAGGAGAAGGTGAAGTCAGGAGGGTGAAGCAGAAGAAGCAGAAGAAGGAGAAGGAGAAGGTGAAGTCTGGAGGGTGAAGCAGAAGAAGCAGAAGAAGGAGAAGGAGAAGGTGAAGTCTGGAGGGTGAAGCAGAAGAAGCAGTAGAAGGAGAAGGAGAAGGTGAAGTCAGGAGGGTGAATCAGAAGAAGTAGAAGAAGGAGAAGGAAAAGGTGAAGTCTGGAGGGTGAATCAGAAGAAGTAGAAGAAGGAGAAGGAGAAGGTGAAGTCTGGAGGGTGAATCAGAAGAAGTAGAAGAAGGAGAAGGAGAAGGTTAAGTCTGGAGGGAGAAGCAGAAGAAGTAGAAGAAGGAGAAGGAGAAGGTGAAGTCTGGAGGGTGAATCAGAAGAAGCAGAAGAAGGAGAAGGAGAAGGTAAAGTCTGGAGGGTGAATCAGAAGAAGCAGAAGAAGGAGAAGGAGAAGGTGAAGTCTGGAGGGTGAATCAGAAGAAGCAGAAGAAGGAGAAGGAGAAGGTGAAGTCTGGAGGGTGAATCAGAAGAAGCAGAAGAAGTAGAAGGAGAAGGTGAAGTCTGGAGGGTGAATCAGAAGAAGTAGAAGAAGGAGAAGGAGAAGGTGATGTCTGGAGGGTGTATCAGAAGAAGCAGAAGAAGGAGAAGGTGAAGGTGAAGACTGGAGGGTGAATCAGAAGAAGTAGAAGAAGGAGAAGGAGAAGGTGAAGACTGGAGGGTGAATCAGAAGAAGCAGAAGAAGGAGAAGGAGAAGGTGAAGTCTGGAGGGTGAATCAGAAGAAGCAGAAGAAGGAGAAGGAGAAGGTGAAGTCTGGAGGGTGAATCAGAAGAAGCAGAAGAAGGAGAAGGAGAAGGTGAAGTCTGGAGGGTGAATCAGAAGAAGCAGAAGAAGGAGAAGGAGAAGGTGAAGTCTGGAGGGTGAATCAGAAGAAGCAGAAGAAGGAGAAGGAGAAGATGAGGTCTGGAGGGTGAATCAGAAGAAGCAGAAGAAGGAGAAGGAGAAGGTGAAGTTTGGAGGGTGAATCAGAAGAAGCAGAAGAAGGAGAAGGAGAAGGTGAAGTCTGGAGGGTGAATCAGAAGAAGCAGAAGAAGGAGAAGGAGAAGGTGAAGTCTGGAGGGTGAATCAGAAGAATCAGAAGAAGGAGAAGGTGAAGTCTGGAGGGTGAATCAGAAGAAGCAGAAGAAAGTGAAGGAGAAGGTGAAATCTGGAGGGTGAAGCAGAAGAAGCAGAAGAAGGAGAAGGAGAAGGTGAAGTCTGGAGGGTGAATCAGAAGAAGTAGAAGAAGGAGAAGGAGAAGGTGAAGTCTGGAGGGTGAATCAGAAGAAGTAGAAGAAGGAGAAGGAGAAGGTGAAGTCTGGAGGGTGAAGCAGAAGAAGCAGAAGAAGGAGAAGGAGAAGGTGAAGTCTGGAGGGTGAAGCAGAAGAAGCAGAAGAAGGAGAAGGAGAAGGTGAAGTCTGGAGGGTGAAGCAGAAGAAGCAGAAGAAGGAGAAGGAGAAGGTGAAGTCAGGAGGGTGAATCAGAAGAAGTAGAAGAAGGAGAAGGAAAAGGTGAAGTCTGGAGGGTGAATCAGAAGAAGTAGAAGAAGGAGAAGGAGAAGGTGAAGTCTGGAGGGTGAATCAGAAGAAGTAGAAGAAGGAGCAGGAGAAGGTGAAGTCTGGAGGGAGAAGCAGAAGAAGTAGAAGAAGGAGAAGGAGAAGGTGAAGTCTGGAGGGTGAATCAGAAGAAGCAGAAGAAGGAGAAGGAGAAGGTGAAGTCTGGAGGGTGAATCAGAAGAAGCAGAAGAAGGAGAAGGTGAAGGTGAAGACTGGAGGGTGAATCAGAAGAAGTAGAAGAAGGAGAAGGAGAAGGTGAAGACTGGAGGGTGAATCAGAAGAAGTAGAAGAAGGAGAAGGAGAAGGCGAAGTCTGGAGGGTGAATCAGAAGAAGCAGAAGAAGGAGAAGGAGAAGGTGAAGTCTGGAGGGTGAATCAGAAGAAGCAGAAGAAGGAGAAGGAGAAGATGAAGTCTGGAGGGTGAATCAGAAGAAGTAGAAGAAGGAGAAGTAGAAGGTGAGGTCTGGCGGGTGAATCAGAAGAAGCAGAAGAAGGAGAAGGAGAAGGTGAAGTCTGAAGGGTGAATCAGAAGAAGCAGAAGAAGGAGATGGAGAAGGTGAAGTCTGGAGGGTGAATCAGAAGAAGCAGAAGAAGGAGAAGTAGAAGGTGAAGTCTGGAGGGTGAATCAGAAGAAGCAGAAGAAGGAGAAGGAGAAGGTGAAGTCTGGAGGGTGTATCAGAAGAAGTAGAAGAAGGAGAAGGAGAAGGTGAAGTCTGGAGGGTGAATCAGAAGAGGTAGAAGAAGGAGAAGGAGAAGGTGAAGTCTGGAGGGTGAATCAGAAGAAGCAGAAGAAGGAGAAGGAGAAGGTGAAGTCTGGAGGGTGAATCAGAAGAAGCAGAAGAAGGAGAAGGAGAAGATGAAGTCTGGAGGGTGAATCAGAAGAAGCAGAAGAAGGAGAAGGAGAAGGTGAAGTTTGGAGGGTGAATCAGAAGAAGCAGAAGAAGGAGAAGGAGAAGGTGAAGTCTGGAGGGTGAATCAGAAGAAGCAGAAGAAGGAGAAGGGGAAGGTGAAGTCTGGAGGGTGAATCAGAAGAATCAGAAGAAGGAGAAGGAGAAGGTGAAGTCTGGAGGGTGAATCAGAAGAAGCAGAAGAAAGAGAAGGAGAAGGTGAAATCTGGAGGATAAAGCAGAAGAAGCAGAAGAAGGAGAAGGAGAAGGTGAAGACTGGAGGGTGAATCAGAAGAGGTAGAAGAAGGAGAAGGAGAAGGTGAAGTCTGGAGGGTGAATCAGAAGAAGTAGAAGAAGGAGAAGGAGAAGGTGAAGTCTGGAGGGTGAAACAGAAGAAGCAGAAGAAGGAGAAGGAGAAGGTGAAGTCTGGAGGGTGAATCAGAAGAAGCAGAAGAAGGAGAAGGAGAAGATGAAGTCTGGAGGGTGAATCAGAAGAAGTAGAAGAAGGAGAAGGAGAAGTTGAGGTCTGGAGGGTGAATCAGAAGAAGCAGAAGAAGGAGAAGGAGAAGGTGAAGTCTGGAGGGTGAATCAGAAGAAGCAGAAGAAGGAGAAGGAGAAGGTGAAGTCTGGAGGGTGAATCAGAAGAAGCAGAAGAAGGAGAAGGAGAAGGTGAAGTCAGGAGGGTGAATCAGAAGAAGCAGAAAAAGGAGAAGGAGAAGGTGAAGTTAGGAGGGTGAATCAGAAGAAGCAGAAGAAGGAGAAGGAGAAGGTGAAGTCAGGGGGGTGAAGCAGAAGAAGTAGAAGAAGGAGAAGGAGAAGGTGAAGTCAGGAGGGTGAAGCAGAGAAGAAGCAGAAGAAGGGGAAGGAGAAGGTGAAGTCTGGAGGGCGCAGCAGAAGAAGCAGAAGAAGGAGAAGTAGAAGGTGAAGTCTGGAGGGTGAAGCAGAAGAAGCAGAAGAAGGAGAAGGAGAAGGTGAAGTCTGGAGGGTGAATCAGAAGAAGGAGAAGAAGGAGAAGGAGAAGGTGAAGTCTGGAGAGTGAAGCAGAAGAAGCAGAAGAAGGAGAAGGAGAAGGTGAAGTCTGGTGGTTGAAGCAGAAGAAGCAGAAGAAGGAGAAGGAGAAGGTTAAGTCTGGAGGGCGAAGCAGAAGAAGCAGAAGAAGGAGAAGGAGAAGGTGAAGTCTGGAGGGTGAAGCAGAAAAAGCAGAAGAAGGAGAAGGAGAAGGTGAAGTCTGGAGGGTGAATCAGAAGAAGTAGAAGAAGGAGAAGGAGAAGGTGAAGTCAGGAGGGTGAAGCAGAAGAAGCAGAAGAAAGAGAAGGAGAAGGTGAAGTCTGGAGGGTGAAGCAGAAGAAGCAGAAGAAGGAGAAGGAGAAGGTGAAATCTGGAGGGTGAAGCAGAAGAAGCAGAAAAGGAGAAGGAGAAGGTGAAGTCAGGAGGGTGAATCAGAAGAAGTAGAAGAAGGAGAAGGAGAAGGTGAAGTCTGGAGGGTGAATCAGAAGAAGTAGAAGAAGGAGAAGGAGAAGGTGAAGTCTGGAGGGTGTATCAGAAGAAGTAGAAGAAGGAGAAGGAGAAGGTGAAGTCTGGAGGGTGAATCAGAAGAAGCAGAAGAAGGAGAAGGAGAAGGTGAAGTCTGGAGGGAGAAGCAGAAGAAGTAGAAGAAGGAGAAGGAGAAGGTGAAGTCTGGAGGGTGAATCAGAAGAAGTAGAAGAAGGAGAAGGAGAAGGTGAAGTTTGGAGGGTGAATCAGAAGAAGTAGAGAAGGAGAAGGAGAAGGTGAAGTCTGGAGGGTGAATCAGAAGAAGCAGAAGAAGGAGAAGGAGAAGGTGTAGTCTGGAGGGTGAATCAGAAGAAGCAGAAGAAGGAGAAGGAGATGGTGAAGTCTGGAGGGTGAATCAGATGTAGCAGAAGAAGTAGAAGGAGAAGGTGAAGTCTGGAGGGTGAATCAGAAGAAGTAGAAGAAGGAGAAGGAGAAGGTGAAGTCTGGAGGGTGAATCAGAAGAAGCAGAAGAAGGAGAAGGAGAAGGTGAAGTCAGGAGGGTGAATCAGAAAATGCAGAAGAAGGAGAAGGAGAAGGTGAAGTCTGGAGGGTGAATCAGAAGAAGCAGAAGAAGGAGAAGGAGAAGGTGAAGTCTGGAGGGTGAAGCAGAAGAAGCAGAAGCAGGAGAAGGAGAAGGTGAAGTCAGGAGGGTGAATCAGAAGAAGTAGAAGAAGGAGAAGGAGAAGGTGAAGTCTGGAGGGTGAATCAGAAGAAGTAGAAGAAGGAGAAAGAGAAGGTGAAGTCTGGAGGGTGAATCAGTAGAAGTAGAAGAAGGAGAAGGAGAAGATGAAGTCTGGAGGGTGAATCAGAAGAAGCAGAAGAAGGAGAAGGAGAAGGTGAAGTCTGGAGGGAGAAGCAGAAGAAGTAGAAGAAGGAGAAGGATAAGGTGAAGTCTGGAGGGTGAATCAGAAGAAGTAGAAGAAGGAGAAGGAGAAGGTGAAGTCTGGCCGGTGAATCAGAAGAAGTAGAAGAAGGAGAAGGAGAAGGTGAAGTCTGGAGGGTGAATCAGAAGAAGCAGAAGAAGGAGAAGGAGAAGGTGAAGTCTGGAGGGTGAATCAGAAGAAGTAGAAGAAGGAGAAGGAGGAGGTGTAGTCTGGAGGGTGAATCAGAAGAAGTAGACGAAGGAGAAGGAGGAGGTGAAGTCTGGAGTGTGAATCAGAAGAAGCAGAAGAAGGAGAAGGAGAAGGTGAAGTCTGGAGGGTGAATCAGAAGAAGTAGAAAAAGGAGAAGGAGAAGGTGAAGTCTGGAGGGTGAATCAGAAGAAGCAGAAGAAGGAGAAGGAGAAGGTGAAGTCTGGAGGGTGAATCAGAAGAAGCAGAAGAAGGAGAAGGAGAAGGTGAAGTCTGGAGGGTGAATCAAAAGAAGCAGAAGAAGGAGAAGGAGAAGGTGAAGTCTGGAGGGTGAATCAGAAGAAGCAGAAGAAGTAGAAGGAGAAGGTGAAGTCTGGAGGGGGAATCAGAAGAAGTAGAAGAAGGAGAAGGAGAAGGTGAAGTCTGGAGGGTGAATCAGAAGAAGCAGAAGAAGGAGAAGGAGAAGGTGAAGTCAGGAGGGTGAATCAGAAGAAGCAGAAGAAGGAGAAGGAGAAGGTGAAGTCTGGAGGGTGAAGCAGAAGAAGGAGAAGGAGAAGGTGAAGACTGGAGGGTGAATCAGAATAAGTAGAAGAAGGAGAAGGTGAAGTCTGGAGGGTGAATCAGAAGGAGTAGAAGAAGGAGAAGGAGAAGGCGAAGTCTGGAGGGTGAATCAGAAGAAGCAGAAGAAGGAGAAGGAGAAGGTGAAGTCTGGAGGGTGAATCAGAAGAAGCAGAAGAAGGAGAAGGAGAAGGTGAGGTCTGGAGGGTGAATCAGAAGAAGCAGAAGAAGGAGAAGGAGAAGGTGAAGTCTGAAGGGTGAATCAGGAGAAACAGAAGAAGGAGAAGGAGAAGGTGAAGTCTGGAGGGTGAATCAGAAGAAGCAGAAGAAGGAGAAGGAGAAGGTGAAGTCTGGAGGGTGAATCAGAAGAAGCAGAAGAAGGAGAAGGAGAAGGTGAAGTCTGGAGGGTGAATCAGAAGAAGTAGAAGAAGGAGAACGAGAAGGTGAAGTCTGGAGGGTGAATCAGAAGAAGCAGAAGAAGGAGAAGGAGAAGGTGAAGTCTGGAGGGTGAATCAGAAGAAGGAAAAGAAGGAGAAGGAGAAGGTGAAGTCTGGAGGGTGAATCAGAAGAAGCAGAATAAGGAGAAGGAGAAGGTGAAGTCTGGAGGGTGAATCAGAAGAAGCAGAAGAAGGAGAAGGAGAAGGTGAAGTCTGGAGGGTGAATCAGAAGAAGTAGAAGAAGGAGAAGGAGAAGGTGAAGTCTGGAGGGTGAAGCAGAAGAAGTAGAAGAAGGAGAAGGAGAAGGTGAAGTCAGGAGGGTGAATTAGAAGAAGTAGAAGAAGGAGAAGGAGAAGGTGAAGTCTGGAGGGTGAATCAGAAGAAGCAAAAGTATGAGAAGGAGAAGATGAAGTCTGGAGGGTGAATCAGAAGAAGTAGAAGAAGGAGAAGCAGAAGGTGAGGTCTGGAGGGTGAATCAGAAGAAGCAGAAGAAGGAGAAGGAGATGGTGAAGTCTGGAGGGTGAATCAGAAGAAGCAGAAGAAGGAGAAGGAGAAGGTGAAGTCTGGAGGGTGAATCAGAAGAAGCAGAAGAAGGAGAAGGAGAAGGTGAAGTCAGGAGGGTGAATCAGAAGAAGCAGAAGAAGGAGAAGGAGAAGGTGAAGTTAGGAGGGTGAATCAGAAGAAGCAGAAGAAGGAGAAGGAGAAGGTGAAGTCAGGGGGGTGAAGCAGAAGAAGTAGAAGAAGGAGAAGGAGAAGGTGAAGTCTGGAGGGTGAAACAGAAGAAGCAGAAGAAGGAGAAGGAGAAGGTGAAGTCTGTAGGGCGCAGCAGAAGAAGCAGAAGAAGGAGAAGCAGAAGGTGAAGTCTGGAGGGTGAAGCAGAAGAAGCAGAAGAAGGAGAAGGAGAAGGTGAAGTCTGGAGGGTGAATCAGAAGAAGTAGAAGAAGGAGAATGAGATGGTGAAGTCAGGAGGGTGAATCAGAAGAAGCACAAGAAGGAGAAGGAGAAGGTGAAGTCGGGAGGGCGAAGCAGAAGAAGCAGAAGAAGGAGAAGGTGAAGGTGAAGTCTGGAGGGTGAAGCAGAAGAAGCAGAACAAGGAGAAGGAGAAGGTGAAGTCTGGAGGGTGAATCAGAAGAAGTAGAAGAAGGAGAAGGAGAAGGTGAAGTCTGGAGGGAGAAGCAGAAGAAGTAGAAGAAGGAGAAGGAGAAGGTGAAGTCTGGAGGGTGAATCAGAAGAAGCAGAAGAAGGAGAAGGTGAAGTCTGGAGGGTGAATCAGAAGAAGCAGAAGAAGGAGAAGGAGAAGGTGAAGTCTGGAGGGTGAATCAGAAGAAGCAGAAGAAGGAGAAGGAGAAGGTGAAGTCTGGAGGGTGAATCAGACGAAGCAGAAGAAGTAGAAGGAGAAGGTGAAGTCTGGAGGGTGAATCAGAAGAAGTAGAAGAAGGAGAAGGAGAAGGTGATGTCTGGAGGGTGTATCAGAAGAAGCAGAAGAAGGAGAAGGAGAAGGTGAAGTCAGGAGGGTGAATCAGAAGAGGCAGAAGACGGAGAAGGAGAAGGTGAAGTCTGGAGGGTGAATCAGAAGAAGCAGAAGAAGGAGAAGGTGAAGGTGAAGACTGGAGGGTGAATCAGAAGAAGTAGAAGAAGGAGAAGGAGAAGGTGAAGACTGGAGGGTGAATCAGAAGAAGTAGAAGAAGGAGAAGGAGAAGGCGAAGTCTGGAGGGTGAATCAGAAGAAGCAGAAGAAGGAGAAGGAGAAGGTGAAGTCTGGAGGGTGAATCAGAAGAAGCAGAAGAAGGAGAAGGAGAAGATGAAGTCTGGAGGGTGAATCAGAAGAAGTAGAAGAAGGAGAAGTAGAAGGTGAGGTCTGGCGGGTGAATCAGAAGAAGCAGAAGAAGGAGAAGGAGAAGGTGAAGTCTGAAGGGTGAATCAGAAGAAGCAGAAGAAGGAGAAGGAGAAGGTGAAGTCTGGAGGGTGAATCAGAAGAAGCAGAAGAAGGAGAAGGAGAAGGTGATGTCTGGAGGGTGAATCAGTAGAATCAGAAGAAGGAGAAGGAGAAGGTGAAGTCTGGAGGGTGAATCAGAAGAAGCAGAAGAAAGAGAAGGAGAAGGTGAAATCTGGAGGATGAAGCAGAAGAAGCAGAAGAAGGAGAAGGAGAAGGTGAAGACTGGAGGGTGAATCAGAAGAAGTAGAAGAAGGAGAAGGAGAAGGTGAAGTCTGGAGGGTGAATCAGCAGAAGTAGAAGAAGGAGAAGGAGAAGGTGAAGTCTGGAGGGTGAATCAGAAGTAGCAGAAGAAGGAGAAGGAGAAGGTGAAGTCTGGAGGGTGAATCAGAAGAAGCAGAAGAAGGAGAAGGAGAAGATGAAGTCTGGAGGGTGAATCAGAAGAAGTAGAAGAAGGAGAAGGAGAAGGTGAGGTCTGGAGGGTGAATCAGAAGAAGCAGAAGAAGGAGAAGGAGAAGGTGAAGTCTGAAGGGTGAATCAGGAGAAGCAGAAGAAGGAGAAGGAGAAGGTGAAGTCTGGAGGGTGAATCAGAAGAAGCAGAAGAAGGAGAAGGAGAAGGTGAAGTCTGGAGGGTGAATCAGAAGAAGCAGAAGAAGGAGAAGGAGAAGGTGAAGTCTGGAGGGTGAATCAGAAGAAGTAGAAGAAGGAGAACGAGAAGGTGAAGTCTGGAGGGTGAATCAGAAGAAGCAGAAGAAGGAGAAGGAGAAGGTGAAGTCTGGAGGGTGAATCAGAAGAAGGAGAAGAAGGAGAAGGAGAAGGTGAAGTCTGGAGGGTGAATCAGAAGAAGCAGAATAAGGAGAAGGAGAAGGTGAAGTCTGGAGGGTGAATCAGAAGAAGCAGAAGAAGGAGAAGGAGAAGGTGAAGTCTGGAGGGTGAATCAGAAGAAGTAGAAGAAGGAGAAGGAGAAGGTGAAGTCTGGAGGGTGAAGCAGAAGAAGTAGAAGAAGGAGAAGGAGAAGGTGAAGTCAGGAGGGTGAATTAGAAGAAGTAGAAGAAGGAGAAGGAAAAGGTGAAGTCTGGAGGGTGAATCAGAAGAAGCAGAAGAAGGAGCAGGAGAAGGTGAAGTCTGGAGGGTGAATCAGAAGAAGCAAAAGTATGAGAAGGAGAAGATGAAGTCTGGAGGGTGAATCAGAAGAAGTAGAAGAAGGAGAAGCAGAAGGTGAGGTCTGGAGGGTGAATCAGAAGAAGCAGAAGAAGGAGAAGGAGATGGTGAAGTCTGGAGGGTGAATCAGAAGAAGCAGAAGAAGGAGAAGGAGAAGGTGAAGTCTGGAGGGTGAATCAGAAGAAGCAGAAGAAGGAGAAGGAGAAGGTGAAGTCAGGAGGGTGAATCAGAAGAAGCAGAAGAAGGAGAAGGAGAAGGTGAAGTTAGGAGGGTGAATCAGAAGAAGCAGAAGAAGGAGAAGGAGAAGGTGAAGTCAGGGGGGTGAAGCAGAAGAAGTAGAAGAAGGAGAAGGAGAAGGTGAAGTCTGGAGGGTGAAACAGAAGAAGCAGAAGAAGGAGAAGGAGAAGGTGAAGTCTGTAGGGCGCAGCAGAAAAAGCAGAAGAAGGAGAAGCAGAAGGTGAAGTCTGGAGGGTGAAGCAGAAGAAGCAGAAGAAGGAGAAGGAGAAGGTGAAGTCTGGAGGGTGAATTAGAAGAAGTAGAAGAAGGAGAATGAGATGGTGAAGTCAGGAGGGTGAATCAGAAGAAGCAGAAGAAGGAGAAGGAGAAGGTGAAGTCTGGAGGGTGAATCAGAAGAAGCAGAAGAAGGAGAAGGAGAAGATGAAGTCTGGAGGGTGAATCAGAAGAAGCAGAAGAAGGAGAAGGTGAAGGTGAAGACTGGAGGGTGAATCAGAAGAAGTAGAAGAAGGAGAAGTAGAAGGTGAAGACTGGAGGGTGAATCAGAAGAATTAGAAGAAGGAGAAGGAGAAGGCGAAGTCTGGAGGGTGAATCAGAAGAAGCAGAAGAAGGAGAAGGAGAAGGTGAAGTCTGGAGGGTGAATCAGAAGAAGCAGAAGAAGGAGAAGGAGAAGATGAAGTCTGGAGGGTGAATCAGAAGAAGTAGAAGAAGGAGAAGTAGAAGGTGAGGTCTGGCGGGTGAATCAGAAGAAGCAGAAGAAGGAGAAGGAGAAGGTGAAGTCTGAAGGGTGAATCAGAAGAAGCAGAAGAAGGAGAAGGAGAAGGTGAAGTCTGGAGGGTGAATCAGAAGAAGCAGAAGAAGGAGAAGGAGAAGGTGAAGTCTGGAGGGTGAATCAGAAGAATCAGAAGAAGGAGAAGGAGAAGGTGAAGTCTGGAGGGTGAATCAGAAGAAGCAGAAGAAAGAGAAGGAGAAGGTGAAATCTGCAGGATGAAGCAGAAGAAGCAGAAGAAGGAGAAGGAGAAGGTGAAGACTGGAGGGTGAATCAGAAGAAGTAGAAGAAGGAGAAGGAGAAGGTGAAGTCTGGAGGGTGAATCAGCAGAAGTAGAAGAAGGAGAAGGAGAAGGTGAAGTCTGGAGGGTGAATCAGAAGAAGCAGAAGAAGGAGAAGGAGAAGGTGAAGTCTGGAGGGTGAATCAGAAGAAGCAGAAGAAGGAGAAGGAGAAGATGAAGTCTGGAGGGTGAATCAGAAGAAGTAGAAGAAGGAGAAGGAGAAGGTTAGGTCTGGATGGTGAATCAGAAGAAGCAGAAGAAGGAGAAGGAGAAGGTGAAGTCTGAAGGGTGAATCAGGAGAAGCAGAAGAAGGAGAAGGAGAAGGTGAAGTCTGGAGGGTGAATCAGAAGAAGCAGAAGAAGGAGAAGGAGAAGGTGAAGTCTGGAGGGTGAATCAGAAGAAGCAGAAGAAGGAGAAGGAGAAGGTGAAGTCTGGAGGGTGAATCAGAAGAAGTAGAAGAAGGAGAACGAGAAGGTGAAGTCTGGAGGGTGAATCAGAAGAAGCAGAAGAAGGAGAAGGAGAAGGTGAAGTCTGGAGGGTGAATCAGAAGAAGGAGAAGAAGGAGAAGGAGAAGGTGAAGTCTGGAGGGTGAATCAGAAGAAGCAGAATAAGGAGAAGGAGAAGGTGAAGTCTGGAGGGTGAATCAGAAGAAGCAGAAGAAGGAGAAGGAGAAGGTGAAGTCTGGAGGGTGAATCAGAAGAAGTAGAAGAAGGAGAAGGAGAAGGTGAAGTCTGGAGGGTGAAGCAGAAGAAGTAGAAGAAGGAGAAGGAGAAGGTGAAGTCAGGAGGGTGAATTAGAAGAAGTAGAAGAAGGAGAAGGAGAAGGTGAAGTCTGGAGGGTGAATCAGAAGAAGCAGAAGAAGGAGCAGGAGAAGGTGAAGTCTGGAGGGTGAATCAGAAGAAGCAAAAGTATGAGAAGGAGAAGATGAAGTCTGGAGGGTGAATCAGAAGAAGTAGAAGAAGGAGAAGCAGAAGGTGAGGTCTGGAGGGTGAATCAGAAGAAGCAGAAGAAGGAGAAGGAGATGGTGAAGTCTGGAGGGTGAATCAGAAGAATCAGAAGAAGGAGAAGGAGAAGGTGAAGTCTGGAGGGTGAATCAGAAGAAGCAGAAGAAGGAGAAGGAGAAGGTGAAGTCAGGAGGGTGAATCAGAAGAAGCAGAAGAAGGAGAAGGGGAAGGTGAAGTTAGGAGGGTGAATCAGAAGAAGCAGAAGAAGGAGAAGGAGAAGGTGAAGTCAGGGGGGTGAAGCAGAAGAAGTAGAAGAAGGAGAAGGAGAAGGTGAAGTCTGGAGGGTGAAACAGAAGAAGCAGAAGAAGGAGAAGGAGATGGTGAAGTCTGTAGGGCGCAGCAGAAGAAGCAGAAGAAGGAGAAGCAGAAGGTGAAGTCTGGAGGGTGAAGCAGAAGAAGCAGAAGAAGGAGAAGGAGAAGGTGAAGTCTGGAGGGTGAATCAGAAGAAGTAGAAGAAGGAGAATGAGATGGTGAAGTCAGGAGGGTGAAGCAGAAGAAGCAGAAGAAGGAGAAGGAGAAGGTGAAGTCTGGAGGGTGAAGCAGAAGAAGCACAAGAAGGAGAAGGAGAAGGTGAAGTCTGGAGGGCGAAGCAGAAGAAGCAGAAGAAGGAGAAGGTGAAGGTGAAGTCTGGAGGGTGAAGCAGAAGAAGCAGAACAAGGAGAAGGAGAATGTGAAGTCTGGAGGGTGAATCAGAAGAAGTAGGAGAAGGAGAAGGAGAAGGTGAAGTCAGGAGGGTGAAGCAGAAGAAGCAGAAGAAGGAGAAGGAGAAGGTGAAGTCTGGAGGGTGAAGCAGAAGAAGCAGAAGAAGGAGAAGGAGAAGGTGAAGTCAGGGGGGTGAAGCAGAAGAAGTAGAAGAAGGAGAAGGAGAAGGTGAAGTCTGGAGGGTGAAACAGAAGAAGCAGAAGAAGGAGAAGGAGATGGTGATGTCTGTAGGGCGCAGCAGAAGAAGCAGAAGAAGGAGAAGCAGAAGGTGAAGTCTGGAGGGTGAAGCAGAAGAAGCAGAAGAAGGAGAAGGAGAAGGTGAAGTCTGGAGGGTGAATCAGAAGAAGTAGAAGAAGGAGAATGAGATGGTGAAGTCAGGAGGGTGAAGCAGAAGAAGCAGAAGAAGGAGAAGGAGAAGGTGAAGTCTGGAGGGTGAAGCAGAAGAAGCACAAGAAGGAGAAGGTGAAGTCTGGAGGGCGAAGCAGAAGAAGCAGAAGAAGGAGAAGGTGAAGGTGAAGTCTGGAGGGTGAAGCAGAAGAAGCAGAACAAGGAGAAGGAGAAGGTGAAGTCTGGAGGGTGAATCAGAAGAAGTAGAAGAAGGAGAAGGAGAAGGTGAAGTCAGGAGGGTGAAGCAGAAGAAGCAGAAGAAGGAGAAGGAGAAGGTGAAGTCTGGAGGGTGAAGCAGAAGAAGCAGAAGAAGGAGAAGGAGAAGGTGAAGTCAGGAGGGTGAATCAGAAGAAGGAGAAGAAGGAGAAGGAAAAGGTGAAGTCTGGAGGGTGAATCAGAAGAAGTAGAAGAAGGAAAGGAGAAGGTGAAGTCTGGAGGGTGAATCAGAAGAAGTAGAAGAAGGAGAAGGAGAAGGTGAAGTCTGGAGGGAGAAGCAGAAGAAGTAGAAGAAGGAGAAGGAGAAGGTGAAGTCTGGAGGGTGAATCAGAAGAAGCAGAAGAAGGAGAAGGTGAAGTCTGGAGGGTGAATCAGAAGAAGCAGAAGAAGGAGAAGGAGAAGGTGAAGTCTGGAGGGTGAATCAGAAGAAGCAGAAGAAGGAGAAGGAGAAGGTGAAGTCTGGAGGGTGAATCAGACGAAGCAGAAGAAGTAGAAGGAGAAGGTGAAGTCTGGAGGGTGAATCAGAAGAAGTAGAAGAAGGAGAAGGAGAAGGTGATGTCTGGAGGGTGTATCAGAAGAAGCAGAAGAAGGAGAAGGAGAAGGTGAAGTCAGGAGGGTGAAACAGAAGAGGCAGAAGACGGAGAAGGAGAAGGTGAAGTCTGGAGGGTGAATCAGAAGAAGCAGAAGAAGGAGAAGGTAAAGGTGAAGACTGGAGGGTGAATCAGAAGAAGTAGAAGAAGGAGAAGGAGAAGGTGAAGACTGGAGGGTGAATCAGAAGAAGTAGAAGAAGGAGAAGGAGAAGGCGAAGTCTGGAGGGTGAATCAGAAGAAGCAGAAGAAGGAGAAGGAGAAGGTGAAGTCTGGAGGGTGAATCAGAAGAAGCAGAAGAAGGAGAAGGAGAAGATGAAGTCTGGAGGGTGAATCAGAAGAAGTAGAAGAAGGAGAAGTAGAAGGTGAGGTCTGGCGGGTGAATCAGAAGAAGCAGAAGAAGGAGAAGGAGAAGGTGAAGTCTGAAGGGTGAATCAGAAGAAGCAGAAGAAGGAGAAGGAGAAGGTGAAGTCTGGAGGGTGAATCAGAAGAAGCAGAAGAAGGAGAAGGAGAAGGTGAAGTCTGGAGGGTGAATCAGAAGAAGCAGAAGAAGGAGAAGGAGAAGATGAATTCTGGAGGGTGAATCAGAAGAAGCAGAAGAAGGAGAAGGAGAAGGTGAAGTTTGGAGGGTGAATCAGAAGAAGCAGAAGAAGGAGAAGGAGAAGGTGAAGTCTGGAGGGTGAATCAGAAGAAGCAGAAGAAGGAGAAGGAGAAGGTGAAGTCTGGAGGGTGAATCAGAAGAATCAGAAGAAGGAGAAGGAGAAGGTGAAGTCTGGAGGGTGAATCAGAAGAAGCAGAAGAAAGAGAAGGAGAAGGTGAAATCTGGAGGGTGAAGCAGAAGAAGCAGAAGAAGGAGAAGGAGAAGGTGAAGACTGGAGGGTGAATAGGAGGATGTAGAAGAAGGAGAAGGAGAAGGTGAAGTCTGGAGGGTGAATCAGAAGAAGCAGAAGAAGGAGAAGGAGAAGGTGAAGTCTGGAGGGTGAATCAGAAGAAGCAGAAGAAGGAGAAGGAGAAGATGAAGTCTGGAGGGTGAATCAGAAGAAGTAGAAGAAGGAGAAGGAGAAGTTGAGGTCTGGAGGGTGAATCAGAAGAAGCAGAAGAAGGAGAAGGAGAAGGTGAAGTCTGGAGGGTGAATCAGAAGAAGCAGAAGAAGGAGAAGGAGAAGGTGAAGTCAGGAGGGTGAATCAGAAGAAGCAGAAAAAGGAGAAGGAGAAGGTGAAGTTAGGAGGGTGAATCAGAAGAAGCAGAAGAAGTAGAAGGAGAAGGTGAAGTCAGGGGGGTGAAGCAGAAGAAGTAGAAGAAGGAGAAGGAGAAGGTGAAGTCAGGAGGGTGAAGCAGAGAAGTAGCAGAAGAAGGGGAAGGAGAAGGTGAAGTCTGGAGGGCGCAGCAGAAGAAGCAGAAGAAGGAGAAGTAGAAGGTGAAGTCTGGAGGGTGAAGCAGAAGAAGCAGAAGAAGGAGAAGGAGAAGGTGAAGTCTGGAGGGTGAATCAGAAGAAGTAGAAGAAGGAGAAGGAGAAGGTGAAGTCTGGAGAGTGAAGCAGAAGAAGCAGAAGAAGGAGAAGGAGAAGGTGAAGTCTGGTGGTTGAAGCAGAAGAAGCAGAAGAAGGAGAAGGAGAAGGTGAAGTCTGGAGGGCGAAGCAGAAGAAGCAGAAGAAGGAGAAGGAGAAGGTGAAGTCTGGAGGGTGAAGCAGAAAAAGCAGAAGAAGGAGAAGGAGAAGGTGAAGTCAGGAGGGTGAAGCAGAAGAAGCAGAAGAAGGAGAAGGAGAAGGTGAAGTCTGGAGGGTGAAGCAGAAGAAGCAGAAGAAGGAGAAGGAGAAGGTGAAGTCTGGAGGGTGAAGCAGAAGAAGCAGAAAAGGAGAAGGAGAAGGTGAAGTCAGGAGGGTGAATCAGAAGAAGTAGAAGAAGGAGAAGGAGAAGGTGAAGTCAGGAGGGTGAAGCAGAAGAAGCAGAAGAAGGAGAAGGAGAAGGTGAAGTCTGGAGGGTGAAGCAGAAGAAGCAGAAGAAGGAGAAGGAGAAGGTGAAGTCTGGAGGGTGAAGCAGAAGAAGCAGAAGAAGGAGAAGGAGAAGGTGAAGTCAGGAGGGTGAATCAGAAGAAGTAGAAGAAGGAGAAGGAAAAGGTGAAGTCTGGAGGGTGAATCAGAAGAAGTAGAAGAAGGAGAAGGAGAAGGTGAAGTCTGGAGGGTGAATCAGAAGAAGTAGAAGAAGGAGAAGGAGAAGGTGAAGTCTGCAGGGAGAAGCAGAAGAAGTAGAAGAAGGAGAAGGAGAAGGTGAAGGCTGGAGGGTGAATCAGAAGAAGCAGAAGAAGGAGAAGGAGAAGGTGAAGTCTGGAGGGTGAATCAGAAGAAGCAGAAGAAGGAGAAGGAGAAGGTGAAGTCTGGAGGGTGAATCAGAAGAAGCAGAAGAAGTAGAAGGAGAAGGTGAAGTCTGGAGGGTGAATCAGAAGAAGTAGAAGAAGGAGAAGGAGAATGTGATGTCTGGAGGGTGTATCAGAAGAAGCAGAAGAAGGAGAAGGAGAAGGTGAAGTCAGGAGGGTGAATCAGAAGAGGCAGAAGACGGAGAAGGAGAAGGTGAAGTCTGGAGGGTGAATCAGAAGAAGCAGAAGAAGGAGAAGGAGAAGGTGAAGACTGGAGGGTGAATCAGAAGAAGTAGAAGAAGGAGAAGGAGAAGGTGAAGACTGGAGGGTGAATCAGAAGAAGTAGAAGAAGGAGAAGGAGAAGGAGAAGTCTGGAGGGTGAATCAGAAGAAGCAGAAGAAGGAGAAGGAGAAGGTGAAGTCTGGAGGGTGAATCAGAAGAAGCAGAAGAAGGAGAAGGAGAAGATGAAGTCTGGAGGGTGAATCAGAAGAAGCAGAAGAAGGAGAATAGAAGGTGAGGTCTGGCGGGTGAATCAGAAGAAGCAGAAGAAGGAGAAGGAGAAGGTGAAGTCTGAAGGGTGAATCAGAAGAAGCAGAAGAAGGAGAAGGAGAAGGTGAAGTCTGGAGGGTGAATCAGAAGAAGCAGAAGAAGGAGAAGTAGAAGGTGAAGTCTGGAGGGTGAATCAGAAGAAGCAGAAGAAGGAGAAGGAGAAGGTGAAGTCTGGAGGGTGTATCAGAAGAAGTAGAAGAAGGAGAAGGAGAAGGTGAAGTCTGGAGGGTGAATCAGAAGAGGTAGAAGATGGAGAAGGAGAAGGTGAAGTCTGGAGGGTGAATCAGAAGAAGCAGAAGAAGGAGAAGGAGAAGGTGAAGTCTGGACGGTGAATCAGAAGAAGCAGTAGAAGGAGAAGGAGAAGATGAAGTCTGGAGGGTGAATCAGAAGAAGCAGAAGAAGGAGAAGGAGAAGGTGAAGTTTGGAGGGTGAATCAGAAGAAGCAGAAGAAGGAGAAGGAGAAGGTGAAGTCTGGAGGGTGAATCAGAAGAAGCAGAAGAAGGAGAAGGAGAAGGTGAAGTCTGGAGGGTGAATTAGAAGAATCAGAAGAAGGAGAAGGAGAAGGTGAAGTCTGGAGGGTGAATCAGAAGAAGCAGAAGAAAGAGAAGGAGAAGGTGAAATCTGGAGGGTGAAGCAGAAGAAGCAGAAGAAGGAGAAGGAGAAGGTGAAGACTGGAGGGTGAATCAGAAGAAGTAGAAGAAGGAGAAGGAGAAGGTGAAGTCTGGAGGGTGAATCAGAAGAAGTAGAAGAAGGAGAAGGAGAAGGTGAAGTCTGGAGGGTGAATCAGAAGAAGCAGAAGAAGGAGAAGGAGAAGGTGAAGTCTGGAGGGTGAATCAGAAGAAGTAGAAGAAGGAGAAGGAGAAGTTGAGGTCTGGAGGGTGAATCAGAAGAAGCAGAAGAAGGAGAAGGAGAAGGTGAAGTCTGGAGGGTGAATCAGAAGAAGCAGAAGAAGGAGAAGGAGAAGGTTAAGTCTGGAGGGTGAATCAGAAGAAGCAGAAGAAGGAGAAGGAGAAGGTGAAGTCAGGAGGGTGAATAAGAAGAAGCAGAAAAAGGAGAAGGAGAAGGTGAAGTTAGGAGGGTGAATCAGAAGAAGCAGAAGAAGGAGAAGGAGAAGGTGAAGTCAGGGGGGTGAAGCAGAAGAAGTAGAAGAAGGAGAAGGAGAAGGTGAAGTCAGGAGGGTGAAGCAGAGAAGAAGCAGAAGAAGGGGAAGGAGAAGGTGAAGTCTGGAGGGCGCAGCAGAAGAAGCAGAAGAAGGAGAAGTAGAAGGTGAAGTCTGGAGGGTGAAGCAGAAGAAGCAGAAGAAGGAGAAGGAGAAGGTGAAGTCTGGAGGGTGAATCAGAAGAAGTAGAAGAAGGAGAAGGAGAAGGTGAAGTCTGGAGAGTGAAGCAGAAGAAGCAGAATAAGGAGAAGGAGAAGGTGAAGTCTGGTGTTTGAAGCAGAAGAAGCAGAAGAAGGAGAAGTAGAAGGTGAAGTCTGGAGGGCGAAGCAGAAGAAGCAGAAGAAGGAGAAGGAGATGGTGAAGTCTGGAGGGTGAAGCAGAAAAAGCAGAAGAAGGAGAAGGAGAAGGTGAAGTCTGGAGGGTGAATCAGAAGAAGTAGAAGAAGGAGAAGGAGAAGGTGAAGTCAGGAGGGTGAAGCAGAAGAAGCAGAAGAAGGAGAAGGAGAAGGTGAAGTCTGGAGGGTGAAGCAGAAGAAGCAGAAGAAGGAGAAGGAGAAGGTGAAGTCTGGAGGGTGAAGTAGAAGAAGCAGAAAAGGAGAAGGAGAAGGTGAAGTCAGGAGGGTGAATCAGAAGAAGTAGAAGAAGGAGAAGGAGAAGGTGAAGACTGGAGGTTGAATCAGAAGAAGTAGAAGAAGGAGAAGGAGAAGGTGAAGTCTGGAGGGTGAATCAAAAGAGGTAGAAGAAGGAGAAGGAGAAGGTGAAGTCTGGAGGGTTTATCAGAAGAAGCAGAAGAAGGAGAAGGAGAAGGTGAAGTCTGGAGGGAGAAGCAGAAGAAGTAGAAGAAGGAGAAGGAGAAGGTGAAGTCTGGAGGGTGAATCAGAAGAAGTAGAAGAAGGAGAAGGAGAAGGTGAAGTTTGGAGGGTGAATCAGAAGACGTAGAGAAGGAGAAGGTGAAGTCTGGAGGGTGAATCAGAAGAAGCAGAAGAAGGAGAAGGAGAAGGTGAAGTCTGGAGGGTGAATCAGAAGAAGTAGAAGAAGGAGAAGGAGAAGGTGTAGTCTGGAGGGTGAATCAGAAGAAGTAGACGAAGGAGAAGGAGAAGGTGAAGTCTGGAGGGTGAATCAGAAGAAGGAGAAGCAGGAGAAGGAGAAGGTGAAGTCTGGAGGGTGAATCAGAAGAAGCAGAAGAAGGAGAAGGAGAAGGTGAAGTCTGGATGGTGAATCAGAAGAAGCAGAAGAAGGAGAAGGAGAAGGTGAAGTCTGGAGGGTGAATCAGAAGAAGCAGAAGAAGGAGAAGGAGATGGTGAAGTCTGGAGGGTGAATCAGATGAAGCAGAAGAAGTAGAAGGAGAAGGTGAAGTCTGGAGGGTGAATCAGAAGAAGTAGAAGAAGGAGAAGGAGAAGGTGAAGTCTGGAGGGTGAATCAGAAGAAGCAGAAGAAGGAGAAGGAGAAGGTGAAGTCAGGAGGGTGAATCAGAAAATGCAGAAGAAGGAGAAGGAGAAGGTGAAGTCTGGAGGGTGAATCAGAAGAAGCAGAAGAAGGAGAAGGAGAAGGTGAAGTCTGGAGGGTGAAGCAGAAGAAGCAGAAGAAGGAGAAGGAGAAGGTGAAGTCTGGAGGGTGAAGCAGAAGAAGTAGAAGCAGGAGAAGGAGAAGGTGAAGTCAGGAGGGTGAATCAGAAGAAGTAGAAGAAGGAGAAGGAGAAGGTGAAGTCTGGAGGGTGAATCAGAAGAAGTAGAAGAAGGAGAAAGAGAAGGTGAAGTCAGGAGGGTGAATCAGAAGAAGTAGAAGAAGGAGAAGGAGAAGGTGAAGTCAGGAGGGTGAATCAGAAGAAGCAGAAGAAGGAGAATGAGAAGGTGAAGTCTGGAGGGTGAATCAGAAGAATCAGAAGAAGGAGAAGGAGAAGGTGAAGTCTGGAGGGTGAATCAGAAGAAGCAGAAGAAAGAGAAGAAGAAGGTGAAGTCTGGAGGGTGAAGCAGAAGAAACAGAAGAAGGAGAAGGAGAAGGTGAAGACTGGAGGGTGAATCTGAAGAAGTATAAGAAGGAGAAGGAGAAGGTGAAGTCTGGAGGGTGAATCAGAAGAAGTAGAAGAAGGAGAAGGAGAAGGTGAAGTCTGGAGGGTGAATCAGAAGAAGCAGAAGAAGGAGAAGGAGAAGGTGAAGTCTGGAGGGTGAATCAGAAGAAGCAGAAGAAGGAGAAGGAGAAGATGAAGTCTGGAGGGTGAATCAGAAGAAGCAGAAGAAGGAGAAGGAGAAGGTGAAGTCTGGAGGGTGAATCAGAAGAAACAGAAGAAGGAGAAGGAGAAGGTGAAGTCTGGAGGGTGAAGCAGAAGAAGCAGAAGAAGGAGAAGGAGAAGGTGAAGTCTGGAGGGTGAATCAGAAGAAGTAGAAGAAGGAGAAGGAGAAGGTGAAGTCAGGAGGGTGAAGCAGAAGAAGCAGAAGAAGGAGAAGGAGAAGGTGAAGTCTGGAGGGTGAAGCAGAAGAAGCAGAAGAAGGAGCAGGAGAAGGTGAAGTCTGGAGGGTGAAGCAGAAGAAGCAGAAGAAGGAGAAGGAGAAGGTGAAGTCAGGAGGGTGAATCAGAAGAAGTAGAAGAAGGAGAAGGAGAAGGTGAAGTCTGGAGGGTGAATCAGAAGAAGCAGAAGAAGGAGAAGGAGAAGGTGAAGTCTGGAGGGTGAATCAGAAGAAGCAGAAGAAGGAGAAGGAGAAGATGAAGTCTGGAGGGTGAATCAGAAGAAGTAGAAGAAGGAGAAGGAGAAGATGAGGTCTGGAGGGTCAATCAGAAGAAGCAGAAGAAGGAGAAGGAGAAGGTGAAGTCTGGAGGGTGAATCAGAAGAAGCAGAAGAAGGACAAGGAGAAGGTGAAGTCTGGAGGGTGAATTAGAAGAAGCAGAATAAGGAGAAGGAGTAGGTGAAGTCTGGAGGGTGAATCAGAAGAAGCAGAAGAAGGAGAAGGAGAAGGTGAAGTCTGGAGGGTGAATCAGAAGAAGTAGAAGAAGGAGAAGGAGAAGGTGAAGTCTGGATGGTGAAGCAGAAGAAGTAGAAGAAGGAGAAGGAGAAGGTGAAGTCAGGAGGGTGAATCAGAAGAAGTAGAAGAAGGAGAAGGAGAAGGTGAAGTCAGGAGGGTGAATCAGAAGAAGCAGAAGAAGGAGAATGAGAAGGTGAAGTCTGGAGGGTGAATCAGAAGAATCAGAAGAAGGAGAAGGAGAAGGTGAAGTCTGGAGGGTGAATCAGAAGAAGCAGAAGAAAGAGAAGAAGAAGGTGAAGTCTGGAGGGTGAAGCAGAAGAAACAGAAGAAGGAGAAGGAGAAGGTGAAGACTGGAGGGGGAATCTGAAGAAGTATAAGAAGGAGAAGGAGAAGGTGAAGTGTGGAGGGTGAATCAGAAGAAGTAGAAGAAGGAGAAGGAGAAGGTGAAGTCTGGAGGGTGAATCAGAAGAAGCAGAAGAAGGAGAAGGAGAAGGTGAAGTCTGGAGGGTGAATCAGAAGAAGCAGAAGAAGGAGAAGGAGAAGATGAAGTCTGGAGGGTGAATCAGAAGAAGCAGAAGAAGGAGAAGGAGAAGGTGAAGTCTGGAGGGTGAATCAGAAGAAACAGAAGAAGGAGAAGGAGAAGGTGAAGTCTGGAGGGTGAATCAGAAGAAGCAGAAGAAGGAGAAGGAGAAGGTGAAGTCAGGAGGGTGAATCAGAAGAAGTAGAAGAAGGAGAAGGAGAAGGTGTAGTTAGGAGGGTGAATCAGAAGAAGCAGAAGAAGGAGAAGGAGCAGGTGAAGTCAGGGGGGTGAAGCAGAAGAAGCAGAAGATGGAGAAGGAGAAGGTGAAGTCTGGAGGGCGAAGCAGAAGAAGCAGAAGAAGGAGAAGGAGAAGGTGAAGACTGGAGGGTGAAGCAGAAGAAGCAGAAGAAGGAGAAGGAGAAGGTGAAGTCTGGAGGGTGAATCAGAAGAAGTAGAAGAAGGAGAAGGAGAAGGTGAAGTCAGGAGGGTGAAGCAGAAGAAGCAGAAGAAGGAGAAGGAGAAGGTGAAGTCTGGAGGGTGAAGCAGAAGAAGCAGAATAAGGAGCAGGAGAAGGTGAAGTCTGGAGGGTGAAGCAGAAGAAGCAGAAGAAGGAGAAGGAGAAGGTGAAGTCAGGAGGGTGAATCAGAAGAAGTAGAAGAAGGAGAAGGAGAAGGTGAAGTCTGGAGGGTGAATCAGAAGAAGCAGAAGAAGGAGAAGGAGAAGGTGAAGTCTGGAGGGTGAATCAGAAGAAGCAGAAGAAGGAGAAGGAGAAGATGAAGTCTGGAGGGTGAATCAGAAGAAGTAGAAGAAGGAGAAGGAGAAGATGAGGTCTGGAGGGTCAATCAGAAGAAGCAGAAGAAGGAGAAGGAGAAGGTGAAGTCTGGAGGGTGAATCAGAAGAAGCAGAAGAAGGACAAGGAGAAGGTGAAGTCTGGAGGGTGAATTAGAAGAAGCAGAAGAAGGAGAAGGAGAAGGTGAAGTCAGGAGGGGGAATCAGAAGAAGCAGAAGAAGGAGAAGGAGCAGGTGAAGTCAGGGGGGTGAAGCAGAAGAAGTAGAAGAAGGAGAAGGAGAAGGTGAAGTCAGGAGGGTGAAGCAGAAGAAGCAGAAGAAGGAGAAGGAGAAGGTGAAGTCTGGAGGGCGCAGCAGAAGAAGCAGAAGAAGGAGAAGGAGAAGGTGAAGTCTGGAGGGTGAAGCAGAAGAAGCAGAAGAAGGAGAAGGAGAAGGCGAAGTCTGGAGGGTGAATCAGAAGAAGTAGAAGAAGGTGAAGGAGAAGGTGAAGTCAGGAGAGTGAAGCAGAAGAAGCAGAAGAAGGAGAAGGAGATGGTGAAGTCTGGAGGGTGAAGCAGAAGAAGCAGAAGAAGGAGAAGGAGAAGGTGATGTCTGGAGGGCGAAGCAGAAGAAGCAGAAGAAGGAGAAGGAGAAGGTGAAGTCTGGAGGGTGAAGCAGAAGAAGCAGAAGAAGGAGAAGGAGAAGGAGAAGGTGAAGTCTGGAGGGTGAATCAGAAGAAGTAGAAGAAGGAGAAGGAGAAGGTGAAGTCAGGAGGGTGAAGCAGAAGAAGCAGAAGAAGGAGAAGGAGAAGGTGAAGTCAGGAGGGTGAATCGGAAGAAGTAGAAGAAGGAGAAGGAGAAGGTGAAGTCTGGAGGGTGAATCAGAAGAAGTAGAAGAAGGAGAAGGAGAAGGTGAAGTCTGGAGGGTGAATCAGAAGAAGTAGAAGAAGGAGAATGAGAAGGTGAAGTCTGGAGGGTGAATCAGAAGAAGCAGAAGAAGGAGAAGGAGAAGGTGAAGTCTGGAGGGAGAAGCAGAAGAAGTAGAAGAAGGAGAAGGAGAAGGTGAAGTCTGGAGGGTGAATCAGAAGAAGTAGAAGAAGGAGAAGGAGAAGGTGAAGTCTGGAGGGTGAATCAGAAGAAGTAGAAGAAGGAGAAGGAGAAGGTGAAGTCTGGAGGGTGAATCACAAGAAACAGAAGAAGGAGAAGGCGAAGGTGAAGTCTGGAGGGTGAATCAGAAGAAGTAGAAGAAGGAGAAGGAGAAGGTGTAGTCTGGAGGGTGAATCAGAAGAAGCAGAAGAAGGAGAAGGAGAAGGTGAAGTCTGGAGGGTGAATCAGAAGAAGCAGAAGAAGGAGAAGGAGAAGGTTAAGTCTGGAGGGTGAATCAGAAGAAGCAGAAGAAGGAGAAGGAGAAGGTGAAGTCAGGAGGGTGAATCAGAAGAAGCAGAAAAAGGAGAAGGAGAAGGTGAAGTTAGGAGGGTGAATCAGAAGAAGCAGAAGAAGGAGAAGGAGAAGGTGAAGTCAGGGGGGTGAAGCAGAAGAAGTAGAAGAAGGAGAAGGAGAAGGTGAAGTCAGGAGGGTGAAGCAGAGAAGAAGCAGAAGAAGGGGAAGGAGAAGGTGAAGTCTGGAGGGCGCAGCAGAAGAAGCAGAAGAAGGAGAAGTAGAAGGTGAAGTCTGGAGGGTGAAGCAGAAGAAGCAGAAGAAGGAGAAGGAGAAGGTGAAGTCTGGAGGGTGAATCAGAAGAAGTAGAAGAAGGAGAAGGAGAAGGTGAAGTCTGGAGAGTGAAGCAGAAGAAGCAGAATAAGGAGAAGGAGAAGGTGAAGTCTGGTGTTTGAAGCAGAAGAAGCAGAAGAAGGAGAAGTAGAAGGTGAAGTCTGGAGGGCGAAGCAGAAGAAGCAGAAGAAGGAGAAGGAGAAGGTGAAGTCTGGAGGGTGAAGCAGAAAAAGCAGAAGAAGGAGAAGGAGAAGGTGAAGTCTGGAGGGTGAATCAGAAGAAGTAGAAGAAGGAGAAGGAGAAGGTGAAGTCAGGAGGGTGAAGCAGAAGAAGCAGAAGAAGGAGAAGGAGAAGGTGAAGTCTGGAGGGTGAAGCAGAAGAAGCAGAAGAAGGAGAAGGAGAAGGTGAAGTCTGGAGGGTGAAGTAGAAGAAGCAGAAAAGGAGAAGGAGAAGGTGAAGTCAGGAGGGTGAATCAGAAGAAGTAGAAGAAGGAGAAGGAGAAGGTGAAGACTGGAGGTTGAATCAGAAGAAGCAGAAGAAGGAGAAGGAGAAGGTGAAGTCTGGAGGGTGAATCAGAAGAAGCAGAAGAAGTAGAAGGAGAAGGTGAAGTCTGGAGGGTGAATCAGAAGAAGTAGAAGAAGGAGAAGGAGAATGTGATGTCTGGAGGGTGTATCAGAAGAAGCAGAAGAAGGAGAAGGAGAAGGTGAAGTCAGGAGGGTGAATCAGAAGAGGCAGAAGACGGAGAAGGAGAAGGTGAAGTCTGGAGGGTGAATCAGAAGAAGCAGAAGAAGGAGAAGGAGAAGGTGAAGACTGGAGGGTGAATCAGAAGAAGTAGAAGAAGGAGAAGGAGAAGGTGAAGACTGGAGGGTGAATCAGAAGAAGTAGAAGAAGGAGAAGGAGAAGGAGAAGTCTGGAGGGTGAATCAGAAGAAGCAGAAGAAGGAGAAGGAGAAGGTGAAGTCTGGAGGGTGAATCAGAAGAAGCAGAAGAAGGAGAAGGAGAAGATGAAGTCTGGAGGGTGAATCAGAAGAAGCAGAAGAAGGAGAATAGAAGGTGAGGTCTGGCGGGTGAATCAGAAGAAGCAGAAGAAGGAGAAGGAGAAGGTGAAGTCTGAAGGGTGAATCAGAAGAAGCAGAAGAAGGAGAAGGAGAAGGTGAAGTCTGGAGGGTGAATCAGAAGAAGCAGAAGAAGGAGAAGTAGAAGGTGAAGTCTGGAGGGTGAATCAGAAGAAGCAGAAGAAGGAGAAGGAGAAGGTGAAGTCTGGAGGGTGTATCAGAAGAAGTAGAAGAAGGAGAAGGAGAAGGTGAAGTCTGGAGGGTGAATCAGAAGAGGTAGAAGATGGAGAAGGAGAAGGTGAAGTCTGGAGGGTGAATCAGAAGAAGCAGAAGAAGGAGAAGGAGAAGGTGAAGTCTGGACGGTGAATCAGAAGAAGCAGTAGAAGGAGAAGGAGAAGATGAAGTCTGGAGGGTGAATCAGAAGAAGCAGAAGAAGGAGAAGGAGAAGGTGAAGTTTGGAGGGTGAATCAGAAGAAGCAGAAGAAGGAGAAGGAGAAGGTGAAGTCTGGAGGGTGAATCAGAAGAAGCAGAAGAAGGAGAAGGAGAAGGTGAAGTCTGGAGGGTGAATTAGAAGAATCAGAAGAAGGAGAAGGAGAAGGTGAAGTCTGGAGGGTGAATCAGAAGAAGCAGAAGAAAGAGAAGGAGAAGGTGAAATCTGGAGGGTGAAGCAGAAGAAGCAGAAGAAGGAGAAGGAGAAGGTGAAGACTGGAGGGTGAATCAGAAGAAGTAGAAGAAGGAGAAGGAGAAGGTGAAGTCTGGAGGGTGAATCAGAAGAAGTAGAAGAAGGAGAAGGAGAAGGTGAAGTCTGGAGGGTGAATCAGAAGAAGCAGAAGAAGGAGAAGGAGAAGGTGAAGTCTGGAGGGTGAATCAGAAGAAGTAGAAGAAGGAGAAGGAGAAGTTGAGGTCTGGAGGGTGAATCAGAAGAAGCAGAAGAAGGAGAAGGAGAAGGTGAAGTCTGGAGGGTGAATCAGAAGAAGCAGAAGAAGGAGAAGGAGAAGGTTAAGTCTGGAGGGTGAATCAGAAGAAGCAGAAGAAGGAGAAGGAGAAGGTGAAGTCAGGAGGGTGAATCAGAAGAAGCAGAAAAAGGAGAAGGAGAAGGTGAAGTTAGGAGGGTGAATCAGAAGAAGCAGAAGAAGGAGAAGGAGAAGGTGAAGTCAGGGGGGTGAAGCAGAAGAAGTAGAAGAAGGAGAAGGAGAAGGTGAAGTCAGGAGGGTGAAGCAGAGAAGAAGCAGAAGAAGGGGAAGGAGAAGGTGAAGTCTGGAGGGCGCAGCAGAAGAAGCAGAAGAAGGAGAAGTAGAAGGTGAAGTCTGGAGGGTGAAGCAGAAGAAGCAGAAGAAGGAGAAGGAGAAGGTGAAGTCTGGAGGGTGAATCAGAAGAAGTAGAAGAAGGAGAAGGAGAAGGTGAAGTCTGGAGAGTGAAGCAGAAGAAGCAGAATAAGGAGAAGGAGAAGGTGAAGTCTGGTGTTTGAAGCAGAAGAAGCAGAAGAAGGAGAAGTAGAAGGTGAAGTCTGGAGGGCGAAGCAGAAGAAGCAGAAGAAGGAGAAGGAGAAGGTGAAGTCTGGAGGGTGAAGCAGAAAAAGCAGAAGAAGGAGAAGGAGAAGGTGAAGTCTGGAGGGTGAATCAGAAGAAGTAGAAGAAGGAGAAGGAGAAGGTGAAGTCAGGAGGGTGAAGCAGAAGAAGTAGAAGAAGGAGAAGGAGAAGGTGAAGTCTGGAGGGTGAAGCAGAAAAAGCAGAAGAAGGAGAAGGAGAAGGTGAAGTCTGGAGGGTGAATCAGTAGAAGTAGAAGAAGGAGAAGGAGAAGGTGAAGTCAGGAGGGTGAAGCAGAAGAAGCAGAAGAAGGAGAAGGAGCAGGTGAAGTCTGGAGGGTGAAGCAGAAGAAGCAGAAGAAGGAGAAGGAGAAGGTGAAGTCTGGAGGGTGAAGGAGAAGAAGCAGAAAAGGAGAAGGAGAAGGTGAAGTCAGGAGGGTGAATCAGAAGAAGTAGAAGAAGGAGAAGGAGAAGGTGAAGTCTGGAGGGTGAATCAGAAGAAGTAGAAGAAGGAGAAGGAGAAGGTGAAGTCTGGAGGGTGAATCAGAAGAAGTAGAAGAAGGAGAAGGAGAAGGTGAAGTCTGGAGGGTGAATCAGAAGAAGCAGAAGAAGGAGAAGGAGAAGGTGAAGTCTGGAGGGAGAAGCTGAAGAAGTAGAAGAAGGAGAAGGAGAAGGTGAAGTCTGGAGGGTGAATCAGAAGAAGTAGAAGAAGGAGAAGGAGAAGGTGAAGTTTGGAGGGTGAATCAGAAGAAGTAGAGAAGGAGAAGGAGAAGGTGAAGTCTGGAGGGTGAATCAGTAGAAGCAGAAGAAGGAGAAGGAGAAGGTGAAGTCTGGAGGGTGAATCAGAAGAAGTAGAAGAAGGAGAAGGAGAAGGTGTAGTCTGGAGGGTGAATCAGAAGAAGTAGACGAAGGAGAAGGAGAAGGTGAAGTCTGGAGGGTGAATCAGAAGAAGCAGAAGCAGGAGAAGGAGAAGGTGAAGTCTGGAGGGTGAATCAGAAGAAGTAGAAGAAGGAGAAGGAGAAGGTGAAGTCTGGAGGGTGAATCAGAAGAAGCAGAAGAAGGAGAAGGAGAAGGTGAAGTCTGGAGGGTGAATCAGAAGAAGCAGAAGAAGGAGAAGGAGATGGTGAAGTCTGGAGGGTGAATCAGAAGAAGTAGAAGAAGGAGAAGGAGAAGCTGTAGTCTGGAGGGTGAATCAGAAGAAGCAGAAGAAGGAGAAGGAGAAGGTGAAGTCAGGAGGGTGAATCAGAAAATGCAGAAGAAGGAGAAGGAGAAGGTGAAGTCTGGAGGGTGAATCAGAAGAAGCAGAAGAAGGAGAAGGAGAAGGTGAAGTCTGGAGGGTGAAGCAGAAGAAGCAGAAGAAGGAGAAGGAGAAGGTGAAGTCTGGAGGGTGAAGCAGAAGAAGCAGAAGCAGGAGAAGGAGAAGGTGAAGTCAGGAGGGTGAATCAGAAGAAGTAGAAGAAGGAGAAGGAGAAGATGAAGTCTGGAGGGTGAATCAGAAGAAGCAGAAGAAGGAGAAGGAGAAGGTGAAGTCTGGCCGGTGAATCAGAAGAAGTAGAAGAAGGAGAAAGAGAAGGTGAAGTCTGGAGGGTGAATCAGTAGAAGTAGAAGAAGGAGAAGCAGAAGATGAAGTCTGGAGGGTGAATCAGAAGAAGCAGAAGAAGGAGAAGGAGAAGGTGAAGTCTGGCCGGTGAATCAGAAGAAGTAGAAGAAGGAGAAGGAGAAGGTGAAGTCTGGAGGGTGAATCAGAAGAAGCAGAAGAAGGAGAAGGAGGAGGTGTAGTCTGGAGGGTGAATCAGAAGAAGTAGACGAAGGAGAAGGAGGAGGTGAAGTCTGGAGTGTGAATCAGAAGAAGGAGAAGGAGAAGGTGAAGTCTGGAGGGTGAATCAGAAGAAGTAGAAAAAGGAGAAGGAGAAGGTGAAGTCTGGAGGGTGAATCAGAAGAAGCAGAAGAAGGAGAAGGAGAAGGTGAAGTCTGGAGGGTGAATCAGAAGAAGCAGAAGAAGGAGAAGGAGAAGGTGAAGTCTGGAGGGTGAATCAGAAGAAGCAGAAGAAGGAGAAGGAGAAGGTGAAGTCTGGAGGGTGAATCAGAAGAAGCAGAAGAAGTAGAAGGAGAAGGTGAAGTCTGGAGGGGGAATCAGAAGAAGTAGAAGAAGGAGAAGGAGAAGGTGAAGTCTGGAGGGTGAATCAGAAGAAGCAGAAGAAGGAGAAGGAGAAGGTGAAGTCAGGAGGGTGAATCAGAAGAAGCAGAAGAAGGAGAAGGAGAAGGTGAAGTCTGGAGGGTGAATCAGAAGAAGCAGAAGAAGGAGAAGGAGAAGGTGAAGACTGGAGGGTGAATCAGAATAAGTAGAAGAAGGAGAAGGAGAAGGTGAAGTCTGGAGGGTGAATCAGAAGAAGTAGAAGAAGGAGAAGGAGAAGGCGAAGTCTGGAGGGTGAATCAGAAGAAGCAGAAGAAGGAGAAGGAGAAGGTGAAGTCTGGAGGGTGAATCAGAAGAAGCAGAAGAAGGAGAAGGAGAAGATGAAGTCTGGAGGGTGAATCAGAAGAAGTAGAAGAAGGAGAAGGAGAAGGTGAGGTCTGGAGGGTGAATCAGAAGAAGCAGAAGAAGGAGAAGGAGAAGGTGAAGTCTGAAGGGTGAATCAGGAGAAGCAGAAGAAGGAGAAGGAGAAGGTGAAGTCTGGAGGGTGAATCAGAAGAAGCAGAAGAAGGAGAAGGAGAAGGTGAAGTCTGGAGGGTGAATCAGAAGAAGCAGAAGAAGGAGAAGGAGAAGGTGAAGTCTGGAGGGTGAATCAGAAGAAGCAGAAGAAGGAGAAGGAGAAGGTGAAGTCAGGAGGGTGAAGCATAAGAAGCAGAAGAAGGAGAAGGAGAAGGTGAAGTCTGGAGGGTGAAGCAGAAGAAGCAGAAAAGGAGAAGGAGAAGGTGAAGTCACGAGGGTGAATCAGAAGAAGTAGAAGAAGGAGAAGGAGAAGGTGAAGTCTGGAGAGTGAAGCAGAAGAAGCAGAAGCAGGAGAAGGAGAAGGTGAAGTCTGGTGGTTGAAGCAGAAGAAGCAGAAGAAGGAGAAGGAGAAGGTGAAGTCTGGAGGGCGAAGCAGAAGAAGCAGAAGAAGGAGAAGGAGAAGGTGAAGTCTGGAGGGTGAAGCAGAAAAAGCAGAAGAAGGAGAAGGAGAAGGTGAAGTCTGGAGGGTGAATCAGAAGAAGTAGAAGAAGGAGAAGGAGAAGGTGAAGTCAAGAGGGTGAAGCAGAAGAAGCAGAAGAAGGAGAAGGAGAAGGTGAAGTCTGGAAGGTGAAGCAGAAGAAGCAGAAGAAGGAGAAGGAGAAGGTGAAGTCTGGAGGGTGAAGCAGAAGAAGCAGAAAAGGAGAAGGAGAAGGTGAAGTCACGAGGGTGAATCAGAAGAAGTAGAAGAAGGAGAAGGAGAAGGTGAAGTCTGGAGGGTGAATCAGAAGAAGCAGAAGAAGGAGAAGGAGAAGGTGAAGTCTGGAGGGTGAATCAGAAGAAGTAGAAGAAGGAGAAGGAGAAGGTGAAGTCTAGAGGGTGAATCAGAAGAAGCAGAAGAAGGAGAAGGAGAAGGTGAAGTCTGGAGGGAGAAGCAGAAGAAGTAGAAGAAGGAGAAGGAGAAGGTGAAGTCTGGAGGGTGAATCAGAAGAAGTAGAAGAAGGAGAAGGAGAAGGTGAAGTTTGGAGGGTGAATCAGAAGAAGTAGAGAAGGAGAAGGAGAAGGTGAAGTCTGGAGGGTGAATCAGAAGAAGCAGAAGAAGGAGAAGGAGAAGGTGAAGTCTGGAGGGTGAATCAGAAGAAGTAGAAGAAGGAGAAGGAGAAGGTGTAGTCTGGAGGGTGAATCAGAAGAAGTAGACGAAGGAGAAGGAGAAGGTGAAGTCTGGAGGGTGAATCAGAAGAAGCAGAAGCAGGAGAAGGAGAAGGTGAAGTCTGGAGGGTGAATCAGAAGAAGTAGAAGAAGGAGAAGGAGAAGGTGAAGTATGGAGGGTGAATCAGAAGAAGCAGAAGAAGGAGAAGGAGAAGGTGAAGTCTGGAGGGTGAATCAGAAGAAGCAGAAGAAGGAGAAGGAGAAGGTGAAGTCTGGAGGGTGAATCAGAAGAAGTAGAAGAAGGAGAAGGAGAAGGTGAAGTCTGGAGGGTGAATCAGAAGAAGCAGAAGAAGGAGAAGGAGAAGGTGAAGTCAGGAGGGTGAATCAGAAAATGCAGAAGAAGGAGAAGGAGAAGGTGAAGTCTGGAGGGTGAATCAAAAGAAGCAGAAGAAGGAGAAGGAGAAGGTGAAGTCTGGAGGGTGAAGCAGAAGAAGCAGAAGAAGGAGAAGGCGAAGGTGAAGTCTGGAGGGTGAAGCAGAAGAAGCAGAAGCAGGAGAAGGAGAAGGTGAAGTCAGGAGGGTGAATCAGAAGAAGTAGAAGAAGGAGAAGGAGAAGGTGAAGTCTGGAGGGTGAATCAGAAGAAGTAGAAGAAGGAGAAAGAGAAGGTGAAGTCTGGAGGGTGAATCAGTAGAAGTAGAAGAAGGAGAAGGAGAAGGTGAAGTCTGGAGGGAGAAGCAGAAGAAGTAGAAGAAGGAGAAGGATAAGGTGAAGTCTGGAGGGTGAATCAGAAGAAGTAGAAGAAGGAGAAGGAGAAGGTGAAGTCTGGCCGGTGAATCAGAAGAAGTAGAAGAAGGAGAAGGAGAAGGTGAAGTCTGGAGGGTGAATCAGAAGAAGCAGAAGAAGGAGAAGGAGAAGGTGAAGTCTGGAGGGTGAATCAGAAGAAGTAGAAGAAGGAGAATGAGGAGGTGTAGTCTGGAGGGTGAATCAGAAGAAGTAGACGAAGGAGAAGGAGGAGGTGAAGTCTGGAGTGTGAATCAGAAGAAGCAGAAGAAGGAGAAGGAGAAGGTGAAGTCTGGAGGGTGAATCAGAAGAAGTAGAAAAAGGAGAAGGAGAAGGTGAAGTCTGGAGGGTGAATCAGAAGAAGCAGAAGAAGGAGAAGGAGAAGGTGAAGTCTGGAGGGTGAATCAGAAGAAGCAGAAGAAGGAGAAGGAGAAGGTGAAGTCTGGAGGGTGAATCAGAAGAAGCAGAAGAAGGAGAAGGAGAAGGTGAAGTCTGGAGGGTGAATCAGAAGAAGCAGAAGAAGTAGAAGGAGAAGGTGAAGTCTGGAGGGGGAATCAGAAGAAGTAGAAGAAGGAGAAGGAGAAGGTGAAGTCTGGAGGGTGAATCAGAAGAAGCAGAAGAAGGAGAAGGAGAAGGTGAAGTCAGGAGGGTGAAGCAGAAGAAGCAGAAGAAGGAGAAGGAGAAGGTGAAGTCCGGAGGGTGAAGCAGAAGAAGCAGAAAAGGAGAAGGAGAAGGTGAAGTCACGAGGGTGAATCAGAAGAAGTAGAAGAAGGAGAAGGAGAAGGTGAAGTCTGGAGAGTGAAGCAGAAGAAGCAGAAGCAGGAGAAGGAGAAGGTGAAGTCTGGTGGTTGAAGCAGAAGAAGCAGAAGAAGGAGAAGGAGAAGGTGAAGTCTGGAGGGCGAAGCAGAAGAAGCAGAAGAAGGAGAAGGAGAAGGTGAAGTCTGGAGGGTGAAGCAGAAAAAGCAGAAGAAGGAGAAGGAGAAGGTGAAGTCTGGAGGGTGAATCAGAAGAAGTAGAAGAAGGAGAAGGAGAAGGTGAAGTCAAGAGGGTGAAGCAGAAGAAGCAGAAGAAGGAGAAGGAGAAGGTGAAGTCTGGAGGGTGAAGCAGAAGAAGCAGAAGAAGGAGAAGGAGAAGGTGAAGTCTGGAGGGTGAAGCAGAAGAAGCAGAAAAGGAGAAGGAGAAGGTGAAGTCACGAGGGTGAATCAGAAGAAGTAGAAGAAGGAGAAGGAGAAGGTGAAGTCTGGAGGGTGAATCAGAAGAAGCAGAAGAAGGAGAAGGAGAAGGTGAAGTCTGGAGGGTGAATCAGAAGAAGTAGAAGAAGGAGAAGGAGAAGGTGAAGTCTGGATGGTGAATCAGAAGAAGCAGAAGAAGGAGAAGGAGAAGGTGAAGTCTGGAGGGAGAAGCAGAAGAAGTAGAAGAAGGAGAAGGAGAAGGTGAAGTCTGGAGGGTGAATCAGAAGAAGTAGAAGAAGGAGAAGGAGAAGGTGAAGTTTGGAGGGTGAATCAGAAGAAGTAGAGAAGGAGAAGGAGAAGGTGAAGTCTGGAGGGTGAATCAGAAGAAGCAGAAGAAGGAGAAGGAGAAGGTGAAGTCTGGAGGGTGAATCAGAAGAAGTAGAAGAAGGAGAAGGAGAAGGTGTAGTCTGGAGGGTGAATCAGAAGTAGACGAAGGAGAAGGAGAAGGTGAAGTCTGGAGGGTGAATCAGAAGAAGCAGAAGCAGGAGAAGGAGAAGGTGAAGTCTGGAGGGTGAATCAGAAGAAGTAGAAGAAGGAGAAGGAGAAGGTGAAGTATGGAGGGTGAATCAGAAGAAGCAGAAGAAGGAGAAGGAGAAGGTGAAGTCTGGAGGGTGAATCAGAAGAAGCAGAAGAAGGAGAAGGAGAAGGTGAAGTCTGGAGGGTGAATCAGAAGAAGTAGAAGAAGGAGAAGGAGAAGGTGAAGTCTGGAGGGTGAATCAGAAGAAGCAGAAGAAGGAGAAGGAGAAGGTGAAGTCAGGAGGGTGAATCAGAAAATGCAGAAGAAGGAGAAGGAGAAGGTGAAGTCTGGAGGGTGAATCAAAAGAAGCAGAAGAAGGAGAAGGAGAAGGTGAAGTCTGGAGGGTGAAGCAGAAGAAGCAGAAGAAGGAGAAGGCGAAGGTGAAGTCTGGAGGGTGAAGCAGAAGAAGCAGAAGCAGGAGAAGGAGAAGGTGAAGTCAGGAGGGTGAATCAGAAGAAGTAGAAGAAGGAGAAGGAGAAGGTGAAGTCTGGAGGGTGAATCAGAAGAAGTAGAAGAAGGAGAAAGAGAAGGTGAAGTCTGGAGGGTGAATCAGAAGAAGCAGAAGAAGGAGAAGGAGAAGGTGAAGTCTGGAGGGAGAAGCAGAAGAAGTAGAAGAAGGAGAAGGATAAGGTGAAGTCTGGAGGGTGAATCAGAAGAAGTAGAAGAAGGAGAAGGAGAAGGTGAAGTCTGGCCGGTGAATCAGAAGAAGTAGAAGAAGGAGAAGGAGAAGGTGAAGTCTGGAGGGTGAATCAGAAGAAGCAGAAGAAGGAGAAGGAGAAGGTGAAGTCTGGAGGGTGAATCAGAAGAAGTAGAAGAAGGAGAATGAGGAGGTGTAGTCTGGAGGGTGAATCAGAAGAAGTAGACGAAGGAGAAGGAGGAGGTGAAGTCTGGAGTGTGAATCAGAAGAAGCAGAAGAAGGAGAAGGAGAAGGTGAAGTCTGGAGGGTGAATCAGAAGAAGTAGAAAAAGGAGAAGGAGAAGGTGAAGTCTGGAGGGTTAATCAGAAGAAGCAGAAGAAGGAGAAGGAGAAGGTTAAGTCTGGAGGGTGAATCAGAAGAAGCAGAAGAAGGAGAAGGAGAAGGTGAAGTCTGGAGGGTGAATCAGAAGAAGCAGAAGAAGGAGAAGGAGAAGGTGAAGTCTGGAGGGTGAATCAGAAGAAGCAGAAGAAGTAGAAGGAGAAGGTGAAGTCTGGAGGGGGAATCAGAAGAAGTAGAAGAAGGAGAAGGAGAAGGTGAAGTCTGGAGGGTGAATCAGAAGAAGCAGAAGAAGGAGAAGGAGAAGGTGAAGTCAGGAGGGTGAATCAGAAGAAGCAGAAGAAGGAGAAGGAGAAGGTGATGTCTGGAGGGTGAATCAGAAGAAGCAGAAGAAGGAGAAGGAGAAGGTGAAGACTGGAGGGTGAATCAGAATAAGTAGAAGAAGGAGAAGGAGAAGGTGAAGTCTGGAGGGTGAATCAGAAGAAGTAGAAGAAGGAGAAGGAGAAGGCGAAGTCTGGAGGGTGAATCAGAAGAAGCAGAAGAAGGAGAAGGAGAAGGTGAAGTCTGGAGGGTGAATCAGAAGAAGCAGAAGAAGGAGAAGGAGAAGATGAAGTCTGGAGGGTGAATCAGAAGAAGTAGAAGAAGGAGAAGGAGAAGGTGAGGTCTGGAGGGTGAATCAGAAGAAGCAGAAGAAGGAGAAGGAGAAGGTGAAGTCTGAAGGGTGAATCAGGAGAAGCAGAAGAAGGAGAAGGAGAAGGTGAAGTCTGGAGGGTGAATCAGAAGAAGCAGAAGAAGGAGAAGGAGATGGTGAAGTCTGGAAGGTGAATCAGAAGAAGCAGAAGAAGGAGAAGGAGAAGGTGAAGTCTGGAGGGTGAATCAGAAGAAGCAGAAGAAGGAGAAGGAGAAGGTGAAGTCAGGAGGGTGAATCAGAAGAAGCAGAAAAAGGAGAAGGAGAAGGTGAAGTTAGGAGGGTGAATCAGAAGAAGCAGAAGAAGGAGAAGGAGAAGGTGAAGTCAGGGGGGTGAAGCAGAAGAAGTAGAAGAAAGAGAAGGAGAAGGTGAAGTCAGGAGGGTGAAGCAGAGAAGAAGCAGAAGAAGGGGAAGAAGGTGAAGTCTGGAGGGCGCAGCAGAAGAAGCAGAAGAAGGAGAAGTAGAAGGTGAAGTCTGGAGGGTGAAGCAGAAGAAGCAGAAGAAGGAGAAGGAGAAGGTGAAGTCTGGAGGGTGAATCAGAAGAAGTAGAAGAAGGAGAAGGAGAAGGTGAAGTCTGGAGAGTGAAGCAGAAGAAGCAGAAGAAGGAGAAGGAGAAGGTGAAGTCTGGTGGTTGAAGCAGAAGAAGCAGAAGAAGGAGAAGGAGAAGGTGAAGTCTGGAGGGCGAAGCAGAAGAAGCAGAAGAAGGAGAAGGAGAAGGTGAAGTCTGGAGGGTGAAGCAGAAAAAGCAGAAGAAGGAGAAGGAGAAGGTGAAGTCTGGAGGGTGAATCAGAAGAAGTAGAAGAAGGAGAAGGAGAAGGTGAAGTCAAGAGGGTGAAGCAGAAGAAGCAGAAGAAGGAGAAGGAGAAGGTGAAGTCTGGAGGGTGAAGCAGAAGAAGCAGACGAAGGAGAAGGAGAAGGTGAAGTCTGGAGGGTGAAGCAGAAGAAGCAGAAAAGGAGAAGGAGAAGGTGAAGTCAGGAGGGTGAATCAGAAGAAGTAGAAGAAGGAGAAGGAGAAGGTGAAGTCTGGAGGGTGAATCAGAAGAAGTAGAAGAAGGAGAAGGAGAAGGTGAAGTCTGGAGGGTGAATCAGAAGAAGTAGAAGAAGGAGAAGGAGAAGGTGAAGTCTGGAGGGTGAATCAGAAGAAGCAGAAGAAGGAGAAGGAGAAGGTGAAGTCTGGAGGGAGAAGCAGAAGAAGTAGAAGAAGGAGAAGGAGAAGGTGAAGTCTGGAGGGTGAATCAGAAGAAGTAGAAGAAGGAGAAGGAGAAGGTGAAGTTTGGAGGGTGAATCAGAAGAAGTAGAGAAGGAGAAGGAGAAGGTGAAGTCTGGAGGGTGAATCAGAAGATGCAGAAGAAGGAGAAGGAGAAGGTGAATTCTGGAGGGTGAATCAGAAGAAGTAGAAGAAGGAGAAGGAGAAGGTGTAGTCTGGAGGGTGAATCAGAAGAAGTAGACGAAGGAGAAGGAGAAGGTGAAGTCTGGAGGGTGAATCAGAAGAAGCAGAAGCAGGAGAAGGAGAAGGTGAAGTCTGGAGGGTGAATCAGAAGAAGTAGAAGAAGGAGAAGGAGAAGGTGAAGAACGGAGGGTGAATCAGAAGAAGCAGAAGAAGGAGAAGGAGAAGGTGAAGTCTGGAGGGTGAATCAGAAGAAGCAGAAGAAGGAGAAGGAGAGGGTGAAGTCTGGAGGGTGAATCAGAAGAAGCAGAAGAAGGAGAAGGAGATGGTGAAGTCAGGAGGGTGAATCAGATGAAGCAGAAGAAGTAGAAGGAGAAGGTGAAGTCTGGAGGGTGAATCAGAAGAAGTAGAAGAAGGAGAAGGAGAAGGTGAAGTCTGGAGGGTGAATCAGAAGAAGCAGAAGAAGGAGAAGGAGAAGGTGAAGTCAGGAGGGTGAATCAGAAAATGCAGAAGAAGGAGAAGGAGAAGGTGAAGTCTGGAGGGTGAATCAGAAGAAGCAGAAGAAGGAGAAGGAGAAGGTGAAGTCTGGAGGGTGAAGCAGAAGAAGCAGAAGAAGGAGAAGGCGAAGGTGAAGTCTGGAGGGTGAAGCAGAAGAAGCAGAAGCAGGAGAAGGAGAAGGTGAAGTCAGGAGGGTGAATCAGTAGAAGTAGAAGAAGGAGAAGGAGAAGGTGAAGTCTGGAGGGTGAATCAGAAGAAGTAGAAGAAGGAGAAAGAGAAGGTGAAGTCTGGAGGGTGAATCAGTAGAAGTAGAAGAAGGAGAAGGAGAAGGTGAAGTCTGGAGGGTGAATCAGAAGAAGCAGAAGAAGGAGAAGGAGAAGGTGAAGTCTGGAGGGAGAAGCAGAAGAAGTAGAAGAAGGAGAAGGATAAGGTGAAGTCTGGAGGGTGAATCAGAAGAAGTAGAAGAAGGAGAAGGAGAAGGTGAAGTCTGGCCGGTGAATCAGAAGAAGTAGAAGAAGGAGAAGGAGAAGGTGAAGTCTGGAGGGTGAATCAGAAGAAGCAGAAGAATGAGAAGGAGAAGGTGAAGTCTGGAGGGTGAATCAGAAGAAGTAGAGGAAGGAGAAGGAGAAGGTGAAGTCTGGAGGGTGAATCAGAAGAAGTAGAAAAAGGAGAAGGAGAAGGTGAAGTCTGGAGGGTGAATCAGATGAAGCAGAAGAAGGAGAAGGAGAAGGTGAAGTCTGGAGGGTGAATCAGAAGAAGCAGAAGAAGGAGAAGGAGAAGGTGAAGTCTGGAGGGTGAATCAGAAGAAGCAGAAGAAGGAGAAGGAGAAGGTGAAGTCTGGAGGGTGAATCAGAAGAAGCAGAAGAAGTAGAAGCAGAAGGTGAAGTCTGGAGGGGGTATCAGAAGAAGTAGAAGAAGGAGAAGGAGAAGGTGAAGTCTGGAGGGTGAATCAGAAGAAGCAGAAGAAGGAGAAGGAGAAGGTGAAGTCAGGAGGGTGAATCAGAAGAAGCAGAAGAAGGAGAAGGAGAAGGTGAAGTCTGGAGGGTGAATCAGAAGACGCAGAAGAAGGAGAAGGAGAAGGTGAAGACTGGAGGGTGAATCAGAATAAGTAGAAGAAGGAGAAGGAGAAGGTGAAGTCTGGAGGGTGAATCAGAAGAAGTAGAAGAAGGAGAAGGAGAAGGCGAAGTCTGGAGGTTGAATCAGAAGAAGCAGAAGAAGGAGAAGGAGAAGGTGAAGTCTGGAGGGTGAATCAGAAGAAGCAGAAGAAGGAGAAGGAGAAGATGAAGTCTGGAGGGTGAATCAGAAGAAGTAGAAGAAGGAGAAGGAGAAGGTGAGGTCTGGAGGGTGAATCAGAAGAAGCAGAAGAAGGAGAAGGAGAAGGTGAAGTCTGAAGGGTGAATCAGGAGAAGCAGAAGAAGGAGAAGGAGAAGGTGAAGTCTGGAGGGTGAATCAGAAGAAGCAGAAGAAGGAGAAGGAGAAGGTGAAGTCTGGAGGGTGAATCAGAAGAAGCAGAAGAAGGAGAAGGAGAAGGTGAAGTCTGGAGGGTGAATCAGAAGAAGGAGAAGAATGAGAAGGAGAAGGTGAAGTCTGGAGGGTGAATCAGAAGAAGTAGAAGAAGGAGAAGGAGAAGGTGAAGTCTGGAGGGTGAATCAGAAGAAGCAGAAGAAGGAGAAGGAGAAGGTGAAGTCTGGAGGGTGAATCAGAAGAAGCAGAAGAAGGAGAAGGAGAAGATGAAGTCTGGAGGGTGAATCAGAAGAAGTAGAAGAAGGAGAAGGAGAAGGTGAAGTCTGGAGGGTGAATCAGAAGAAGCAGAAGAAGGAGAAGGAGAAGGTGAAGTCTGGAGGGTGAATCAGAAGAAGCCGAAGAAGGAGAAGGAGAAGGTGAAGTCTGGAGGGTGATTCAGAAGAAGCAGAATTAGGAGAAGGAGAAGGTGAAGTCTGGAGGGTGAATCAGAAGAAGCAGAAGAAGGAGAAGGAGAAGTTGAAGTCTGGAGGGTGAATCAGAAGAAGTAGAAGAAGGAGAAGGAGAAGGTGAAGTCTGGAGGGTGAATCAGAAGAAGCAGAAGAAGGAGAAGGAGAAGGTGAAGTCTGGAGGGTGAATCAGAAGAAGCAAAAGAATGAGAAGGAGAAGATGAAGTCTGGAGGGTGAATCAGAAGAAGTAGAAGAAGGAGAAGGAGAAGGTGAAGTCTGGAGGGTGAATCAGAAGAAGCAGAAGAAGGAGAAGGAGAAGGTGAAGTCAGGAGGGTGAATCAGAAGAAGCAGAAGAAGGAGAAGGAGAAGGTGAAGTCTGGAGGGTGAATCAGAAGACGCAGAAGAAGGAGAAGGAGAAGGTGAAGACTGGAGGGTGAATCAGAAGAAGCAGAAGCAGGAGAAGGAGAAGGTGAAGTCTGGAGGGTGAATCAGAAGAAGTAGAAGAAGGAGAAGGAGAAGGTGAAGTATGGAGGGTGAATCAGAAGAAGCAGAAGAAGGAGAAGGAGAAGGTGAAGTCTGGAGGGTGAATCAGAAGAAGCAGAAGAAGGAGAAGGAGAAGGTGAAGTCTGGAGGGTGAATCAGAAGAAGTAGAAGAAGGAGAAGGAGAAGGTGAAGTCTGGAGGGTGAATCAGAAGAAGCAGAAGAAGGAGAAGGAGAAGGTGAAGTCAGGAGGGTGAATCAGAAAATGCAGAAGAAGGAGAAGGAGAAGGTGAAGTCTGGAGGGTGAATCAAAAGAAGCAGAAGAAGGAGAAGGAGAAGGTGAAGTCTGGAGGGTGAAGCAGAAGAAGCAGAAGAAGGAGAAGGCGAAGGTGAAGTCTGGAGGGTGAAGCAGAAGAAGCAGAAGCAGGAGAAGGAGAAGGTGAAGTCAGGAGGGTGAATCAGAAGAAGTAGAAGAAGGAGAAGGAGAAGGTGAAGTCTGGAGGGTGAATCAGAAGAAGTAGAAGAAGGAGAAAGAGAAGGTGAAGTCTGGAGGGTGAATCAGTAGAAGTAGAAGAAGGAGAAGGAGAAGATGAAGTCTGGAGGGTGAATCAGAAGAAGCAGAAGAAGGAGAAGGTGAAGTCTGGAGGGAGAAGCAGAAGAAGTAGAAGAAGGAGAAGGATAAGGTGAAGTCTGGAGGGTGAATCAGAAGAAGTAGAAGAAGGAGAAGGAGAAGGTGAAGTCCGGCCGGTGAATCAGAAGAAGTAGAAGAAGGAGAAGGAGAAGGTGAAGTCTGGAGGGTGAATCAGAAGAAGCAGAAGAAGGAGAAGGAGAAGGTGAAGTCTGGAGGGTGAATCAGAAGAAGTAGAAGAAGGAGAATGAGGAGGTGTAGTCTGGAGGGTGAATCAGAAGAAGTAGACGAAGGAGAAGGAGGAGGTGAAGTCTGGAGTGTGAATCAGAAGAAGCAGAAGAAGGAGAAGGAGAAGGTGAAGTCTGGAGGGTGAATCAGAAGAAGTAGAAAAAGGAGAAGGAGAAGGTGAAGTCTGGAGGGTGAATCAGAAGAAGCAGAAGAAGGAGAAGGAGAAGGTGAAGTCTGGAGGGTGAATCAGAAGAAGCAGAAGAAGGAGAAGGAGAAGGTGAAGTCTGGAGGGTGAATCAGAAGAAGCAGAAGAAGGAGAAGGAGAAGGTGAAGTCTGGAGGGTGAATCAGAAGAAGCAGAAGAAGTAGAAGGAGAAGGTGAAGTCTGGAGGGGGAATCAGAAGAAGTAGAAGAAGGAGAAGGAGAAGGTGAAGTCTGGAGGGTGAATCAGAAGAAGCAGAAGAAGGAGAAGGAGAAGGTGAAGTCAGGAGGGTGAATCAGAAGAAGCAGAAGAAGGAGAAGGAGAAGGTGATGTCTGGAGGGTGAATCAGAAGAAGCAGAAGAAGGAGAAGGAGAAGGTGAAGACTGGAGGGTGAATCAGAATAAGTAGAAGAAGGAGAAGGAGAAGGTGAAGTCTGGAGGGTGAATCAGAAGAAGTAGAAGAAGGAGAAGGAGAAGGCGAAGTCTGGAGGGTGAATCAGAAGAAGCAGAAGAAGGAGAAGGAGAAGGTGAAGTCTGGAGGGTGAATCAGAAGAAGCAGAAGAAGGAGAAGGAGAAGAAGAAGTCTGGAGGGTGAATCAGAAGAAGTAGAAGAAGGAGAAGGAGAAGGTGAGGTCTGGAGGGTGAATCAGAAGAAGCAGAAGAAGGAGAAGGAGAAGGTGAAGTCTGAAGGGTGAATCAGGAGAAGCAGAAGAAGGAGAAGGAGAAGGTGAAGTCTGGAGGGTGAATCAGAAGAAGCAGAAGAAGGAGAAGGAGATGGTGAAGTCTGGAAGGTGAATCAGAAGAAGCAGAAGAAGGAGAAGGAGAAGGTGAAGTCTGGAGGGTGAATCAGAAGAAGCAGAAGAAAGAGAAGGAGAAGGTGAAGTCAGGAGGGTGAATCAGAAGAAGCAGAAAAAGGAGAAGGAGAAGGTGAAGTTAGGAGGGTGAATCAGAAGAAGCAGAAGAAGGAGAAGGAGAAGGTGAAGTCAGGGGGGTGAAGCAGAAGAAGTAGAAGAAGGAGAAGGAGAAGGTGAAGTCAGGAGGGTGAAGCAGAGAAGAAGCAGAAGAAGGGGAAGAAGGTGAAGTCTGGAGGGCGCAGCAGAAGAAGCAGAAGAAGGAGAAGTAGAAGGTGAAGTCTGGAGGGTGAAGCAGAAGAAGCAGAAGAAGGAGAAGGAGAAGGTGAAGTCTGGAGGGTGAATCAGAAGAAGTAGAAGAAGGAGAAGGAGAAGGTGAAGTCTGGAGAGTGAAGCAGAAGAAGCAGAAGAAGGAGAAGGAGAAGGTGAAGTCTGGTGGTTGAAGCAGAAGAAGCAGAAGAAGGAGAAGGAGAAGGTGAAGTCTGGAGGGCGAAGCAGAAGAAGCAGAAGAAGGAGAAGGAGAAGGTGAAGTCTGGAGGGTGAAGCAGAAAAAGCAGAAGAAGGAGAAGGAGAAGGTGAAGTCTGGAGGGTGAATCAGAAGAAGTAGAAGAAGGAGAAGGAGAAGGTGAAGTCAAGAGGGTGAAGCAGAAGAAGCAGAAGAAGGAGAAGGAGAAGGTGAAGTCTGGAGGGTGAAGCAGAAGAAGCAGACGAAGGAGAAGGAGAAGGTGAAGTCTGGAGGGTGAAGCAGAAGAAGCAGAAAAGGAGAAGGAGAAGGTGAAGTCAGGAGGGTGAATCAGAAGAAGTAGAAGAAGGAGAAGGAGAAGGTGAAGTCTGGAGGGTGAATCAGAAGAAGTAGAAGAAGGAGAAGGAGAAGGTGAAGTCTGGAGGGTGAATCAGAAGAAGCAGAAGAAGGAGAAGGAGAAGGTGAAGTCTGGAGGGTGAATCAGAAGAAGTAGAAGAAGGAGAAGGAGAAGGTGAAGTCTGGAGGGTGGATCAGAAGAAGCAAAAGAATGAGAAGGAGAAGATGAAGTCTGGAGGGTGAATCAGAAGAAGTAGAAGAAGGAGAAGGAGAAGGTGAAGTCTGGAGGGTGAATCAGAAGAAGCAGAAGAAGGAGAAGGAGAAGGTGAAGTCAGGAGGGTGAATCAGAAGAAGCAGAAGAAGGAGAAGGAGAAGGTGAAGTCTGGAGGGTGAATCAGAAGACGCAGAAGAAGGAGAAGGAGAAGGTGAAGACTGGAGGGTGAATCAGAAGAAGCAGAAGCAGGAGAAGGAGAAGGTGAAGTCTGGAGGGTGAATCAGAAGAAGTAGAAGAAGGAGAAGGAGAAGGTGAAGTATGGAGGGTGAATCAGAAGAAGCAGAAGAAGGAGAAGGAGAAGGTGAAGTCTGGAGGGTGAATCAGAAGAAGCAGAAGAAGGAGAAGGAGAAGGTGAAGTCTGGAGGGTGAATCAGAAGAAGCAGAAGAAGTAGAAGCAGAAGGTGAAGTCTGGAGGGGGAATCAGAAGAAGTAGAAGAAGGAGAAGGAGAAGGTGAAGTCTGGAGGGTGAATCAGAAGAAGCAGAAGAAGGAGAAGGAGAAGGTGAAGTCAGGAGGGTGAATCAGAAGAAGCAGAAGAAGGAGAAGGAGAAGGTGAAGTCTGGAGGGTGAATCAGAAGACGCAGAAGAAGGAGAAGGAGAAGTTGAAGTCTGGAGGGTGAATCAGAAGAAGCAGAAGAAGGAGAAGGAGAAGGTGAAGTCTGGAGGGTGAATCAGAAGAAGCAGAAGAAGTAGAAGCAGAAGGTGAAGTCTGGAGGGGGAATCAGAAGAAGTAGAAGAAGGAGAAGGAGAAGGTGAAGTCAGGAGGGTGAATCAGAAGAAGCAGAAGAAGGAGAAGGAGAAGGTGAAGTCAGGAGGGTGAATCAGAAGAAGCAGAAGAAGGAGAAGGAGAAGGTGAAGTCTGGAGGGTGAATCAGAAGACGCAGAAGAAGGAGAAGGAGAAGGTGAAGACTGGAGGGTGAATCAGAATAAGTAGAAGAAGGAGAAGGAGAAGGTGAAGTCTGGAGGGTGAATCAGAAGAAGTAGAAGAAGGAGAAGGAGAAGGCGAAGTCTGGAGGTTGAATCAGAAGAAGCAGAAGAAGGAGAAGGAGAAGGTGAAGTCTGGAGGGTGAATCAGAAGAAGCAGAAGAAGGAGAAGGAGAAGATGAAGTCTGGAGGGTGAATCAGAAGAAGTAGAAGAAGGAGAAGGAGAAGGTGAGGTCTGGAGGGTGAATCAGAAGAAGCAGAAGAAGGAGAAGGAGAAGGTGAAGTCTGAAGGGTGAATCAGGAGAAGCAGAAGAAGGAGAAGGAGAAGGTGAAGTCTGGAGGGTGAATCAGAAGAAGCAGAAGAAGGAGAAGGAGAAGGTGAAGTCTGGAGGGTGAATCAGAAGAAGCAGAAGAAGGAGAAGGAGAAGGTGAAGTCTGGAGGGTGAATCAGAAGAAGGAGAAGAATGAGAAGGAGAAGGTGAAGTCTGGAGGGTGAATCAGAAGAAGTAGAAGAAGGAGAAGGAGAAGGTGAAGTCTGGAGGGTGAATCAGAAGAAGCAGAAGAAGGAGAAGGAGAAGGTGAAGTCTGGAGGGTGAATCAGAAGAAGCAGAAGAAGGAGAAGGAGAAGATGAAGTCTGGAGGGTGAATCAGAAGAAGTAGAAGAAGGAGAAGGAGAAGGTGAAGTCTGGAGGGTGAATCAGAAGAAGCAGAAGAAGGAGAAGGAGAAGGTGAAGTCTGGAGGGTGAATCAGAAGAAGCCGAAGAAGGAGAAGGAGAAGGTGAAGTCTGGAGGGTGATTCAGAAGAAGCAGAATTAGGAGAAGGAGAAGGTGAAGTCTGGAGGGTGAATCAGAAGAAGCAGAAGAAGGAGAAGGAGAAGGTGAAGTCTGGAGGGTGAATCAGAAGAAGTAGAAGAAGGAGAAGGAGAAGGTGAAGTCTGGAGGGTGAATCAGAAGAAGCAGAAGAAGGAGAAGGAGAAGGTGAAGTCTGGAGGGTGAATCAGAAGAAGCAAAAGAATGAGAAGGAGAAGATGAAGTCTGGAGGGTGAATCAGAAGAAGTAGAAGAAGGAGAAGGAGAAGGTGAAGTCTGGAGGGTGAATCAGAAGAAGCAGAAGAAGGAGAAGGAGAAGGTGAAGTCAGGAGGGTGAATCAGAAGAAGCAGAAGAAGGAGAAGGAGAAGGTGAAGTCTGGAGGGTGAATCAGAAGACGCAGAAGAAGGAGAAGGAGAAGGTGAAGACTGGAGGGTGAATCAGAAGAAGCAGAAGCAGGAGAAGGAGAAGGTGAAGTCTGGAGGGTGAATCAGAAGAAGTAGAAGAAGGAGAAGGAGAAGGTGAAGTATGGAGGGTGAATCAGAAGAAGCAGAAGAAGGAGAAGGAGAAGGTGAAGTCTGGAGGGTGAATCAGAAGAAGCAGAAGAAGGAGAAGGAGAAGGTGAAGTCTGGAGGGTGAATCAGAAGAAGTAGAAGAAGGAGAAGGAGAAGGTGAAGTCTGGAGGGTGAATCAGAAGAAGCAGAAGAAGGAGAAGGAGAAGGTGAAGTCAGGAGGGTGAATCAGAAAATGCAGAAGAAGGAGAAGGAGAAGGTGAAGTCTGGAGGGTGAATCAAAAGAAGCAGAAGAAGGAGAAGGAGAAGGTGAAGTCTGGAGGGTGAAGCAGAAGAAGCAGAAGAAGGAGAAGGCGAAGGTGAAGTCTGGAGGGTGAAGCAGAAGAAGCAGAAGCAGGAGAAGGAGAAGGTGAAGTCAGGAGGGTGAATCAGAAGAAGTAGAAGAAGGAGAAGGAGAAGGTGAAGTCTGGAGGGTGAATCAGAAGAAGTAGAAGAAGGAGAAAGAGAAGGTGAAGTCTGGAGGGTGAATCAGTAGAAGTAGAAGAAGGAGAAGGAGAAGATGAAGTCTGGAGGGTGAATCAGAAGAAGCAGAAGAAGGAGAAGGTGAAGTCTGGAGGGAGAAGCAGAAGAAGTAGAAGAAGGAGAAGGATAAGGTGAAGTCTGGAGGGTGAATCAGAAGAAGTAGAAGAAGGAGAAGGAGAAGGTGAAGTCCGGCCGGTGAATCAGAAGAAGTAGAAGAAGGAGAAGGAGAAGGTGAAGTCTGGAGGGTGAATCAGAAGAAGCAGAAGAAGGAGAAGGAGAAGGTGAAGTCTGGAGGGTGAATCAGAAGAAGTAGAAGAAGGAGAATGAGGAGGTGTAGTCTGGAGGGTGAATCAGAAGAAGTAGACGAAGGAGAAGGAGGAGGTGAAGTCTGGAGTGTGAATCAGAAGAAGCAGAAGAAGGAGAAGGAGAAGGTGAAGTCTGGAGGGTGAATCAGAAGAAGTAGAAAAAGGAGAAGGAGAAGGTGAAGTCTGGAGGGTGAATCAGAAGAAGCAGAAGAAGGAGAAGGAGAAGGTGAAGTCTGGAGGGTGAATCAGAAGAAGCAGAAGAAGGAGAAGGAGAAGGTGAAGTCTGGAGGGTGAATCAGAAGAAGCAGAAGAAGGAGAAGGAGAAGGTGAAGTCTGGAGGGTGAATCAGAAGAAGCAGAAGAAGTAGAAGGAGAAGGTGAAGTCTGGAGGGGGAATCAGAAGAAGTAGAAGAAGGAGAAGGAGAAGGTGAAGTCTGGAGGGTGAATCAGAAGAAGCAGAAGAAGGAGAAGGAGAAGGTGAAGTCAGGAGGGTGAATCAGAAGAAGCAGAAGAAGGAGAAGGAGAAGGTGATGTCTGGAGGGTGAATCAGAAGAAGCAGAAGAAGGAGAAGGAGAAGGTGAAGACTGGAGGGTGAATCAGAATAAGTAGAAGAAGGAGAAGGAGAAGGTGAAGTCTGGAGGGTGAATCAGAAGAAGTAGAAGAAGGAGAAGGAGAAGGCGAAGTCTGGAGGGTGAATCAGAAGAAGCAGAAGAAGGAGAAGGAGAAGGTGAAGTCTGGAGGGTGAATCAGAAGAAGCAGAAGAAGGAGAAGGAGAAGAAGAAGTCTGGAGGGTGAATCAGAAGAAGTAGAAGAAGGAGAAGGAGAAGGTGAGGTCTGGAGGGTGAATCAGAAGAAGCAGAAGAAGGAGAAGGAGAAGGTGAAGTCTGAAGGGTGAATCAGGAGAAGCAGAAGAAGGAGAAGGAGAAGGTGAAGTCTGGAGGGTGAATCAGAAGAAGCAGAAGAAGGAGAAGGAGATGGTGAAGTCTGGAAGGTGAATCAGAAGAAGCAGAAGAAGGAGAAGGAGAAGGTGAAGTCTGGAGGGTGAATCAGAAGAAGCAGAAGAAGGAGAAGGAGAAGGTGAAGTCAGGAGGGTGAATCAGAAGAAGCAGAAAAAGGAGAAGGAGAAGGTGAAGTTAGGAGGGTGAATCAGAAGAAGCAGAAGAAGGAGAAGGAGAAGGTGAAGTCAGGGGGGTGAAGCAGAAGAAGTAGAAGAAGGAGAAGGAGAAGGTGAAGTCAGGAGGGTGAAGCAGAGAAGAAGCAGAAGAAGGGGAAGAAGGTGAAGTCTGGAGGGCGCAGCAGAAGAAGCAGAAGAAGGAGAAGTAGAAGGTGAAGTCTGGAGGGTGAAGCAGAAGAAGCAGAAGAAGGAGAAGGAGAAGGTGAAGTCTGGAGGGTGAATCAGAAGAAGTAGAAGAAGGAGAAGGAGAAGGTGAAGTCTGGAGAGTGAAGCAGAAGAAGCAGAAGAAGGAGAAGGAGAAGGTGAAGTCTGGTGGTTGAAGCAGAAGAAGCAGAAGAAGGAGAAGGAGAAGGTGAAGTCTGGAGGGCGAAGCAGAAGAAGCAGAAGAAGGAGAAGGAGAAGGTGAAGTCTGGAGGGTGAAGCAGAAAAAGCAGAAGAAGGAGAAGGAGAAGGTGAAGTCTGGAGGGTGAATCAGAAGAAGTAGAAGAAGGAGAAGGAGAAGGTGAAGTCAAGAGGGTGAAGCAGAAGAAGCAGAAGAAGGAGAAGGAGAAGGTGAAGTCTGGAGGGTGAAGCAGAAGAAGCAGACGAAGGAGAAGGAGAAGGTGAAGTCTGGAGGGTGAAGCAGAAGAAGCAGAAAAGGAGACGGAGAAGGTGAAGTCAGGAGGGTGAATCAGAAGAAGTAGAAGAAGGAGAAGGAGAAGGTGAAGTCTGGAGGGTGAATCAGAAGAGGTAGAAGAAGGAGAAGGAGAAGGTGAAGTCTGGAGGGTGAATCAGAAGAAGCAGAAGAAGGAGAAGGAGAAGGTGAAGTCTGGAGGGTGAATCAGAAGAAGTAGAAGAAGGAGAAGGAGAAGGTGAAGTCTGGAGGGTGAATCAGAAGAAGCAGAAGAAGGAGAAGGAGAAGGTGAAGTCTGGAGGGTGAATCAGAAGAAGCAAAAGAATGAGAAGGAGAAGATGAAGTCTGGAGGGTGAATCAGAAGAAGTAGAAGAAGGAGAAGGAGAAGGTGAAGTCTGGAGGGTGAATCAGAAGAAGCAGAAGAAGGAGAAGGAGAAGGTGAAGTCAGGAGGGTGAATCAGAAGAAGCAGAAGAAGGAGAAGGAGAAGGTGAAGTCTGGAGGGTGAATCAGAAGACGCAGAAGAAGGAGAAGGAGAAGGTGAAGACTGGAGGGTGAATCAGAAGAAGCAGAAGCAGGAGAAGGAGAAGGTGAAGTCTGGAGGGTGAATCAGAAGAAGTAGAAGAAGGAGAAGGAGAAGGTGAAGTATGGAGGGTGAATCAGAAGAAGCAGAAGAAGGAGAAGGAGAAGGTGAAGTCTGGAGGGTGAATCAGAAGAAGCAGAAGAAGGAGAAGGAGAAGGTGAAGTCTGGAGGGTGAATCAGAAGAAGTAGAAGAAGGAGAAGGAGAAGGTGAAGTCTGGAGGGTGAATCAGAAGAAGCAGAAGAAGGAGAAGGAGAAGGTGAAGTCAGGAGGGTGAATCAGAAAATGCAGAAGAAGGAGAAGGAGAAGGTGAAGTCTGGAGGGTGAATCAAAAGAAGCAGAAGAAGGAGAAGGAGAAGGTGAAGTCTGGAGGGTGAAGCAGAAGAAGCAGAAGAAGGAGAAGGCGAAGGTGAAGTCTGGAGGGTGAAGCAGAAGAAGCACAAGCAGGAGAAGGAGAAGGTGAAGTCAGGAGGGTGAATCAGAAGAAGTAGAAGAAGGAGAAGGAGAAGGTGAAGTCTGGAGGGTGAATCAGAAGAAGTAGAAGAAGGAGAAAGAGAAGGTGAAGTCTGGAGGGTGAATCAGTAGAAGTAGAAGAAGGAGAAGGAGAAGATGAAGTCTGGAGGGTGAATCAGAAGAAGCAGAAGAAGGAGAAGGAGAAGGTGAAGTCTGGAGGGAGAAGCAGAAGAAGTAGAAGAAGGAGAAGGATAAGGTGAAGTCTGGAGGGTGAATCAGAAGAAGTAGAAGAAGGAGAAGGAGAAGGTGAAGTCTGGCCGGTGAATCAGAAGAAGTAGAAGAAGGAGAAGGAGAAGGTGAAGTCTGGAGGGTGAATCAGAAGAAGCAGAAGAAGGAGAAGGAGAAGGTGAAGTCTGGAGGGTGAATCAGAAGAAGTAGAAGAAGGAGAATGAGGAGGTGTAGTCTGGAGGGTGAATCAGAAGAAGTAGACGAAGGAGAAGGAGGAGGTGAAGTCTGGAGTGTGAATCAGAAGAAGCAGAAGAAGGAGAAGGAGAAGGTGAAGTCTGGAGGGTGAATCAGAAGAAGTAGAAAAAGGAGAAGGAGAAGGTGAAGTCTGGAGGGTGAATCAGAAGAAGCAGAAGAAGGAGAAGGAGAAGGTGAAGTCTGGAGGGTGAATCAGAAGAAGCAGAAGAAGGAGAAGGAGAAGGTGAAGTCTGGAGGGTGAATCAGAAGAAGCAGAAGAAGGAGAAGGAGAAGGTGAAGTCTGGAGGGTGAATCAGAAGAAGCAGAAGAAGTAGAAGGAGAAGGTGAAGTCTGGAGGGGGAATCAGAAGAAGTAGAAGAAGGAGAAGGAGAAGGTGAAGTCTGGAGGGTGAATCAGAAGAAGCAGAAGAAGGAGAAGGAGAAGGTGAAGTCAGGAGGGTGAATCAGAAGAAGCAGAAGAAGGAGAAGGAGAAGGTGATGTCTGGAGGGTGAATCAGAAGAAGCAGAAGAAGGAGAAGGAGAAGGTGAAGACTGGAGGGTGAATCAGAATAAGTAGAAGAAGGAGAAGGAGAAGGTGAAGTCTGGAGGGTGAATCAGAAGAAGTAGAAGAAGGAGAAGGAGAAGGCGAAGTCTGGAGGGTGAATCAGAAGAAGCAGAAGAAGGAGAAGGAGAAGGTGAAGTCTGGAGGGTGAATCAGAAGAAGCAGAAGAAGGAGAAGGAGAAGAAGAAGTCTGGAGGGTGAAACAGAAGAAGTAGAAGAAGGAGAAGGAGAAGGTGAGGTCTGGAGGGTGAATCAGAAGAAGCAGAAGAAGGAGAAGGAGAAGGTGAAGTCTGAAGGGTGAATCAGGAGAAGCAGAAGAAGGAGAAGGAGAAGGTGAAGTCTGGAGGGTGAATCAGAAGAAGCAGAAGAAGGAGAAGGAGATGGTGAAGTCTGGAAGGTGAATCAGAAGAAGCAGAAGAAGGAGAAGGAGAAGGTGAAGTCTGGAGGGTGAATCAGAAGAAGCAGAAGAAGGAGAAGGAGAAGGTGAAGTCAGGAGGGTGAATCAGAAGAAGCAGAAAAAGGAGAAGGAGAAGGTGAAGTTAGGAGGGTGAATCAGAACAAGCAGAAGAAGGAGAAGGAGAAGGTGAAGTCAGGGGGGTGAAGCAGAAGAAGTAGAAGAAGGAGAAGGAGAAGGTGAAGTCAGGAGGGTGAAGCAGAGAAGAAGCAGAAGAAGGGGAAGAAGGTGAAGTCTGGAGGGCGCAGCAGAAGAAGCAGAAGAAGGAGAAGTAGAAGGTGAAGTCTGGAGGGTGAAGCAGAAGAAGCAGAAGAAGGAGAAGGAGAAGGTGAAGTCTGGAGGGTGAATCAGAAGAAGTAGCAGAAGGAGAAGGAGAAGGTGAAGTCTGGAGAGTGAAGCAGAAGAAGCAGAAGAAGGAGAAGGAGAGGGTGAAGTCTGGTGGTTGAAGCAGAAGAAGCAGAAGAAGGAGAAGGAGAAGGTGAAGTCTGGAGGGCGAAGCAGAAGAAGCAGAAGAAGGAGAAGGAGAAGGTGAAGTCTGGAGGGTGAAGCAGAAAAAGCAGAAGAAGGAGAAGGAGAAGGTGAAGTCTGGAGGGTGAATCAGAAGAAGTAGAAGAAGAAGAAGGAGAAGGTGAAGTCAAGAGGGTGAAGCAGAAGAAGCAGAAGAAGGAGAAGGAGAAGGTGAAGTCTGGAGGGTGAAGCAGAAGAAGCAGACGAAGGAGAAGGAGAAGGTGAAGTCTGGAGGGTGAAGCAGAAGAAGCAGAAAAGGAGAAGGAGAAGGTGAAGTCAGGAGGGTGAATCAGAAGAAGTAGAAGAAGGAGAAGGAGAAGGTGAAGTCTGGAGGGTGAATCAGAAGAAGTAGAAGAAGGAGAAGGAGAAGGTGAAGTCTGGAGGGTGAATCAGAAGAAGTAGAAGAAGGAGAAGGAGAAGGTGAAGTCTGGAGGGTGAATCAGAAGAAGAAGGAGAAGGAGAAGGTGAAGTCTGGAGGGAGAAGCAGAAGAAGTAGAAGAAGGAGAAGGAGAAGGTGAAGTCTGGAGGGTGAATCAGAAGAAGTAGAAGAAGGAGAAGGAGAAGGTGAAGTTTGGAGGGTGAATCAGAAGAAGTAGAGAAGGAGAAGGAGAAGGTGAAGTCTGGAGGGTGAATCAGAAGATGCAGAAGAAGGAGAAGGAGAAGGTGAATTCTGGAGGGTGAATCAGAAGAAGTAGAAGAAGGAGAAGGAGAATGTGTAGTCTGGAGGGTGAATCAGAAGAAGTAGACGAAGGAGAAGGAGAAGGTGAAGTCTGGAGGGTGAATCAGAAGAAGCAGAAGCAGGAGAAGGAGAAGGTGAAGTCTGGAGGGTGAATCAGAAGAAGTAGAAGAAGGAGAAGGAGAAGGTGAAGTATGGAGGGTGAATCAGAAGAAGCAGAAGAAGGAGAAGGAGAAGGTGAAGTCTGGAGGGTGAATCAGAAGAAGCAGAAGAAGGAGAAGGAGAGGGTGAAGTCTGGAGGGTGAATCAGAAGAAGCAGAAGAAGGAGAAGGAGATGGTGAAGTCTGGAGGGTGAATCAGATGAAGCAGAAGAAGTAGAAGGAGAAGGTGAAGTCTGGAGGGTGAATCAGAAGAAGTAGAAGAAGGAGAAGGAGAAGGTGAAGTCTGGAGGGTGAATCAGAAGAAGCAGAAGAAGGAGAAGGAGAAGGTGAAGTCAGGAGGGTGAATCAGAAAATGCAGAAGAAGGAGAAGGAGAAGGTGAAGTCTGGAGGGTGAATCAGAAGAAGCAGAAGAAGGAGAAGGAGAAGGTGAAGTCTGGAGGGTGAAGCAGAAGAAGCAGAAGAAGGAGAAGGCGAAGGTGAAGTCTGGAGGGTGAAGCAGAAGAAGCAGAAGCAGGAGAAGGAGAAGGTGAAGTCAGGAGGGTGAATCAGAAGAAGTAGAAGAAGGAGAAGGAGAAGGTGAAGTCTGGAGGGTGAATCAGAAGAAGTAGAAGAAGGAGAAAGAGAAGGTGAAGTCTGGAGGGTGAATCAGTAGAAGTAGAAGAAGGAGAAGGAGAAGGTGAAGTCTGGAGGGTGAATCAGAAGAAGCAGAAGAAGGAGAAGGAGAAGGTGAAGTCTGGAGGGAGAAGCAGAAGAAGTAGAAGAAGGAGAAGGATAAGGTGAAGTCTGGAGGGTGAATCAGAAGAAGTAGAAGAAGGAGAAGGAGAAGGTGAAGTCTGGCCGGTGAATCAGAAGAAGTAGAAGAAGGAGAAGGAGAAGGTGAAGTCTGGAGGGTGAATCAGAAGAAGCAGAAGAATGAGAAGGAGAAGGTGAAGTCTGGAGGGTGAATCAGAAGAAGTAGAGGAAGGAGAAGGAGAAGGTGAAGTCTGGAGGGTGAATCAGAAGAAGTAGAAAAAGGAGAAGGAGAAGGTGAAGTCTGGAGGGTGAATCAGATGAAGCAGAAGAAGGAGAAGGAGAAGGTGAAGTCTGGAGGGTGAATCAGAAGAAGCAGAAGAAGGAGAAGGAGAAGGTGAAGTCTGGAGGGTGAATCAGAAGAAGCAGAAGAAGGAGAAGGAGAAGGTGAAGTCTGGAGGGTGAATCAGAAGAAGCAGAAGAAGTAGAAGGAGAAGGTGAAGTCTGGAGGGGGAATCAGAAGAAGTAGAAGAAGGAGAAGGAGAAGGTGAAGTCTGGAGGGTGAATCAGAAGAAGCAGAAGAAGGAGAAGGAGAAGGTGAAGTCAGGAGGGTGAATCAGAAGAAGCAGAAGAAGGAGAAGGAGAAGGTGAAGTCTGGAGGGTGAATCAGAAGACGCAGAAGAAGGAGAAGGAGAAGGTGAAGACTGGAGGGTGAATCAGAATAAGTAGAAGAAGGAGAAGGAGAAGGTGAAGTCTGGAGGGTGAATCAGAAGAAGTAGAAGAAGGAGAAGGAGAAGGCGAAGTCTGGAGGGTGAATCAGAAGAAGCAGAAGAAGGAGAAGGAGAAGGTGAAGTCTGGAGGGTGAATCAGAAGAAGCAGAAGAAGGAGAAGGAGAAGATGAAGTCTGGAGGGTGAATCAGAAGAAGTAGAAGAAGGAGAAGGAGAAGGTGAGGTCTGGAGGGTGAATCAGAAGAAGCAGAAGAAGGAGAAGGAGAAGGTGAAGTCTGAAGGGTGAATCAGGAGAAGCAGAAGAAGGAGAAGGAGAAGGTGAAGTCTGGAGGGTGAATCAGAAGAAGCAGAAGAAGGAGAAGGAGAAGGTGAAGTCTGGAGGGTGAATCAGAAGAAGCAGAAGAAGGAGAAGGAGAAGGTGAAGTCTGGAGGGTGAATCAGAAGAAGGAGAAGAATGAGAAGGAGAAGGTGAAGTCTGGAGGGTGAATCAGAAGAAGTAGAAGAAGGAGAAGGAGAAGGTGAAGTCTGGAGGGTGAATCAGAAGAAGCAGAAGAAGGAGAAGGAGAAGGTGAAGTCTGGAGGGTGAATCAGAAGAAGCAGAAGAAGGAGAAGGAGAAGATGAAGTCTGGAGGGTGAATCAGAAGAAGTAGAAGAAGGAGAAGGAGAAGGTGAAGTCTGGAGGGTGAATCAGAAGAAGCAGAAGAAGGAGAAGGAGAAGGTGAAGTCTGGAGGGTGAATCAGAAGAAGCAGAAGAAGGAGAAGGAGAAGGTGAAGTCTGGAGGGTGATTCAGAAGAAGCAGAATTAGGAGAAGGAGAAGGTGAAGTCTGGAGGGTGAATCAGAAGAAGCAGAAGAAGGAGAAGGAGAAGGTGAAGTCTGGAGGGTGAATCAGAAGAAGTAGAAGAAGGAGAAGGAGAAGGTGAAGTCTGGAGGGTGAATCAGAAGAAGCAGAAGAAGGAGAAGGAGAAGGTGAAGTCTGGAGGGTGAATCAGAAGAAGCAAAAGAATGAGAAGGAGAAGATGAAGTCTGGAGGGTGAATCAGAAGAAGTAGAAGAAGGAGAAGGAGAAGGTGAAGTCTGGAGGGTGAATCAGAAGAAGCAGAAGAAGGAGAAGGAGAAGGTGAAGTCAGGAGGGTGAATCAGAAGAAGCAGAAGAAGGAGAAGGAGAAGGTGAAGTCTGGAGGGTGAATCAGAAGACGCAGAAGAAGGAGAAGGAGAAGGTGAAGACTGGAGGGTGAATCAGAATAAGTAGAAGAAGGAGAAGGAGAAGGTGAAGTCTGGAGGGTGAATCAGAAGAAGTAGAAGAAGGAGAAGGAGAAGGCGAAGTCTGGAGGGTGAATCAGAAGAAGCAGAAGAAGGAGAAGGAGAAGGTGAAGTCTGGAGGGTGAATCAGAAGAAGCAGAAGAAGGAGAAGGAGAAGATGAAGTCTGGAGGGTGAATCAGAAGAAGTAGAAGAAGGAGAAGAAGAAGGTGAGGTCTGGAGGGTGAATCAGAAGAAGCAGAAGAAGGAGAAGGAGAAGGTGAAGTCTGAAGGGTGAATCAGGAGAAGCAGAAGAAGGAGAAGGAGAAGGTGAAGTCTGGAGGGTGAATCAGAAGAAGCAGAAGAAGGAGAAGGAGAAGGTGAAGTCTGGAGGGTGAATCAGAAGAAGCAGAAGAAGGAGAAGGAGAAGGTGAAGTCTGGAGGGTGAATCAGAAGAAGGAGAAGAATGAGAAGGAGAAGGTGAAGTCTGGAGGGTGAATCAGAAGAAGTAGAAGAAGGAGAAGGAGAAGGTGAAGTCTGGAGGGTGAATCAGAAGAAGCAGAAGAAGGAGAAGGAGAAGGTGAAGTCTGGAGGGTGAATCAGAAGAAGCAGAAGAAGGAGAAGGAGAAGATGAAGTCTGGAGGGTGAATCAGAAGAAGTAGAAGAAGGAGAAGGAGAAGGTGAAGTCTGGAGGGTGAATCAGAAGAAGCAGAAGAAGGAGAAGGAGAAGGTGAAGTCTGGAGGGTGAATCAGAAGAAGCCGAAGAAGGAGAAGGAGAAGGTGAAGTCTGGAGGGTGATTCAGAAGAAGCAGAATAAGGAGAAGGAGAAGGTGAAGTCTGGAGGGTGAATCAGAAGAAGCAGAAGAAGGAGAAGGAGAAGGTGAAGTCTGGAGGGTGAATGAGAAGAAGTAGAAGAAGGAGAAGGAGAAGGTGAAGTCTGGATGGTGAATCAGAAGAAGCAGAAGAAGGAGAAGGAGAAGGTGAAGTCTGGAGGGTGAATCAGAAGAAGCAAAAGAATGAGAAGGAGAAGATGAAGTCTGGAGGGTGAATCAGAAGAAGTAGAAGAAGGAGAAGGAGAAGGTGAGGTCTGGAGGGTGAATCAGAAGAAGAAGAAGATGAAGAAGGAGAAGGTGAAGTCTGGAGGGTGAATCAGAAGAAGCAGAAGAAGGAGAAGGAGAAGGTGAAGTCTGGAGGGTGAATCAGAAGAAGCAGAAGAAGGAGAAGGAGAAGGTGAAGTCAGGAGGGTGAATCAGAAGAAGCAGAAGAAGGAGAAGGTGAAGTTAGGAGGGTGAATCAGAAGAAGCAGAAGAAGGAGAAGGAGAAGGTGAAGTCAGGGGGGTGAAGCAGAAGAAGTAGAAGAAGGAGAACGAGAAGGTGAAGTCAGGAGGGTGAAGCAGAAGAAGCAGAAGAAGGAGAAGGAGAAGGTGAAGTCTGGAGGGCGCAGCAGAAGAAGCTGAAGAAGGAGAAGGAGAAGGTGAAGTCTGGAGGGTGAAGCAGAAGAAGTAGAAGAAGGAGAAGGAGATGGTGAAGTCAGGAGGGTGAAGCAGAAGAAGCAGAAGAAGGAGAAGGAGAAGGTGAAGTCTGGAGGGTGAAGCAGAAGAAGCAGAAGAAGGAGAAGGAGAAGGTGAAGTCTGGAGGGTGAATCAGAAGAAGTAGAAGAAGGAGAAGGAGAAGGTGAAGTCAGGAGGGTGAAGCAGAAGAAGTAGAAGAAGGAGAAGGAGAAGGTGAAGTCTGAAGGGTGAATCAGGAGAAGCAGAAGAAGGAGAAGGAGAAGGTGAAGTCTGGAGGGTGAAGCAGAAGAAGTAGAAGAAGGAGAAGGAGATGGTGAAGTCAGGAGGGTGAAGCAGAAGAAGCAGAAGAAGGAGAAGGAGAAGGTGAAGTCTGGAGGGTGAAGCAGAAGAAGCAGAAGAAGGAGAAGGAGAAGGTGAAGTCTGGAGGGCGAAGCAGAAGAAGCAGAAGAAGGAGAAGGTGAAGGTGAAGTCTGGAGGGTGAAACAGAAGAAGCAGAAGAAGGAGAAGGAGAAGGTGAAGTCTGGAGGGTGAATCAGAAGAAGTAGAAGAAGGAGAAGGAGAAGTTGAAGTCAGGAGGGTGAATCAGAAGAAGTAGAAGAAGGAGAAGGAGAAGGTGAAGTCTGAAGGGTGAATCAGGAGAAGCAGAAGAAGGAGAAGGAGAAGGTGAAGTCTGGAGGGTGAATCAGAAGAAGCAAAAGAATGAGAAGGAGAAGATGAAGTCTGGAGGGTGAATCAGAAGAAGTAGAAGAAGGAGAAGGAGAAGGTGAGGTCTGGAGGGTGAATCAGAAGAAGAAGAAGAAGGAGAAGGAGAAGGTGAAGTCTGGAGGGTGAATCAGAAGAAGCAGAAGAAGGAGAAGGAGAAGGTGAAGTCAGGAGGGTGAATCAGAAGAAGCAGAAGAAGGAGAAGGAGAAGGTGAAGTTAGGAGGGTGAATCAGAAGAAGCAGAAGAAGGAGAAGGAGAAGGTGAAGTCAGGGGGGTGAAGCAGAAGAAGTAGAAGAAGGAGAACGAGAAGGTGAAGTCAGGAGGGTGAAGCAGAAGAAGCAGAAGAAGGAGAAGGAGAAGGTGAAGTCTGGAGGGCGCAGCAGAAGAAGCTGAAGAAGGAGAAGGAGAAGGTGAAGTCTGGAGGGTGAAACAGAAGAAGCAGAAGAAGGAGAAGGAGAAGGTGAAGTCTGGAGGGTGAATCAGAAGAAGTAGAAGAAGGAGAAGGAGATGGTGAAGTCAGGAGGGTGAAGCAGAAGAAGCAGAAGAAGGAGAAGGAGAAGGTGAAGTCTGGAGGGTGAAGCAGAAGAAGCAGAAGAAGGAGAAGGAGAAGGTGAAGTCTGGAGGGCGAAGCAGAAGAAGCAGAAGAAGGAGAAGGAGAAGGTGAAGTCTGGAGGGTGAAGCAGAAGAAGCAGAAGAAGGAGAAGGAGAAGGTGAAGTCTGGAGGGTGAATCAGAAGAAGTAGAAGAAGGAGAAGGAGAAGGTGAAGTCAGGAGGGTGAAGCAGAAGAAGCAGAAGAAGGAGAAGGAGAAGGTGAAGTCTGGAGGGTGAAGCAGAAGAAGCAGAAGAAGGAGAAGGAGAAGGTGAAGTCTGGAGGGTGAAGCAGAAGAAGCAGAAGAAGCAGAAGAAGGAGAAGGAGAAGGTGAAGTCAGGAGGGTGAATCAGAAGAAGTAGAAGAAGGAGAAGGAGAAGGTGAAGTCTGGAGGGTGAATCAGAAGAAGTAGAAGAAGGAGAAGGAGAAGGTGAAGTCTGGAGGGTGAATCAGAAGAAGTAGAAGAAGGAGAAGGAGAAGGTGAAGTCTGGAGGGTGAATCAGAAGAAGCAGAAGAAGGAGAAGGAGAAGGTGAAGTCTGGAGGGAGAAGCAGAAAAAGTAGAAGAAGGAGAAGGAGAAGGTGAAGTCTGGAGGGTGAATCAGAAGAAGTAGAAGAAGGAGAAGGAGAAGGTGAAGTCTGGAGGGTGAATCAGAAGAATTAGAAGAAGGAGAAGGAGATGGTGAAGTCTGGAGGGTGAATCAGAAGAAGCAGAAGAAGGAGAAGGAGAAGGTGAAGTCCGGAGGGTGAATCAGAAGAAGTAGAAGAAGGAGAAGGAGAAGGTGTAGTCTGGAGGGTGAATCAGAAGAAGTAGACGAAGGAGAAGGAGAAGGTGATGTCTGGAGGGTGAATCAGAAGAAGCAGAAGAAGGAGAAGGAGAAGGTGAAGTCTGGAGGGTGAATCAGAAGAAGTAGAAGAAGGAGAAGGAGAAGTTGAAGTCTGGAGGGAGTATCAGAAGAAGCAGAAGAAGGAGAAGGAGAAGGTGAAGTCTGGAGGGTGAATCAGAAAAAGCAGAAGAAGGAGAAGGAGAAGGTGAAGTCTGGAGGGTGAATCAGAAGAAGCAGAAGAAGGAGAAGGAGAAGGAGAAGTCTGGAGGGTGAAACAGAAGAAGCAGAAGAAGTAGAAGGAGAAGGTGAAGTCTGGAGGGTGAATCAGAAGAAGTAGAAGAAGGAGAAGGAGAAGGTGAAGTCTGGATGGGTGAATCAGAAGAAGCAGAAGAAGGAGAAGGAGAAGGTGAAGTCAGGAGGGTGAATCAGAAGAAGCAGAAGAAGGAGAAGGAGAAGGTGAAGTTTGGAGGGTGAATCAGAAGAAGCAGAAGAAGGAGAAGGAGAAGGTGAAGACTGGAGGGTGAATCAGAAGAAGTAGAAGAAGGAGAAGGAGAAGGTGAAGTCTGGAGGGTGAATCAGAAGAAGTAGAAGAAGGAGAAGGAGAAGGCGAAGTCTGGAGGGTGAATCAGAAGAAGCAGAAGAAGGAGAAGGAGAAGGTGAAGTCTGGAGGGTGAAACAGAAGAAGCAGAAGAAGGAGAAGGAGAAGATGAAGTCTGGAGGGTGAATCAGAAGAAGTAGAAGAAGGAGAAGGAGAAGGTGAGGTCTGGCGGGTGAATCAGAAGAAGCAGAAGAAGGAGAAGGAGAAGGTGAAGTCTGGAGGGTGAAGCAGAAGAAGCAGAAGAAGGAGAAGGCGAAGGTGAAGTCTGGAGGGTGAAGCAGAAGAAGCAGAAGCAGGAGAAGGAGAAGGTGAAGTCAGGAGGGTGAATCAGAAGAAGTAGAAGAAGGAGAAGGAGAAGGTGAAGTCTGGAGGGTGAATCAGAAGAAGTAGAAGAAGGAGAAAGAGAAGGTGAAGTCTGGAGGGTGAGTCAGTAGAAGTAGAAGAAGGAGAAGGAGAAGGTGAAGTCTGGAGGGTGAATCAGAAGAAGCAGAAGAAGGAGAAGGAGAAGGTGAAGTCTGGAGTGAGAAGCAGAAGAAGTAGAAGAAGGAGAAGGATAAGGTGAAGTCTGGAGGGTGAATCAGAAGAAGTAGAAGAAGGAGAAGGAGAAGGTGAAGTCTGGCCGGAGAATCAGAAGAAGTAGAAGAAGGAGAAGGAGAAGGTGAAGTCTGGAGGGTGAATCAGAAGAAGCAGAAGAAGGAGAAGGAGAAGGTGAAGTCTGGAGGGTGAATCAGAAGAAGTAGAGGAAGGAGAAGGAGGAGGTGTAGTCTGGAGGGTGAATCAGAAGAAGTAGACTAAGGAGAAGGAGGAGGTGAAGCCTGGAGTGTGAATCAGAAGAAGTAGAAGAAGGAGAAGGAGAAGGTGAAGTCTGGAGGGTGAATCAGAAGAAGTAGAAAAAGGAGAAGGAGAAGGTGAAGTCTGGAGGGTGAATCAGAAGAAGCAGAAGAAGGAGAAGGAGAAGGTGAAGTCTGGAGGGTGAATCAGAAGAAGCAGAAGAAGGAGAAGGAGAAGGTGAAGTCTGGAGGGTGAATCAGAAGAAGCAGAAGAAGGAGAAGGAGAAGGTGAAGTCTGGAGGGTGAATCAGAACAAGCAGAAGAAGTAGAAGGAGAAGGTGAAGTCTGGAGGGGGAATCAGAAGAAGTAGAAGAAGGAGAAGGAGAAGGTGAAGTCTGGAGGGTGAATCAGAAGAAGCAGAAGAAGGAGAAGGAGAAGGTGAAGTCAGGAGGGTGAATCAGAAGAAGCAGAAGAAGGAGAAGGAGAAGGTGAAGTCTGGAGGGTGAATCAGAAGACGCAGAAGAAGGAGAAGGAGAAGGTGAAGACTGGAGGGTGAATCAGAATAAGTAGAAGAAGGAGAAGGAGAAGGTGAAGTCTGGAGGGTGAATCAGAAGAAGTAGAAGAAGGAGAAGGAGAAGGCGAAGTCTGGAGGGTGAATCAGAAGAAGCAGAAGAAAGAGAAGGAGAAGGTGAAGTCTGGAGGGTGAATCAGAAGAAGCTGAAGAAGGAGAAGGAGAAGGTGAGGTCTGGAGGGTGAATCAGAAGAAGCAGAAGAAGGAGAAGGAGAAGGTGAAGTCTGAAGGGTGAATCAGGAGAAGCAGAAGAAGGAGAAGGAGAAGGTGAAGTCTGGAGGGTGAATCAGAAGAAGCAGAAGAAGGAGAAGGAGAAGGTGAAGTCTGGAGGGTGAATCAGAAGAAGCAGAAGAAGGAGAAGGAGAAGGTGAAGTCTGGAGGGTGAATCAGAAGAAGGAGAAGAATGAGAAGGAGAAGGTGAAGTCTGGAGGGTGAATCAGAAGAAGTAGAAGAAGGAGAAGGAGAAGGTGAAGTCTGGAGGGTGAATCAGAAGAAGCAGAAGAAGGAGAAGGAGAAGGTGAAGTCTGGAGGCCGAATCAGAAGAAGCAGAAGAAGGAGAAGGAGAAGATGAAGTCTGGAGGGTGAATCAGAAGAAGTAGAAGAAGGAGAAGGAGAAGGTGAAGTCTGGAGGGTGAATCAGAAGAAGCAGAAGAAGGAGAAGGAGAAGGTGAAGTCTGGAGGGTGAATCAGAAGAAGCAGAAGAAGGAGAAGGAGAAGGTGAAGTCTGGAGGGTGATTCAGAAGAAGCAGAATAAGGAGAAGGAGAAGGTGAAGTCTGGAGGGTGAATCAGAAGAAGCAGAAGAAGGAGAAGGAGAAGGTGAAGTCTGGAGGGTGAATCAGAAGAAGTAGAAGAAGGAGAATGAGAAGGTGAAGTCTGGAGGGTGAAGCAGAAGAAGTAGAAGAAGGAGAAGGAGAAGGTGAGGTCAGGAGGGTGAATCAGAAGAAGTAGAAGAAGGAGAAGGAGAAGGTGAAGTCTGGAGGGTGAACCAGAAGAACCAGAAGAAGGAGAAGGAGAAGGTGAAGTCTGGAGGGTGAATCAGAAGAAGCAAAAGAATGAGAAGGAGAAGATGAAGTCTGGAGGGTGAATCAGAAGAAGTAGAAGAAGGAGAAGGAGAAGGTGAGGTCTGGAGGGTGAATCAGAAGAAGAAGAAGAAGGAGAAGGAGAAGGTGAAGTCTGGAGGGTGAATCAGAAGAAGCAGAAGAAGGAGAAGGTGAAGTCTGGAGGGTGAATCAGAAGAAGCAGAAGAAGGAGAAGGAGAAGGTGAAGTCAGGAGGGTGAATCAGAAGAAGCAGAAGAAGGAGAAGGAGAAGGTGAAGTTAGGAGGGTGAATCAGAAGAAGCAGACGAAGGAGAAGGAGAAGGTGAAGTCAGGGGGGTGAAGCAGAAGAAGTAGAAGAAGGAGAACGAGAAGGTGAAGTCAGGAGGGTGAAGCAGAAGAAGCAGAAGAAGGAGAAGGAGAAGGTGAAGTCTGGAGGGCGCAGCAGAAGAAGCTGAAGAAGGAGAAGGAGAAGGTGAAGTCTGGAGGGTGAAGCAGAAGAAGTAGAAGAAGGAGAAGGAGATGGTGAAGTCAGGAGGGTGAAGCAGAAGAAGCAGAAGAAGGAGAAGGAGAAGGTGAAGTCTGGAGGGTGAAGCAGAAGAAGCAGAAGAAGGAGAAGGAGAAGGTGAAGTCTGGAGGGCGAAGCAGATGAAGCAGAAGAAGGAGAAGGTGAAGGTGAAGTCTGGAGGGTGAATCAGAAGAAGCAGAAGAAGGAGAAGGAGAAGGTGAAGTCTTGAGGGTGAATCAGAAGAAGTAGAAGAAGGAGAAGGAGAAGGTGAAGTCAGGAGGGTGAATCAGAAGAAGTAGAAGAAGGAGAAGGAGAAGGTGAAGTCTGAAGGGTGAATCAGGAGAAGCAGAAGAAGGAGAAGGAGAAGGTGAAGTCTGGAGGGTGAATCAGAAGAAGCAAAAGAATGAGAAGGAGAAGATGAAGTCTGGAGGGTGAATCAGAAGAAGTAGAAGAAGGAGAAGGAGAAGGTGAGGTCTGGAGGGTGAATCAGAAGAAGAAGAAGAAGGAGAAGGAGAAGGTGAAGTCTGGAGGGTGAATCAGAAGAAGCAGAAGAAGGAGAAGGAGAAGGTGAAGTCTGGAGGGTGAATCAGAAGAAGCAGAAGAAGGAGAAGGAGAAGTTGAAGTCAGGAGGGTGAATCAGAAGAAGCAGAAGAAGGAGAAGGAGAAGGTGAAGTTAGGAGGGTGAATCAGAAGAAGCAGAAGAAGGAGAAGGAGAAGGTGAAGTCAGGGGGGTGAAGCAGAAGAAGTAGAAGAAGGAGAACGAGAAGGTGAAGTCAGGAGGGTGAAGCAGAAGAAGCAGAAGAAGGAGAAGGAGAAGGTGAAGTCTGGAGGGCGCAGCAGAAGAAGCTGTAGAAGGAGAAGGAGAAGTTGAAGTCTGGAGGGTGAAGCAGAAGAAGCAGAAGAAGGAGAAGGAGAAGGTGAAGTCTGGAGGGTGAATCAGAAGAAGTAGAAGAAGGAGAAGGAGATGGTGAAGTCAGGAGGGTGAAGCAGAAGAAGCAGAAGAAGGAGAAGGAGAAGGTGAAGTCTGGAGGGTGAAGCAGAAGAAGCAGAAGAAGGAGAAGGAGAAGGTGAAGTCTGGAGGGCGAAGCAGAAGAAGCAGAAGAAGGAGAAGGTGAAGGTGAAGTCTGGAGGGTGAAGCAGAAGAAGCAGAAGAAGGAGAAGGAGAAGGTGAAGTCTGGAGGGCGAATCAGAAGAAGTAGAAGAAGGAGAAGGAGAAGTTGAAGTCAGGAGGGTGAAGCAGAAGAAGCAGAAGAAGGAGAAGGAGAAGGTGAAGTCTGGAGGGTGAAGCAGAAGAAGCAGAAGAAGGAGAAGGAGAAGGTGAAGTCTGGAGGGTGAAGCAGAAGAAGCAGAAGAAGCAGAAGAAGGAGAAGGAGAAGGTGAAGTCAGGAGGGTGAATCAGAAGAAGTAGAAGAAGGAGATGGAAAAGGTGAAGTCTGGAGGGTGAATCAGAAGAAGTAGAAGAAGGAGAAGGAGAAGGTGAAGTCTGGAGGGTGAATCAGAAGAAGTAGAAGAAGGAGAAGGAGAAGGTGAAGTCTGGAGGGTGAATCAGAAGAAGCAGAAGAAGGAGAAGGAGAAGGTGAAGTCTGGAGGGAGAAGCAGAAGAAGTAGAAGAAGGAGAAGGAGAAGGTGAAGTCTGGAGGGTGAATCAGAAGAAGTAGAAGAAGGAGAAGGAGAAGGTGAAGTCTGGAGGGTGAATCAGAAGAATTAGAAGAAGGAGAAGGAGATGGTGAAGTCTGGAGGGTGAATCAGAAGAAGCAGAAGAAGGAGAAGGAGAAGGTGAAGTCTGGAAGGTGAATCAGAAGAAGTAGAAGAAGGAGAAGGAGAAGGTGTAGTCTGGAGGGTGAATCAGAAGAAGTAGACGAAGGAGAAGGAGAAGGTGAAGTCTGGAGGGTGAATCAGAAGAAGCAGAAGAAGGAGAAGGAGAAGGTGAAGTCTGGAGGGTGAATCAGAAGAAGTAGAAGAAGGAGAAGGAGAAGTTGAAGTCTGGAGGGAGTATCAGAAGAAGCAGAAGAAGGAGAAGGTGAAGGTGAAGTCTGGAGGGTGAATCAGAAGAAGCAGAAGAAGGAGAAGGAGAAGGTGAAGTCTGGAGGGTGAATCAGAAGAAGCAGAAGAAGGAGAAGGAGAAGGAGAAGTCTGGAGGGTGAAACAGAAGAAGCAGAAGAAGTAGAAGGAGAAGGTGAAGTCTGGAGGGTGAATCAGAAGAAGTAGAAGAAGGAGAAGGAGAAGGTGAAGTCTGGATGGGTGAATCAGAAGAAGCAGAAGAAGGAGAAGGAGAAGGTGAAGTCAGGAGGGTGAATCAGAAGAAGCAGAAGAAGGAGAAGGAGAAGGTGAAGTCTGGAGGGTGAATCAGAAGAAGCAGAAGAAGGAGAAGGAGAAGGTGAAGACTGGAGGGTGAATCAGAAGAAGTAGAAGAAGGAGAAGGAGAAGGTGAAGTCTGGAGGGTGAATCAGAAGAAGTAGAAGAAGGAGAAGGAGAAGGCGAAGTCTGGAGGGTGAATCAGAAGAAGCAGAAGAAGGAGAAGGAGAAGGTGAAGTCTGGAGGGTGAATCAGAAGAAGCAGAAGAAGGAGAAGGAGAAGATGAAGTCTGGAGGGTGAATCAGAAGAAGTAGAAGAAGGAGAAGGAGAAGGTGAGGTCTGGCGGGTGAATCAGAAGAAGCAGAAGAAGGAGAAGGAGAAGGTGAAGTCTGAAGGGTGAATCAGAAGAAGGAGAAGGAGAAGGTGAAGTCTGGAGGGTGAATCAGAAGAAGCAGAAGAAGGAGAAGGAGAAGGTGAAGTCTGGAGGGTGAATCAGAAGAAGCAGAAGAAGGAGAAGGAGAAGGTGAAGTCTGGAGGGTGAATCAGAAGGAGTAGAAGAAGGAGAAGGAGAAGGTGAAGTCTGGAGGGTGAATCAGAAGAAGCAGAAGAAGGAGAAGGAGAAGGTGAAGTCTGGAGGGTGAATCAGAAGAAGCAGAAGAAGGAGAAGGAGAAGGTGAAGTCTGGAGGGTGAATCAGAAGAAGGAGAAGAATGAGAAGGAGAAGGTGAAGTCTGGAGGGTGAATCAGAAGAAGTAGAAGAAGGAGAAGGAGAAGGTGAAGTCTGGAGGGTGAATCAGAAGAAGCAGAAGAAGGAGAAGGAGAAGGTGAAGTCTGGAGGGCGAATCAGAAGAAGCAGAAGAAGGAGAAGGAGAAGATGAAGTCTGGAGGGTGAATCAGAAGAAGTAGAAGAAGGAGAAGGAGAAGGTGAAGTCTGGAGGGTGAATCAGAAGAAGCAGAAGAAGGAGAAGGAGAAGGTGAAGTCTGGAGGGTGAATCAGAAGAAGCAGAAGAAGGAGAAGGAGAAGGTGAAGTCTGGAGGGTGATTCAGAAGAAGCAGAATAAGGAGAAGGAGAAGGTGAAGTCTGGAGGGTGAATCAGAAGAAGCAGAAGAAGGAGAAGGAGAAGGTGAAGTCTGGAGGGTGAATCAGAAGAAGTAGAAGAAGGAGAAGGAGAAGGTGAAGTCTGGAGGGTGAAGCAGAAGAAGTAGAAGAAGGAGAAGGAGAAGGTGAAGTCAGGAGGGTGAATCAGAAGAAGTAGAAGAAGGAGAAGGAGAAGATGAAGTCTGGAGGGTGAATCAGAAGAAGTAGAAGAAGGAGAAGGAGAAGGTGAGGTCTGGAGGGTGAATCAGAAGAAGAAGAAGAAGGAGAAGGAGAAGGTGAAGTGTGGAGGGTGAATCAGAAGAAGCAGAAGAAGGAGAAGGAGAAGGTGAAGTCTGGAGGGTGAATCAGAAGAAGCAGAAGAAGGAGAAGGAGAAGGTGAAGTCAGGAGGGTGAATCAGAAGTAGCAGAAGAAGGAGAAGGAGAAGGTGAAGTTAGGAGGGGGAATCAGAAGAAGCAGAAGAAGGAGAAGGAGAAGGTGAAGTCAGGGGGGTGAAGCAGAAGAAGTAGAAGAAGGAGAACGAGAAGGTGAAGTCAGGAGGGTGAAGCAGAAGAAGCAGAAGAAGGAGAAGGAGAAGGTGAAGTCTGGAGGGCGCAGCAGAAGAAGCTGAAGAAGGAGAAGGAGAAGGTGAAGTCTGGAGGGTGAAGCAGAAGAAGTAGAAGAAGGAGAAGGAGATGGTGAAGTCAGGAGGGTGAAGCAGAAGAAGCAGAAGAAGGAGAAGGAGAAGGTGAAGTCTGGAGGGTGAAGCAGAAGAAGCAGAAGAAGGAGAAGGATAAGGTGAGGTCTGGAGGGTGAATCAGAAGAAGCAAAAGAATGAGAAGGAGAAGATGAAGTCTGGAGGGTGAATCAGAAGAAGTAGAAGAAGGAGAAGGAGAAGGTGAGGTCTGGAGGGTGAATCAGAAGAAGAAGAAGAAGGAGAAGGAGAAGGTGAAGTCTGGAGGGTGAATCAGAAGAAGCAGAAGAAGGAGAAGGAGAAGGTGAAGTCTGGAGGGTGAATCAGAAGAAGCAGAAGAAGGAGAAGGAGAAGGTGAAGTCAGGAGGGTGAATCAGAAGAAGCAGAAGAAGGAGAAGGAGAAGGTGAAGTTAGGAGGGTGAATCAGAAGAAGCAGAAGAAGGAGAAGGAGAAGGTGAAGTCAGGGGGGTGAAGCAAAAGAAGTAGAAGAAGGAGAACGAGAAGGTGAAGTCAGGAGGGTGAAGCAGAAGAAGCAGAAGAAGGAGAAGGAGAAGGTGAAGTCTGGAGGGCGCAGCAGAAGAAGCTGAAGAAGGAGAAGGAGAAGGTGAAGTCTGGAGGGTGAAGCAGAAGAAGCAGAAGAAGGAGAAGAAGAAGGTGAAGTCTGGAGGGTGAATCAGAAGAAGTAGAAGAAGGAGAAGGAGATGGTGAAGTCAGGAGGGTGAAGCAGAAGAAGCAGAAGAAGGAGAAGGAGAAGGTGAAGTCTGGAGGGTGAAGCAGAAGAAGCAGAAGAAGGAGAAGGAGAAGGTGAAGTCTGGAGGGCGAAGCAGAAGAAGCAGAAGAAGGAGAAGATGAAGGTGAAGTCTGGAGGGTGAAGCAGAAGAAGCAGAAGAAGGAGAAGGAGAAGGTGAAGTCTGGAGGGTGAATCAGAAGAAGTAGAAGAAGGAGAAGGAGAAGTTGAAGTCAGGAGGGTGAAGCAGAAGAAGCAGAAGAAGGAGAAGGAGAAGGTGAAGTCTGGAGGGTGAAGCAGAAGAAGCAGAAGAAGGAGAAGGAGAAGGTGAAGTCTGGAGGGTGAAGCAGAAGAACCAGAAGAAGCAGAAGAAGGAGAAGGAGAAGGTGAAGTCAGGAGGGTGAATCAGAAGAAGTAGAAGAAGGAGAAGGAAAAGGTGAAGTCTGGAGGGTGAATCAGAAGAAGTAGAAGAAGGAGAAGGAGAAGGTGAAGTCTGGAGGGTGAATCAGAAGAAGTAGAAGAAGGAGAAGGAGAAGGTGAAGTCTGGAGGGTGAATCAGAAGAAGCAGAAGAAGGAGAAGGAGAAGGTGAAGTCTGGAGGGAGAAGCAGAAGAAGTAGAAGAAGGAGAAGGAGAAGGTGAAGTTTGGAGGGTGAATCAGAAGAAGTAGAAGAAGGAGAAGGATAAGGTGAAGTCTGGAGGGTGAATCAGAAGAATTAGAAGAAGGAGAAGGAGATGGTGAAGTCTGGAGGGTGAATCAGAAGAAGTAGAAGAAGGAGAAGGAGAAGGTGAAGTCTGGAGGGTGAATCAGAAGAAGTAGAAGAAGGAGAAGGAGAAGGTGAAGTCTGGAGGGTGAATCAGAAGAAGCAGAAGAAGGAGAAGGAGAAGGTGAAGTCTGGAGGGAGAAGCAGAAGAAGTAGAAGAAGGAGAAGGAGAAGGTGAAGTCTGGAGGGTGAATCAGAAGAAGTAGAAGAAGGAGAAGGAGAAGGTGAAGTCTGCAGGGTGAATCAGAAGAAGCAGAAGAAGGAGAAGGAGAAGGTGAAGTCTGGAGGGTGAATCAGAAGAAGTAGAAGAAGGAGAAGGAGAAGGTGAAGTCTGGATGGGTGAATCAGAAGAAGCAGAAGAAGGAGAAGGAGAAGGTGAAGTCAGGAGGGTGAATCAGAAGAAGCAGAAGAAGGAGAAGGAGAAGGTGAAGTCTGGAGGGTGAATCAGAAGAAGCAGAAGAAGGAGAAGGAGAAGGTGAAGACTGGAGGGTGAATCAGAAGAAGTAGAAGAAGGAGAAGGAGAAGGTGAAGTCTGGAGGGTGAATCAGAAGAAGTAGAAGAAGGAGAAGGAGAAGGCGAAGTCTGGAGGGTGAATCAGAAGAAGCAGAAGAAGGAGAAGGAGAAGGTGAAGTCTGGAGGGTGAATCAGAAGAAGCAGAAGAAGGAGAAGGAGAAGGTGAGGTCTGGAGGGTGAATCAGAAGAAGAAGAAGAAGGAGAAGGAGAAGGTGAAGTCTGGAGGGTGAATCAGAAGAAGCAGAAGAAGGAGAAGGAGAAGGTGAAGTCTGGAGGGTGAATCAGAAGAAGCAGAAGAAGGAGAAGGAGAAGGTGAAGTCAGGAGGGTGAATCAGAAGAAGCAGAAGAAGGAGAAGGAGAAGGTGAAGTTAGGAGGGTGAATCAGAAGAAGCAGAAGAAGGAGAAGGAGAAGGTGAAGTCAGGGGGGTGAAGCAGAAGAAGTAGAAGAAGGAGAACGAGAAGGTGAAGTCAGGAGGGTGAAGCAGAAGAAGCAGAAGAAGGAGAAGGAGAAGGTGAAGTCTGGAGGGCGCAGCAGAAGAAGCTGAAGAAGGAGAAGGAGAAGGTGAAGTCTGGAGGGTGAAGCAGAAGAAGTAGAAGAAGGAGAAGGAGATGGTGAAGTCAGGAGGGTGAAGCAGAAGAAGCAGAAGAAGGAGAAGGAGAAGGTGAAGTCTGGAGGGTGAAGCAGAAGAAGCAGAAGAAGGAGAAGGAGAATGTGAAGTCTGGAGGGCGAAGCAGAAGAAGCAGAAGAAGGAGAAGGTGAAGGTGAAGTCTGGAGGGTGAATCAGAAGAAGCAGAAGAAGGAGAAGGAGAAGGTGAAGTCTTGAGGGTGAATCAGAAGAAGTAGAAGAAGGAGAAGGAGAAGGTGAAGTCAGGAGGGTGAATCAGAAGAAGTAGAAGAAGGAGAAGGAGAAGGTGAAGTCTGAAGGGTGAATCAGGAGAAGCAGAAGAAGGAGAAGGAGAAGGTGAAGTCTGGAGGGTGAATCAGAAGAAGCAAAAGAATGAGAAGGAGAAGATGAAGTCTGGAGGGTGAATCAGAAGAAGTAGAAGAAGGAGAAGGAGAAGGTGAGGTCTGGAGGGTGAATCAGAAGAAGAAGAAGAAGGAGAAGGAGAAGGTGAAGTCTGGAGGGTGAATCAGAAGAAGGAGAAGAAGGAGAAGGAGAAGGTGAAGTCTGGAGGGTGAATCAGAAGAAGCAGAAGAAGGAGAAGGAGAAGTTGAAGTCAGGAGGGTGAATCAGAAGAAGCAGAAGAAGGAGAAGGAGAAGGTGAAGTTAGGAGGGTGAATCAGAAGAAGCAGAAGAAGGAGAAGGAGAAGGTGAAGTCAGGGGGGTGAAGCAGAAGAAGTAGAAGAAGGAGAACGAGAAGGTGAAGTCAGGAGGGTGAAGCAGAAGAAGCAGAAGAAGGAGAAGGAGAAGGTGAAGTCTGGAGGGCGCAGCAGAAGAAGCTGTAGAAGGAGAAGGAGAAGTTGAAGTCTGGAGGGTGAAGCAGAAGAAGCAGAAGAAGGAGAAGGAGAAGGTGAAGTCTGGAGGGTGAATCAGAAGAAGTAGAAGAAGGAGAAGGAGATGGTGAAGTCAGGAGGGTGAAGCAGAAGAAGCAGAAGAAGGAGAAGGAGAAGGTGAAGTCTGGAGGGTGAAGCAGAAGAAGCAGAAGAAGGAGAAGGAGAAGGTGAAGTCTGGAGGGCGAAGCAGAAGAAGCAGAAGAAGGAGAAGGTGAAGGTGAAGTCTGGAGGGTGAAGCAGAAGAAGCAGAAGCAGAAGAAGGAGAAGGAGAAGGTGAAGTCTGGAGGGTGAATCAGAAGAAGTAGAAGAAGGAGAAGGAGAAGTTGAAGTCAGGAGGGTGAAGCAGAAGAAGCAGAAGAAGGAGAAGGAGAAGGTGAAGTCTGGAGGGTGAAGCAGAAGAAGCAGAAGAAGGAGAAGGAGAAGGTGAAGTCTGGAGGGTGAAGCAGAAGAAGCAGAAGAAGCAGAAGAAGGAGAAGGAGAAGGTGAAGTCAGGAGGGTGAATCAGAAGAAGTAGAAGAAGGAGATGGAAAAGGTGAAGTCTGGAGGGTGAATCAGAAGAAGTAGAAGAAGGAGAAGGAGAAGGTGAAGTCTGGAGGGTGAATGAGAAGAAGTAGAAGAAGGAGAAGGAGAAGGTGAAGTCTGGAGGGTGAATCAGAAGAAGCAGAAGAAGGAGAAGGAGAAGGTGAAGTCTGGAGGGAGAAGCAGAAGAAGTAGAAGAAGGAGAAGGAGAAGGTGAAGTCTGGAGGGTGAATCAGAAGAAGTAGAAGAAGGAGAAGGAGAAGGTGAAGTCTGGAGGGTGAATCAGAAGAATTAGAAGAAGGAGAAGGAGATGGTGAAGTCTGGAGGGTGAATCAGAAGAAGCAGAAGAAGGAGAAGGAGAAGGTGAAGTCTGGAGGGTGAATCAGAAGAAGTAGAAGAAGGAGAAGGAGAAGGTGTAGTCTGGAGGGTGAATCAGAAGAAGTAGACGAAGGAGAAGGAGAAGGTGAAGTCTGGAGGGTGAATCAGAAGAAGCAGAAGAAGGAGAAGGAGAAGGTGAAGTCTGGAGGGTGAATCAGAAGAAGTAGAAGAAGGCGAAGGAGAAGTTGAAGTCTGGAGGGAGTATCAGAAGAAGCAGAAGAAGGAGAAGGAGAAGGTGAAGTCTGGAGGGTGAATCAGAAGAAGCAGAAGAAGGAGAAGGAGAAGGTGAAGTCTGGAGGGTGAATCAGAAGAAGCAGAAGAAGGAGAAGGAGAACGAGAAGTCTGGAGGGTGAAACAGAAGAAGCAGAAGAAGTAGAAGGAGAAGGTGAAGTCTGGATGGGTGAATCAGAAGAAGCAGAAGAAGGAGAAGGAGAAGGTGAAGTCAGGAGGGTGAATCAGAAGAAGCAGAAGAAGGAGAAGGAGAAGGTGAAGTCTGGAGGGTGAATCAGAAGAAGCAGAAGAAGGAGAAGGAGAAGGTGAAGACTGGAGGGTGAATCAGAAGAAGTAGAAGAAGGAGAAGGAGAAGGTGAAGTCTGGAGGGTGAATCAGAAGAAGTAGAAGAAGGAGAAGGAGAAGGCGAAGTCTGGAGGGTGAATCAGAAGAAGCAGAAGAAGGAGAAGGAGAAGGTGAAGTCTGGAGGGTGAACCAGAAGAAGCAGAAGAAGGAGAAGGAGAAGATGAAGTCTGGAGGGTGAATCAGAAGAAGTAGAAGAAGGAGAAGGAGAAGGTGAGGTCTGGCGGGTGAATCAGAAGAAGCAGAAGAAGGAGAAGGAGAAGGTGAAGTCTGAAGGGTGAATCAGAAGAAGGAGAAGGAGAAGGTGAAGTCTGGAGGGTGAATCAGAAGATGCAGAAGAAGGAGAAGGAGAAGGTGAAGTCTGGAGGGTGAATCGGAAGAAGCAGAAGAAGGAGAAGGAGAAGGTGAAGTCTGGAGGGTGAATCAGAAGAAGTAGAAGAAGGAGAAGGAGAAGGTGAAGTCTGGAGGGTGAATCAGAAGAAGCAGAAGAAGGAGAAGGAGAAGGTGAAGTCTGGAGGGTGAATCAGAAGAAGCAGAAGAAGGAGAAGGAGAAGGTGAAGTCTGGAGGGTGAATCAGAAGAAGGAGAAGAATGAGAAGGAGAAGGTGAAGTCTGGAGGGTGAATCAGAAGAAGTAGAAGAAGGAGAAGGAGAAGGTGAAGTCTGGAGGGTGAATCAGAAGAAGCAGAAGAAGGAGAAGGAGAAGGTGAAGTCTGGAGGGCGAATCAGAAGAAGCAGAAGAAGGAGAAGGAGAAGATGAAGTCTGGAGGGTGAATCAGAAGAAGTAGAAGAAGGAGAAGGAGAAGGTGAAGTCTGGAGGGTGAATCAGAAGAAGCAGAAGAAGGAGAAGGAGAAGGTGAAGTCTGGAGGGTGAATCAGAAGAAGCAGAAGAAGGAGAAGGAGAAGGTGAAGTCTGGAGGGTGATTCAGAAGAAGCAGAATAAGGAGAAGGAGAAGGTGAAGTCTGGAGGGTGAATCAGAAGAAGCAGAAGAAGGAGAATGAGAAGGTGAAGTCTGGAGGGTGAATCAGAAGAAGTAGAAGAAGGAGAAGGAGAAGGTGAAGTCTGGAGGGTGAAGCAGAAGAAGTAGAAGAAGGAGAAGGAGAAGGTGAAGTCAGGAGGGTGAATCAGAAGAAGTAGAAGAAGGAGAAGGAGAAGGTGAAGTCTGGAGGGTGAACCAGAAGAACCAGAAGAAGGAGAAGGAGAAGGTGAAGTCTGGAGAGTGAATCAGAAGAAGCAAAAGAATGAGAAGGAGAAGATGAAGTCTGGAGGGTGAATCAGAAGAAGTAGAAGAAGGAGAAGGAGAAGGTGAGGTCTGGAGGGTGAATCAGAAGAAGAAGAAGAAGGAGAAGGAGAAGGTGAAGTCTGGAGGGTGAATCAGAAGAAGCAGAAGAAGGAGAAGGAGAAGGTGAAGTCTGGAGGGTGAATCAGAAGAAGCAGAAGAAGGAGAAGGAGAAGGTGAAGTCAGGAGGGTGAATCAGAAGAAGCAGAAGAAGGAGAAGGAGAAGGTGAAGTTAGGAGGGTGAATCAGAAGAAGCAGAAGAAGGAGAAGGAGAAGGTGAAGTCAGGGGGGTGAAGCAGAAGAAGTAGAAGAAGGAGAACGAGAAGGTGAAGTCAGGAGGGTGAAGCAGAAGAAGCAGAAGAAGGAGAAGGAGAAGGTGAAGTCTGGAGGGTGCAGCAGAAGAAGCTGAAGAAGGAGAAGGAGAAGGTGAAGTCTGGAGGGTGAAGCAGAAGAAGTAGAAGAAGGAGAAGGAGATGGTGAAGTCAGGAGGGTGAAGCAGAAGAAGCAGAAGAAGGAGAAGGAGAAGGTGAAGTCTGGAGGGTGAAGCAGAAGAAGCAGAAGAAGGAGAAGGAGAAGGTGAAGTCTGGAGGGCGAAGCAGAAGAAGCAGAAGAAGGAGAAGGTGAAGGTGAAGTCTGGAGGGTGAATCAGAAGAAGCAGAAGAAGGAGAAGGAGTAGGTGAAGTCTGGAGGGTGAATCAGAAGAAGTAGAAGAAGGAGAAGGAGAAGGTGAAGTCAGGAGGGTGAATCAGAAGAAGTAGAAGAAGGAGAAGGAGAAGGTGAAGTCTGAAGGGTGAATCAGGAGAAGCAGAAGAAGGAGAAGGAGAAGGTGAAGTCTGGAGGGTGAATCAGAAGAAGCAAAAGAATGAGAAGGAGAAGATGAAGTCTGGAGGGTGAATCAGAAGAAATAGAAGAAGGAGAAGGAGAAGGTGAGGTCTGGAGGGTGAATCAGAAGAAGAAGAAGAAGGAGAAGGAGAAGGTGAAGTCTGGAGGGTGAATCAGAAGAAGCAGAAGAAGGAGAAGGAGAAGGTGAAGTCTGGAGGGAGAATCAGAAGAAGCAGAAGAAGGAGAAGGAGAAGGTGAAGTCAGGAGGGTGAATCAGAAGAAGCAGAAGAAGGAGAAGGAGAAGGTGAAGTTAGGAGGGTGAATCAGAAGAAGCAGAAGAAGGAGAAGGAGAAGGTGAAGTCAGGGGGGTGAAGCAAAAGAAGTAGAAGAAGGAGAACGAGAAGGTGAAGTCAGGAGGGTGAAGCAGAAGAAGCAGAAGAAGGAGAAGGAGAAGGTGAAGTCTGGAGGGCGCAGCAGAAGAAGCTGAAGAAGGAGAAGGAGAAGGTGAAGTCTGGAGGGTGAAGCAGAAGAAGCAGAAGAAGGAGAAGGAGAAGGTGAAGTCTGGAGGGTGAATCAGAAGAAGTAGAAGAAGGAGAAGGAGATGGTGAAGTCAGGAGGGTGAAGCAGAAGAAGCAGAAGAAGGAGAAGGAGAAGGTGAAGTCTGGAGGGTGAAGCAGAAGAAGCAGAAGAAGGAGAAGGAGAAGGTGAAGTCTGGAGGGCGAAGCAGAAGAAGCAGAAGAAGGAGAAGGTGAAGGTGAAGTCTGGAGGGTGAAGCAGAAGAAGCAGAAGAAGGAGAAGGAGAAGGTGAAGTCTGGAGGGTGAATCAGAAGAAGTAGAAGAAGGAGAAGGAGAAGTTGAAGTCAGGAGGGTGAAGCAGAAGAAGCAGAAGAAGGAGAAGGAGAAGGTGAAGTCTGGAGGGTGAAGCAGAAGAAGCAGAAGAAGGAGAAGGAGAAGGTGAAGTCTGGAGGGTGAAGCAGAAGAAGCAGAAGAAGCAGAAGAAGGAGAAGGAGAAGGTGAAGTCAGGAGGGTGAATCAGAAGAAGTAGAAGAAGGAGAAGGAAAAGGTGAAGTCTGGAGGGTGAATCAGAAGAAGTAGAAGAAGGAGAAGGAGAAGGTGAAGTCTGGAGGGTGAATCAGAAGAAGTAGAAGAAGGAGAAGGAGAAGGTGAAGTCTGGAGGGTGAATCAGAAGAAGCAGAAGAAGGAGAAGGAGAAGGTGAAGTCTGGAGGGAGAAGCAGAAGAAGTAGAAGAAGGAGAAGGAGAAGGTGAAGTCTGGAGGGTGAATCAGAAGAAGTAGAAGAAGGAGAAGGAGAAGGTGAAGTCTGGAGGGTGAATCAGAAGAATTAGAAGAAGGAGAAGGAGATGGTGAAGTCTGGAGGGTGAATCAGAAGAAGCAGAAGAAGGAGAAGGAGAAGGTGAAGTCTGGAGGGTGAATCAGAAGAAGTAGAAGAAGGAGAAGGAGAAGGTGTAGTCTGGAGGGTGAATCAGAAGAAGTAGACGAAGGAGAAGGAGAAGGTGAAGTCTGGAGGGTGAATCAGAAGAAGCAGAAGAAGGAGAAGGAGAAGGTGAAGTCTGGAGGGTGAATCAGAAGAAGTAGAAGAAGGAGAAGGAGAAGGTGAAGTCTGGATGGGTGAATCAGAAGAAGCAGAAGAAGGAGAAGGAGAAGGTGAAGTCAGGAGGGTGAATCAGAAGAAGCAGAAGAAGGAGAAGGAGAAGGTGAAGTCTGGAGGGTGAATCAGAAGAAGCAGAAGAAGGAGAAGGAGAAGGTGAAGACTGGAGGGTGAATCAGAAGAAGTAGAAGAAGGAGAAGGAGAAGGTGAAGTCTGGAGGGTGAATCAGAAGAAGTAGAAGAAGGAGAAGGAGAAGGCGAAGTCTGGAGGGTGAATCAGAAGAAGCAGAAGAAGGAGAAGGAGAAGATGAAGTCTGGAGGGTGAATCAGAAGAAGTAGAAGAAGGAGAAGGAGAAGGTGAGGTCTGGCGGGTGAATCAGAAGAAGCAGAAGAAGGAGAAGGAGAAGGCGAAGTCTGAAGGGTGAATCAGAAGAAGGAGAAGGAGAAGGTGAAGTCTGGAGGGTGAATCAGAAGAAGCAGAAGAAGGAGAAGGAGAAGGTGAAGTCTGGAGGGTGAATCAGAAGAAGCAGAAGAAGGAGAAGTAGAAGGTGAAGTCTGGAGGGTGAATCAGAAGAAGTAGAAGAAGGAGAAGGAGAAGGTGAAGTCTGGAGGGCGAATCAGATTAAGCAGAAGAAGGAGAAGGAGAAGATGAAGTCTGGAGGGTGAATCAGAAGAAGTAGAAGAAGGAGAAGGAGATGGTGAAGTCAGGAGGGTGAAGCAGAAGAAGCAGAAGAAGGAGAAGGAGAAGGTGAAGTCTGGAGGGTGAAGCAGAAGAAGCAGAAGAAGGAGAAGGAGAAGGTGAAGTCTGGAGGGCGAAGCAGAAGAAGCAGAAGAAGGAGAAGGTGAAGGTGAAGTCTGGAGGGTGAAGCAGAAGAAGCAGAAGAAGGAGAAGGAGAAGGTGAAGTCTGGAGGGTGAATCAGAAGAAGTAGAAGAAGGAGAAGGAGAAGTTGAAGTCAGGAGGGTGAAGCAGAAGAAGCAGAAGAAGGAGAAGGAGAAGGTGAAGTCTGGAGGGTGAAGCAGAAGAAGCAGAAGAAGGAGAAGGAGAAGGTGAAGTCTGGAGGGTGAAGCAGAAGAAGCAGAAGAAGCAGAAGAAGGAGAAGGAGAAGGTGAAGTCAGGAGGGTGAATCAGAAGAAGTAGAAGAAGGAGAAGGAAAAGGTGAAGTCTGGAGGGTGAATCAGAAGAAGTAGAAGAAGGAGAAGGAGAAGGTGAAGTCTGGAGGGTGAATCAGAAGAAGTAGAAGAAGGAGAAGGAGAAGGTGAAGTCTGGAGGGTGAATCAGAAGAAGCAGAAGAAGGAGAAGGAGAAGGTGAAGTCTGGAGGGAGAAGCAGAAGAAGTAGAAGAAGGAGAAGGAGAAGGTGAAGTCTGGAGGGTGAATCAGAAGAAGTAGAAGAAGGAGAAGGAGAAGGTGAAGTCTGGAGGGTGAATCAGAAGAATTAGAAGAAGGAGAAGGAGATGGTGAAGTCTGGAGGGTGAATCAGAAGAAGCAGAAGAAGGAGAAGGAGAAGGTGAAGTCTGGAGGGTGAATCAGAAGAAGTAGAAGAAGGAGAAGGAGAAGGTGTAGTCTGGAGGGTGAATCAGAAGAAGTAGACGAAGGAGAAGGAGAAGGTGAAGTCTGGAGGGTGAATCAGAAGAAGCAGAAGAAGGAGAAGGAGAAGGTGAAGTCTGGAGGGTGAATCAGAAGAAGTAGAAGAAGGAGAAGGAGAAGGTGAAGTCTGGATGGGTGAATCAGAAGAAGCAGAAGAAGGAGAAGGAGAAGGTGAAGTCAGGAGGGTGAATCAGAAGAAGCAGAAGAAGGAGAAGGAGAAGGTGAAGTCTGGAGGGTGAATCAGAAGAAGCAGAAGAAGGAGAAGGAGAAGGTGAAGACTGGAGGGTGAATCAGAAGAAGTAGAAGAAGGAGAAGGAGAAGGTGAAGTCTGGAGGGTGAATCAGAAGAAGTAGAAGAAGGAGAAGGAGAAGGCGAAGTCTGGAGGGTGAATCAGAAGAAGCAGAAGAAGGAGAAGGAGAAGATGAAGTCTGGAGGGTGAATCAGAAGAAGTAGAAGAAGGAGAAGGAGAAGGTGAGGTCTGGCGGGTGAATCAGAAGAAGCAGAAGAAGGAGAAGGAGAAGGTGAAGTCTGAAGGGTGAATCAGAAGAAGGAGAAGGAGAAGGTGAAGTCTGTAGGGTGAATCAGAAGAAGCAGAAGAAGGAGAAGGAGAAGGTGAAGTCTGGAGGGTGAATCAGAAGAAGCAGAAGATGGAGAAGGAGAAGGTGAAGTCTGGAGGGTGAATCAGAAGAAGTAGAAGAAGGAGAAGGAGAAGGTGAAGTCTGGAGGGTGAATCAGAAGAAGTAGAAGAAGGAGAAGGAGAAGGTGAAGTCTGGAGGGTGAATCAGAAGAAGCAGAAGAAGGAGAAGGAGAAGGTGAAGTCTGGAGGGTGAATCAGAAGAAGCAGAAGAAGGAGAAGGAGAAGTTGAAGTCTGGAGGGTGAATCAGAAGAAGCAGAAGAAGGAGAAGGAGAAGGTGAAGTTTGGAGGTGAATCAGAAGAAGCAGAAGAAGGAGAAAGAGAAGGTGAAGTCTGGAGGGTGAATCAGAAGAAGCAGAAGAAGGAGAAGGAGAAGGTGAAGTCTGGAGGGTGAATCAGAAGAAGCAGAATAAGGAGAAGGAGAAGATGAAGTCAGGAGGGTGAAGCAGAAGAGGCAGAAGAAGGAGAAGGAGAAGGTGAAGTCTGGAGGGAGAAGCAGAAGAAGCAGAAGAAGGAGAAGGAGAAGGTGAATCCTGGAGGGAGAAACAGAAGAAGCAGAAGAAGCAGAAGAAGGAGAAGGAGAAGGTGAAGTCAGGAGGGTGAATCAGAAGAAGTAGAAGAAGGAGAAGGAGAAGGTGAAGTCTGGAGGGTGAATCAGAAGAATTAGAAGAAGGAGAAGGAGATGGTGAAGTCTGGAGGGTGAATCAGAAGAAGCAGAAGAAGGAGAAGGAGAAGGTGAAGTCTGGAGGGTGAATCAGAAGAAGTAGAAGAAGGAGAAGGAAAAGGTGAAGTATGGAGGGTGAATCAGAAGAAGCAGAAGAAGGAGAAGGAGAAGGTGAAGTCTGGAGGGAGAAGCAGAAGAAGTAGAAGAAGGAGAAGGAGAAGGTGAAGTCTGGAGGGTGAATCAGAAGAAGTAGAAGAAGGAGAAGGAGAAGGTGAAGTCTGGAGGGTGAATCAGAAGAATTAGAAGAAGGAGAAGGAGATGGCGAAGTCTGGAGGGTGAATCAGAAGAAGCAGAAGAAGGAGAAGGAGAAGGTGAAGTCTGGAGGGTGAATCAGAAGAAGTAGAAGAAGGAGGAGAAGGTGTAGTCTGGAGGGTGAATCAGAAGAAGTAGACGAAGGAGAAGGAGAAGGTGAAGTCTGGAGGGTGAATCAATAGAAGCAGAAGAAGGAGAAGGAGAAGGTGAAGTCTGGAGGGTGAATCAGAAGAAGTAGAAGAAGGAGAAGGAGAAGGTGAGGTCTGGCGGGTGAATCAGAAGAAGCAGAAGAAGGAGAAGGAGAAGGTGAAGTCTGAAGGGTGAATCAGAAGAAGGAGAAGGAGAAGGTGAAGTCTGGAGGGTGAATCAGAAGAAGCAGAAGAAGGAGAAGGAGAAGGTGAAGTCTGGAGGGTGAATCAGAAGAAGCAGAAGATGGAGAAGGAGAAGGTGAAGTCTGGAGGGTGAATCAGAAGAAGTAGAAGAAGGAGAAGGAGAAGGTGAAGTCTGGAGGGTGAATCAGAAGAAGTAGAAGAAGGAGAAGGAGAAGGTGAAGTCTGGAGGGTGAATCAGAAGAAGCAGAAGAAGGAGAAGGAGAAGGTGAAGTCTGGAGGGTGAATCAGAAGAAGCAGAAGAAGGAGAAGGAGAAGTTGAAGTCTGGAGGGTGAATCAGAAGAAGCAGAAGAAGGAGAAGGAGAAGGTGAAGTTTGGAGGTGAATCAGAAGAAGCAGAAGAAGGAGAAAGAGAAGGTGAAGTCTGGAGGGTGAATCAGAAGAAGCAGAAGAAGGAGAAGGAGAAGGTGAAGTCTGGAGGGTGAATCAGAAGAAGCAGAATAAGGAGAAGGAGAAGATGAAGTCAGGAGGGTGAAGCAGAAGAAGCAGAAGAAGGAGAAGGAGAAGGTGAAGTCTGGAGGGAGAAGCAGAAGAAGCAGAAGAAGGAGAAGGAGAAGGTGAAGTCTGGAGGGAGAAACAGAAGAAGCAGAAGAAGCAGAAGAAGGAGAAGGAGAAGGTGAAGTCAGGAGGGTGAATCAGAAGAAGTAGAAGAAGGAGAAGGAGAAGGTGAAGTCTGGAGGGTGAATCAGAAGAATTAGAAGAAGGAGAAGGAGATGGTGAAGTCTGGAGGGTGAATCAGAAGAAGCAGAAGAAGGAGAAGGAGAAGGTGAAGTCTGGAGGGTGAATCAGAAGAAGTAGAAGAAGGAGAAGGAAAAGGTGAAGTATGGAGGGTGAATCAGAAGAAGCAGAAGAAGGAGAAGGAGAAGGTGAAGTCTGGAGGGAGAAGCAGAAGAAGTAGAAGAAGGAGAAGGAGAAGGTGAAGTCTGGAGGGTGAATCAGAAGAAGTAGAAGAAGGAGAAGGAGAAGGTGAAGTCTGGAGGGTGAATCAGAAGAATTAGAAGAAGGAGAAGGAGATGGCGAAGTCTGGAGGGTGAATCAGAAGAAGCAGAAGAAGGAGAAGGAGAAGGTGAAGTCTGGAGGGTGAATCAGAAGAAGTAGAAGAAGGAGGAGAAGGTGTAGTCTGGAGGGTGAATCAGAAGAAGTAGACGAAGGAGAAGGAGAAGGTGAAGTCTGGAGGGTGAATCAATAGAAGCAGAAGAAGGAGAAGGAGAAGGTGAAGTCTGGAGGGTGAATCAGAAGAAGTAGAAGAAGGAGAAGGAGAAGTTGAAGTCTGGAGGGAGTATCAGAAGAAGCAGAAGAAGGAGAAGGAGAAGGTGAAGTCTGGAGGGTGAATCAGAAGAAGCAGAAGAAGGAGAGGGAGAAGGTGAAGTCTGGAGGGTGAATCAGAAGAAGCAGAAGAAGGAGAAGGAGAAGGTGAAGTCTGGAGGGTGAATCAGAAGAAGCAGAAGAAGGAGAAGGAGAAGGTGAAGACTGGAGGGTGAATCAGAAAAAGTAGAAGAAGGAGAAGGAGAAGGTGAAGTCTGGAGGGTGAATCAGAAGAAGTAGAAGAAGGAGAAGGCGAAGTCTGGAGGGTGAATCAGAAGAAGCAGAAGAAGGAGAAGGAGAAGGTGAAGTCTGGAGGGTGAATCAGAAGAAGCAGAAGAAGGAGAAGGAGAAGATGAAGTCTGGAGGGTGAATCAGAAGAAGTAGAAGAAGGAGAAGGAGAAGTTGAATTCTGGAGGGAGTATCAGAAGAAGCAGAAGAAGGAGAAGGAGAAGATGAAGTCTGGAGGGTGAATCAGAAGAAGCAGAAGAAGGAGAAGGAGAAGGTGAAGTCTGGAGGGTGAATCAGAAGAAGCAGAAGAAGGAGAAGGAGAAGGTGAAGTCTGGAGGGTGAATCAGAAGAAGCAGAAGAAGGAGAAGGAGAAGGTGAAGACTGGAGGGTGAATCAGAAAAAGTAGAAGAAGGAGAAGGAGAAGGTGAAGTCTGGAGGGTGAATCAGAAGAAGCAGAAGAAGTAGAAGGAGAAGATGAAGTCTGGAGGGTGAATCAGAAGAAGCAGAAGAAGGAGAAGGAGAAGGTGAAGTCTGGAGGGTGAATCAGAAGAAGCAGAAGAAGGAGAAGGAGAAGATGAAGTCTGGAGGGTGAATCAGAAGAAGTAGAAGAAGAAGAAGGAGAAGGTGAGGTCTGGCGGGTGAATCAGAAGAAGCAGAAGAAGGAGAAGGAGAAGGTGAAGTCTGAAGGGTGAATCAGAAGAAGGAGAAGGAGAAGGTGAAGTCTGGAGGGTGAATCAGAAGAAGCAGAAGAAGGAGAAGGAGAAGGTGAAGTCTGGAGGGTGAATCAGAAGAAGCAGAAGAAGGAGAAGGAGAAGGTGAAGTCTGGAGGGTGAATCAGAAGAAGTAGAAGAAGGAGAAGGAGAAGGTGAAGTCTGGAGGGCGAATCAGAAGAAGCAGAAGAAGGAGAAGGAGAAGATGAAGTCTGGAGGGTGAATCAGAAGAAGTAGAAGAAGGATAAGGAGAAGGTGAAGTCTGGAGGGTGAATCAGAAGAAGCAGAAGAAGGAGAAGGAGAAGGTGAAGTCTGGAGGGTGAATCAGAAGAAGCAGAAGAAGGAGAAGGAGAAGGTGAAGTCTGGAGGGTGATTCAGAAGAAGCAGAATAAGGAGAAGGAGAAGGTGAAGTCTGGAGGGTGAATCAGAAGAAGCAGAAGAAGGAGAAGGAGAAGGTGAAGTCTGGAGGGTGAATCAGAAGAAGTAGAAGAAGGAGAAGGAGAAGGTGAAGTCTGGAGGGTGAAGCAGAAGAAGTAGAAGAAGGAGAAGGAGAAGGTGAAGTCAGGAGGGTGAATCAGAAGAAGTAGAAGAAGGAGAAGGAGAAGGTGAAGTCTGGAGGGTGAACCAGATGAACCAGAAGAAGGAGAAGGAGAAGGTGAAGTCTGGAGGGTGAATCAGAAGAAGCAAAAGAATGAGAAGGAGAAGATGAAGTCTGGAGGGTGAATCAGAAGAAGTAGAAGAAGGAGAAGGAGAAGGTGAGGTCTGGAGGGTGAATCAGAAGAAGAAGAAGAAGGAGAAGGAGAAGGTGAAGTCTGGAGGGTGAATCAGAAGAAGCAGAAGAAGGAGAAGGAGAAGGTGAAGTCTGGAGGGTGAATCAGAAGAAGCAGAAGAAGCAGAAGGAGAAGGTGAAGTCAGGAGGGTGAATCAGAAGAAGCAGAAGAAGGAGAAGGAGAAGGTGAAGTCAGGGGGGTGAAGCAAAAGAAGTAGAAGAAGGAGAACGAGAAGGTGAAGTCAGGAGGGTGAAGCAGAAGAAGCAGAAGAAGGAGAAAGAGCAGGTGAAGTCTGGAGGGCGCAGCAGAAGAAGCTGAAGAAGGAGAAGGAGAAGGTGAAGTCTGGAGGGTGAAGCAGAAGAAGCAGAAGAAGGAGAAGGAGAAGGTGAAGTCTGGAGGGTGAATCAGAAGAAGTAGAAGAAGGAGAAGGAGATGGTGAAGTCAGGAGGGTGAAGCAGAAGAAGCAGAAGAAGGAGAAGGAGAAGGTGAAGTCTGGAGGGTGAAGCAGAAGAAGCAGAAGAAGGAGAAGGGGAAGGTGAAGTCTGGAGGGCGAAGCAGAAGAAGCAGAAGTAGGAGAAGGTGAAGGTGAAGTCTGGAGGGTGAAGCAGAAGAAGCAGAAGAAGGAGAAGGAGAAGGTGAAGTCTGGAGGGTGAATCAGAAGAAGTAGAAGAAGGAGAAGGAGAAGTTGAAGTCAGGAGGGTGAAGCAGAAGAAGCAGAAGAAGGAGAAGGAGAAGGTGAAGTCTGGAGGGTGAAGCAGAAGAAGCAGAAGAAGGAGAAGGAGAAGGTGAAGTCTGGAGGGTGAAGCAGAAGAAGCAGAAGAAGCAGAAGAAGGAGAAGGAGAAGGTGAAGTCAGGAGGGTGAATCAGAAGAAGTAGAAGAAGGAGAAGGAAAAGGTGAAGTCTGGAGGGTGAATCAGAAGAAGTAGAAGAAGGAGAAGGAGAAGGTGAAGTCTGGAGGGTGAATCAGAAGAAGTAGAAGAAGGAGAAGGAGAAGGTGAAGTCTGGAGGGTGAATCAGAAGAAGCAGAAGAAGGAGAAGGAGAAGGTGAAGTCTGGAGGGAGAAGCAGAAGAAGTAGAAGAAGGAGAAGGAGAAGGTGAAGTCTGGAGGGTGAATCAGAAGAAGTAGAAGAAGGAGAAGGAGAAGGTGAAGTCTGGAGGGTGAAGCAGAAGAAGTAGAAGAAGGAGAAGGAGAAGGTGAAGTCAGGAGGGTGAATCAGAAGAAGTAGAAGAAGGAGAAGGAGAAGGTGAAGTCTGGAGGGTGAACCAGATGAACCAGAAGAAGGAGAAGGAGAAGATGAAGTCTGGAGGGTGAATCAGAAGAAGCAAAAGAATGAGAAGGAGAAGATGAAGTCTGGAGGGTGAATCAGAAGAAGTAGAAGAAGGAGAAGGAGAAGGTGAGGTCTGGAGGGTGAATCAGAAGAAGAAGAAGAAGGAGAAGGAGAAGGTGAAGTCTGGAGGGTGAATCAGAAGAAGCAGAAGAAGGAGAAGGAGAAGGTGAAGTCTGGAGGGTGAATCAGAAGAAGCAGAAGAAGGAGAAGGAGAAGGTGAAGTCAGGAGGGTGAATCAGAAGAAGCAGAAGAAGGAGAAGGAGAAGGTGAAGTCAGGGGGGTGAAGCAAAAGAAGTAGAAGAAGGAGAACGAGAAGGTGAAGTCAGGAGGGTGAAGCAAAAGAAGCAGAAGAAGGAGAAAGAGCAGGTGAAGTCTGGAGGGCGCAGCAGAAGAAGCTGAAGAAGGAGAAGGAGAAGGTGAAGTCTGGAGGGTGAAGCAGAAGAAGCAGAAGAAGGAGAAGGAGAAGGTGAAGTCTGGAGGGTGAATCAGAAGAAGTAGAAGAAGGAGAAGGAGATGGTGAAGTCAGGAGGGTGAAGCAGAAGAAGCAGAAGAAGGAGAAGGAGAAGGTGAAGTCTGGAGGGTGAAGCAGAAGAAGCAGAAGAAGGAGAAGGAGAAGGTGAAGTCTGGAGGGCGAAGCAGAAGAAGCAGAAGAAGGAGAAGGTGAAGGTGAAGTCTGGAGGGTGAAGCAGAAGAAGCAGAAGAAGGAGAAGGAGAAGGTGAAGTCTGGAGGGTGAATCAGAAGAAGTAGAAGAAGGAGAAGGAGAAGTTGAAGTCAGGAGGGTGAAGCAGAAGAAGCAGAAGAAGGAGAAGGAGAAGGTGAAGTCTGGAGGGTGAAGCAGAAGAAGCAGAAGAAGGAGAAGGAGAAGGTGAAGTCTGGAGGGTGAAGCAGAAGAAGCAGAAGAAGCAGAAGAAGGAGAAGGAGAAGGTGAAGTCAGGAGGGTGAATCAGAAGAAGTAGAAGAAGGAGAAGGAAAAGGTGAAGTCTGGAGGGTGAATTAGAAGAAGTAGAAGAAGGAGAAGGAGAAGGTGAAGTCTGGAGGGTGAATCAGAAGAAGTAGAAGAAGGAGAAGGAGAAGGTGAAGTCTGGAGGGTGAATCAGAAGAAGCAGAAGAAGGAGAAGGAGAAGGTGAAGTCTGGAGGGAGAAGCAGAAGAAGTAGAAGAAGGAGAAGGAGAAGGTGAAGTCTGGAGGGTGAATCAGAAGAAGTAGAAGAAGGAGAAGGAGAAGGTGAAGTCTGGAGGGTGAATCAGAAGAATTAGAAGAAGGAGAAGGAGATGGTGAAGTCTGGAGGGTGAATCAGAAGAAGCAGAAGAAGGAGAAGGAGAAGGTGAAGTCTGGAGGGTGAATCAGAAGAAGTAGAAGAAGGAGAAGGAGAAGGTGTAGTCTGGAGGGTGAATCAGAAGAAGTAGACGAAGGAGAAGGAGAAGGTGAAGTCTGGAGGGTGAATCAGAAGAAGCAGAAGAAGGAGAAGGAGAAGGTGAAGTCTGGAGGGTGAATCAGAAGAAGTAGAAGAAGGAGAAGGAGAAGGTGAAGTCTGGATGGGTGAATCAGAAGAAGCAGAAGAAGGAGAAGGAGAAGGTGAAGTCAGGAGGCTGAATCAGAAGAAGCAGAAGAAGGAGAAGGAGAAGGTGAAGTCTGGAGGGTGAATCAGAAGAAGCAGAAAAAGGAGAAGGAGAAGGTGAAGACTGGAGGGTGAATCAGAAGAAGTAGAAGAAGGAGAAGGAGAAGGTGAAGTCTGGAGGGTGAATCAGAAGAAGTAGAAGAAGGAGAAGGAGAAGGCGAAGTCTGGAGGGTGAATCAGAAGAAGCAGAAGAAGGAGAAGGAGAAGGTGAAGTCTGGAGGGTGAATCAGAAGAAGCAGAAGAAGGAGAAGGAGAAGATGAAGTCTGGAGGGTGAATCAGAAGAAGTAGAAGAAGGAGAAGGAGAAGGTGAGGTCTGGCGGGTGAATCAGAAGAAGCAGAAGAAGGAGAAGGAGAAGGTGAAGTCTGAAGGGTGAATCAGAAGAAGGAGAAGGAGAAGGTGAAGTCTGGAGGGTGAATCAGAAGAAGCAGAAGAAGGAGAAGGAGAAGGTGAAGTCTGGAGGGTGAATCAGAAGAAGCAGAAGAAGGAGAAGGAGAAGGTGAAGTCTGGAGGGTGAATCAGAAGAAGTAGAAGAAGGAGAAGGAGAAGGTGAAGTCTGGAGGGTGAATCAGAAGAAGTAGAAGAAGGAGAAGGAGAAGGTGAAGTCTGGAGGGTGAATCAGAAGAAGCAGAAGAAGGAGAAGGAGAAGGTGAAGTCTGGAGGGTGAATCAGAAGAAGCAGAAGAAGGAGAAGGAGAAGTTGAAGTCTGGAGGGTGAATCAGAAGAAGCAGAAGAAGGAGAAGGAGAAGGTGAAGTTTGGAGGTGAATCAGAAGAAGCAGAAGAAGGAGAAAGAGAAGGTGAAGTCTGGAGGGTGAATCAGAAGAAGCAGAAGAAGGAGAAGGAGAAGGTGAAGTCTGGAGGGTGAATCAGAAGAAGCAGAATAAGGAGAAGGAGAAGATGAAGTCAGGAGGGTGAAGCAGAAGAAGCAGAAGAAGGAGAAGGAGAAGGTGAAGTCTGGAGGGAGAAGCAGAAGAAGCAGAAGAAGGAGAAGGAGAAGGTGAAGTCTGGAGGGAGAAACAGAAGAAGCAGAAGAAGCAGAAGAAGGAGAAGGAGAAGGTGAAGTCAGGAGGGTGAATCAGAAGAATTAGAAGAAGGAGAAGGAGATGGTGAAGTCTGGAGGGTGAATCAGAAGAAGCAGAAGAAGGAGAAGGAGAAGGTGAGGTCTGGAGGGTGAATCAGAAGAAGTAGAAGAAGGAGAAGGAGAAGGTGAAGTATGGAGGGTGAATCAGAAGAAGCAGAAGAAGGAGAAGGAGAAGGTGAAGTCTGGAGGGAGAAGCAGAAGAAGTAGAAGAAGGAGAAGGAGAAGGTGAAGTCTGGAGGGTGAATCAGAAGAAGTAGAAGAAGGAGAAGGAGAAGGTGAAGTCTGGAGGGTGAATCAGAAGAATTAGAAGAAGGAGAAGGAGATGGCGAAGTCTGAAGGGTGAATCAGAAGAAGCAGAAGAAGGAGAAGGAGAAGGTGAAGTCTGGAGGGTGAATCAGAAGAAGTAGAAGAAGGAGGAGAAGGTGTAGTCTGGAGGGTGAATCAGAAGAAGTAGACGAAGGAGAAGGAGAAGGTGAAGTCTGGAGGGTGAATCAGAAGAAGCAGAAGAAGGAGAAGGAGAAGGTGAAGTCTGGAGGGTGAATCAGAAGAAGTAGAAGAAGGAGAAGGAGAAGTTGAAGTCTGGAGGGAGTATCAGAAGAAGCAGAAGAAGGAGAAGGAGAAGGTGAAGTCTGGAGGGTGAATCAGAAGAAGCAGAAGAAGGAGAAGGAGAAGGTGAAGTCTGGAGGGTGAATCAGAAGAAGCAGAAGAAGGAGAAGGAGAAGGTGAAGTCTGGAGGGTGCATCAGAAGAAGCAGAAGAAGGAGAAGGAGAAGGTGAAGACTGGAGGGTGAATCAGAAAAAGTAGAAGAAGGAGAAGGAGAAGGTGAAGTCTGGAGGGTGAATCAGAAGAAGTAGAAGAAGGAGAAGGAGAAGGCGAAGTCTGGAGGGTGAATCAGAAGAAGCAGAAGAAGGAGAAGGAGAAGGTGAAGTCTGGAGGGTGAATCAGAAGAAGCAGAAGAAGGAGAAGATGAAGTCTGGAGGGTGAATCAGAAGAAGTAGAAGAAGGAGAAGGAGAAGTTGAATTCTGGAGGGAGTATCAGAAGAAGCAGAAGAAGGAGAAGGAGAAGGTGAAGTCTGGAGGGTGAATCAGAAGAAGCAGAAGAAGGAGAAGGAGAAGGTGAAGTCTGGAGGGTGAATCAGAAGAAGCAGAAGAAGGAGAAAGAGAAGGTGAAGTCTGGAGGGTGAATCAGAAGAAGCAGAAGAAGGAGAAGGAGAAGGTGAAGACTGGAGGGTGAATCAGAAAAAGTAGAAGAAGGAGAAGGAGAAGGTGAAGTCTGGAGGGTGAATCAGAAGAAGCAGAAGAAGTAGAAGGAGAAGATGAAGTCTGGAGGGTGAATCAGAAGAAGCAGAAGAAGGAGAAGGAGAAGGTGAAGTCTGGAGGGTGAATCAGAAGAAGCAGAAGAAGGAGAAGGAGAAGATGAAGTCTGGAGGGTGAATCAGAAGAAGTAGAAGAAGGAGAAGGAGAAGGTGAGGTCTGGCGGGTGAATCAGAAGAAGCAGAAGAAGGAGAAGGAGAAGGTGAAGTCTGAAGGGTGAATCAGAAGAAGGAGAAGGAGAAGGTGAAGTCTGGAGGGTGAATCAGAAGAAGCAGAAGAAGGAGAAGGAGAAGGTGAAGTCTGGAGGGTGAATCAGAAGAAGCAGAAGAAGGAGAAGTAGAAGGTGAAGTCTGGAGGGTGAATCAGAAGAAGTAGAAGAAGGAGAAGGAGAAGGTGAAGTCTGGAGGGCGAATCAGAAGAAGCAGAAGAAGGAGAAGGAGAAGATGAAGTCTGGAGGGTGAATCAGAAGAAGTAGAAGAAGGAGAAGGAGATGGTGAAGTCAGGAGGGTGAAGCAGAAGAAGCAGAAGAAGGAGAAGGAGAAGGTGAAGTCTGGAGGGTGAAGCAGAAGAAGCAGAAGAAGGAGAAGGAGAAGGTGAAGTCTGGAGGGCGAAGCAGAAGAAGCAGAAGAAGGAGAAGGTGAAGGTGAAGTCTGGAGGGTGAAGCAGAAGAAGCAGAAGAAGGAGAAGGAGAAGGTGAAGTCTGGAGGGTGAATCAGAAGAAGTAGAAGAAGGAGAAGGAGAAGTTGAAGTCAGGAGGGTGAAGCAGAAGAAGCAGAAGAAGGAGAAGGAGAAGGTGAAGTCTGGAGGGTGAAGCAGAAGAAGCAGAAGAAGGAGAAGGAGAAGGTGAAGTCTGGAGGGTGAAGCAGAAGAAGCAGAAGAAGCAGAAGAAGGAGAAGGAGAAGGTGAAGTCAGGAGGGTGAATCAGAAGAAGTAGAAGAAGGAGAAGGAGAAGGTGAAGTCTGGAGGGTGAATCAGAAGAATTAGAAGAAGGAGAAGGAGATGGTGAAGTCTGGAGGGTGAATCAGAAGAAGCAGAAGAAGGAGAAGGAGAAGGTGAAGTCTGGAGGGTGAATCAGAAGAAGTAGAAGAAGGAGAAGGAGAAGGTGTAGTCTGGAGGGTGAATCAGAAGAAGTAGACGAAGGAGAAGGAGAAGGTGAAGTCTGGAGGGTGAATCAGAAGAAGCAGAAGAAGGAGAAGGAGAAGGTGAAGTCTGGAGGGTGAATCAGAAGAAGTAGAAGAAGGAGAAGGAGAAGGTGAAGTCTGGATGGGTGAATCAGAAGAAGCAGAAGAAGGAGAAGGAGAAGGTGAAGTCAGGAGGGTGAATCAGAAGAAGCAGAAGAAGGAGAAGGAGAAGGTGAAGTCTGGAGGGTGAATCAGAAGAAGCAGAAAAAGTAGAAGGAGAAGGTGAAGACTGGAGGGTGAATCAGAAGAAGTAGAAGAAGGAGAAGGAGAAGGTGAAGTCTGGAGGGTGAATCAGAAGAAGTAGAAGAAGGAGAAGGAGAAGGCGAAGTCTGGAGGGTGAATCAGAAGAAGCAGAAGAAGGAGAAGGAGAAGGTGAAGTCTGGAGGGTGAATCAGAAGAAGCAGAAGAAGGAGAAGGAGAAGATGAAGTCTGGAGGGTGAATCAGAAGAAGTAGAAGAAGGAGAAGGAGAAGGTGAGGTCTGGCGGGTGAATCAGAAGAAGCAGAAGAAGGAGAAGGAGAAGGTGAAGTCTGAAGGGTGAATCAGAAGAAGGAGAAGGAGAAGGTGAAGTCTGGAGGGTGAATCAGAAGAAGCAGAAGAAGGAGAAGGAGAAGGTGAAGTCTGGAGGGTGAATCAGAAGAAGCAGAAGAAGGAGAAGGAGAAGGTGAAGTCTGGAGGGTGAATCAGAAGAAGTAGAAGAAGGAGAAGGAGAAGGTGAAGTCTGGAGGGTGAATCAGAAGAAGTAGAAGAAGGAGAAGGAGAAGGTGAAGTCTGGAGGGTGAATCAGAAGAAGCAGAAGAAGGAGAAGGAGAAGGTGAAGTCTGGAGGGTGAATCAGAAGAAGCAGAAGAAGGAGAAGGAGAAGTTGAAGTCTGGAGGGTGAATCAGAAGAAGCAGAAGAAGGAGAAGGAGAAGGTGAAGTTTGGAGGTGAATCAGAAGAAGCAGAAGAAGGAGAAAGAGAAGGTGAAGTCTGGAGGGTGAATCAGAAGAAGCAGAATAAGGAGAAGGAGAAGATGAAGTCAGGAGGGTGAAGCAGAAGAAGCAGAATAAGGAGAAGGAGAAGGTGAAGTCTGGAGGGAGAAGCAGAAGAAGCGGAAGAAGGAGAAGGAGAAGGTGAAGTCTGGAGGGAGAAACAGAAGAAGCAGAAGAAGCAGAAGAAGGAGAAGGAGAAGGTGAAGTCAGGAGGGTGAATCAGAAGAATTAGAAGAAGGAGAAGGAGATGGTGAAGTCTGGAGGGTGAATCAGAAGAAGCAGAAGAAGGAGAAGGAGAAGGTGAAGTCTGGAGGGTGAATCAGAAAAAGTAGAAGAAGGAGAAGGAGAAGGTGAAGTCTGGAGGGTGAATCAGAAGAAGTAGAAGAAGGAGAAGGAGAAGGCGAAGTCTGGAGGGTGAATCAGAAGAAGCAGAAGAAGGAGAAGGAGAAGGTGAAGTCTGGAGGGTGAATCAGAAGAAGCAGAAGAAGGAGAAGGAGAAGGTGAAGTCTGGAGGGTGAATCAGAAGAAGTAGAAGAAGGAGAAGGAGAAGGTGTAGTCTGGAGGGTGAATCAGAAGAAGTAGACGAAGGAGAAGGAGAAGGTGAAGTCTGGAGGGTGAATCAGAAGAAGCAGAAGAAGGAGAAGGAGAAGGTGAAGTCTGGAGGGTGAATCAGAAGAAGTAGAAGAAGGAGAAGGAGAAGGTGAAGTCTGGATGGGTGAATCAGAAGAAGCAGAAGAAGGAGAAGGAGAAGGTGAAGTCAGGGGGGTGAATCAGAAGAAGCAGAAGAAGGAGAAGGAGAAGGTGAAGTCTGGAGGGTGAATCAGAAGAAGCAGAAAAAGGAGAAGGAGAAGGTGAAGACTGGAGGGTGAATCAGAAGAAGTAGAAGAAGGAGAAGGAGAAGGTGAAGTCTGGAGGGTGAATCAGAAGAAGTAGAAGAAGGAGAAGGAGAAGGCGAAGTCTGGAGGGTGAATCAGAAGAAGCAGAAGAAGGAGAAGGAGAAGGTGAAGTCTGGAGGGTGAATCAGAAGAAGCAGAAGAAGGAGAAGGAGAAGATGAAGTCTGGAGGGTGAATCAGAAGAAGTAGAAGAAGGAGAAGGAGAAGGTGAGGTCTGGCGGGTGAATCAGAAGAAGCAGAAGAAGGAGAAGGAGAAGGTGAAGTCTGAAGGGTGAATCAGAAGAAGGAGAAGGAGAAGGTGAAGTCTGGAGGGTGAATCAGAAGAAGCAGAAGAAGGAGAAGGAGAAGGTGAAGTCTGGAGGGTGAATCAGAAGAAGCAGAAGAAGGAGAAGGAGAAGGTGAAGTCTGGAGGGTGAATCAGAAGAAGTAGAAGAAGGAGAAGGAGAAGGTGAAGTCTGGAGGGTGAATCAGAAGAAGTAGAAGAAGGAGAAGGAGAAGGTGAAGTCTGGAGGGTGAATCAGAAGAAGGAGAAGAAGGAGAAGGAGAAGGTGAAGTCTGGAGGGTGAATCAGAAGAAGCAGAAGAAGGAGAAGGAGAAGTTGAAGTCTGGAGGGTGAATCAGAAGAAGCAGAAGAAGGAGAAGGAGAAGGTGAAGTTTGGAGGTGAATCAGAAGAAGCAGAAGAAGGAGAAAGAGAAGGTGAAGTCTGGAGGGTGAATCAGAAGAAGCAGAAGAAGGAGAAGGAGAAGGTGAAGTCTGGAGGGTGAATCAGAAGAAGCAGAATAAGGAGAAGGAGAAGATGAAGTCAGGAGGGTGAAGCAGAAGAAGCAGAAGAAGGAGAAGGAGAAGGTGAAGTCTGGAGGGAGAAGCAGAAGAAGCAGAAGAAGGAGAAGGAGAAGGTGAAGTCTGGAGGGAGAAACAGAAGAAGCAGAACAAGCAGAAGAAGGAGAAGGAGAAGGTGAAGTCAGGAGGGTGAATCAGAAGAAGTAGAAGAAGGAGAAGGAGAAGGTGAAGTCTGGAGGGTGAATCAGAAGAATTAGAAGAAGGAGAAGGAGATGGTGAAGTCTGGAGGGTGAATCAGAAGAAGCAGAAGAAGGAGAAGGAGAAGGTGAAGTCTGGAGGGTGAATCAGAAGAAGTAGAAGAAGGAGAAGGAGAAGGTGAAGTATGGAGGGTGAATCAGAAGAAGCAGAAGAAGGAGAAGGAGAAGGTGAAGTCTGGAGGGAGAAGCAGAAGAAGTAGAAGAAGGAGAAGGAGAAGGTGAAGTCTGGAGGGTGAATCAGAAGAAGTAGAAGAAGGAGAAGGAGAAGGTGGAGTCTGGAGGGTGAATCAGAAGAATTAGAAGAAGGAGAAGGAGATGGCGAAGTCTGGAGGGTGAATCAGAAGAAGCAGAAGAAGGAGAAGGAGAAGGTGAAGTCTGGAGGGTGAATCAGAAGAAGTAGAAGAAGGAGGAGAAGGTGTAGTCTGGAGGGTGAATCAGAAGAAGTAGACGAAGGAGAAGGAGAAGGTGAAGTCTGGAGGGTGAATCAGAAGAAGCAGAAGAAGGAGAAGGAGAAGGTGAAGTCTGGAGGGTGAATCAGAAGAAGTAGAAGAAGGAGAAGGAGAAGTTGAAGTCTGGAGGGAGTATCAGAAGAAGCAGAAGAAGGAGAAGGAGAAGGTGAAGTCTGGAGGGTGAATCAGAAGAAGCAGAAGAAGGAGAAGGAGAAGGTGAAGTCTGGAGGGTGAATCAGAAGAAGCAGAAGAAGGAGAAGGAGAAGGTGAAGTCTGGAGGGTGAATCAGAAGAAGCAGAAGAAGGAGAAGGAGAAGGTGAAGACTGGAGGGTGAATCAGAAAAAGTAGAAGAAGGAGAAGGAGAAGGTGAAGTCTGGAGGGTGAATCAGAAGAAGTAGAAGAAGGAGAAGGAGAAGGCGAAGTCTGGAGGGTGAATCAGAAGAAGCGGAAGAAGGAGAAGGAGAAGGTGAAGTCTGGAGGGTGAATCAGAAGAAGCAGAAGAAGGAGAAGGAGAAGATGAAGTCTGGAGGGTGAATCAGAAGAAGTAGAAGAAGGAGAAGGAGAAGTTGAATTCTGGAGGGAGTATCAGAAGAAGCAGAAGAAGGAGAAGGAGAAGGTGAAGTCTGGAGGGTGAATCAGAAGAAGCAGAAGAAGGAGAAGGAGAAGGTGAAGTCTGGAGGGTGAATCAGAAGAAGCAGAAGAAGGAGAAGGAGAAGGTGAAGTCTGGAGGGTGAATCAGAAGAAGCAGAAGAAGGAGAAGGAGAAGGTGAAGACTGGAGGGTGAATCAGAAAAAGTAGAAGAAGGAGAAGGAGAAGGTGAAGTCTGGAGGGTAAATCAGAAGAAGTAGAAGAAGGAGAAGGAGAAGGCGAAGTCTGGAGGGTGAATCAGAAGAAGCAGAAGAAGGAGAAGGAGAAGGTGAAGTCTGGAGGGTGAATCAGAAGAAGCAGAAGAAGGAGAAGGAGAAGATGAAGTCTGGAGGGTGAATCAGAAGAAGTAGAAGAAGGAGAAGGAGAAGGTGAGGTCTGGCGGGTGAATCAGAAGAAGCAGAAGAAGGAGAAGGAGAAGGTGAAGTCTGAAGGGTGAATCAGAAGAAGCAGAAGAAGGAGAAGGAGAAGGTGAAGTCTGGAGGGTGAATCAGAAGAAGCAGAAGAAGGAGAAGGAGAAGGTGAAGTCTGGAGGGTGAATCAGAAGAAGCAGAAGAAGGAGAAGGAGAAGGTGAAGTCTGGAGGGTGAATCAGAAGAAGTAGAAGAAGGAGAAGGAGAAGGTGAAGTCTGGAGGGGGAATCAGAAGAAGTAGAAGAAGGAGAAGGAGAAGGTGAAGTCTGGAGGGTGAATCAGAAGAAGCAGAAGAAGGAGAAGGAGAAGGTGAAGTCTGGAGGGTGAATAAGAAGAAGCAGAAGAAGGAGAAGAAGAAGTTGAAGTCTGGAGGGTGAATCAGAAGAAGCAGAAGAAGGAGAAGGAGAAGGTGAAGTTTGGAGGTGAATCAGAAGAAGCAGAAGAAGGAGAAGGAGAAGGTGAAGTCTGGAGGGTGAATCAGAAGAAGCAGAAGAAGGAGAAGGAGAAGGTAAAGTCTGGAGGGTGAATCAGAAGAAGCAGAATAAGGAGAAGGAGAAGGTGAAGTCTGGAGGGTGAATCAGAAGAAGCAGAAGAAGGAGAAGGAGAAGGTGAAGTCAGGAGGGTGAATCAGAAGAAGTAGAAGAAGGAGAAGGAGAAGGTGAAGTCAGGAGGGTGAATCAGAAGAAGCAGAAGAAGGAGAAGGAGAAGGTGAAGTCTGGAGAGTGAATCAGAAGAATCAGAAGAAGGAGAAGGAGAAGGTGAAGTCTGGAGGGTGAATCAGAAGAAGCAGAAGAAAGAGAAGGAGAAGGTGAAGTCTGGAGGGTGAAGCAGAAGAAGCAGAAGAAGGAGAAGGAGAAGGTGAAGACTGGAGGGTGAATCAGAAGAAGTAGAAGAAGGAGAAGGTGAAGTCTGGAGGGTGAATCAGAAGAAGTAGATGAAGGAGAAGGAGAAGGTGAAGTCTGGAGGGTGAATCAGAAGAAGCAGAAGAAGGAGAAGGAGAAGATGAAGTCTGGAGGGTGGATCAGAAGAAGTAGAAGAAGGAGAAGGAGAAGGTGAGGTCTGGAGGGTGAATCAGAAGAAGCAGAAAAAGGAGAAGGAGAAGGTGAAGTATGGAGGGTAAATCAGAAGAAGCAGAAGAAGGAGAAGGAGAAGGTGAAGTCTGGAGGGTGAATCAGAAGAAGCAGAAGAAGGAGAAGGAGAAGGTCAAGTCAGGAGGGTGAATCAGAAGAAGCAGAAGAAGGAGAAGGAGAAGGTGAAGTTAGGAGGGTGAATCAGAAGAAGCAGAAGAAGGAGAAGGAGAAGATGAAGTCAGGGGGGTGAAGCAGAAGAAGTAGAAGAAGGAGAAGGAGAAGGTGAAGTCAGGAGGTTGAAGCAGAAGAAGCAGAAGAAGGAGAAGGAGAAGGTGAAGTCTGGAGGGCGCAGCAGAAGAAGGAGAAGTAGAAGGTGAAGTCTGGAGGGTGAAGCAGAAGAAGCAGAAGAAGGAGAAGGAGAAGGTGAAGTCTGGAGGGTGAATCAGAAGAAGTAGAAGAAGGAGAAGGAGAAGGTGAAGTCAGGAGGGTGAAGCAGAAGAAGCATAAGAAGGAGAAGGAGAAGGTGAAGTCTGGTGGTTGAAGCAGAAGAAGCAGAAGAAGGAGAAGGAGAAGGTGAAGTCTGGAGGGTGAAGCAGAAAAAGCAGAAGAAGGAGAAGGAGAAGGTGAAGTCTGGAGGGTGAATCAGAAGAAGTAGAAGAAGGAGAAGGAGAAGGTGAAGTCAGGAGGGTGAAGCAGAAGAAGCAGAAGAAGGAGAAGGAGAAGGTGAAGTCTGGAGGGTGAAGCAGAAGAAGGTAAAGGAGAAGGTGAAGTCTGGAGGGTGAAGCAGAAGAAGTAGAAGAAGGAGAAGGAGAAGGTGAAGTCTGGAGGGTGAATCAGAAGAAGCAGAAGAAGGAGAAGGTGAAGTCTGGAGGGAGAAGCAGAAGAAGTAGAAGAAGGAGAAGGAGAAGGTGAAGTCTGGAGGGTGAATCAGAAGAAGCAGAAGAAGGAGAAGGAGAAGGTGAAGTCTGGAGGGTGAATCAGAAGAAGCAGAACAAGGAGAAGGAGAAGGTGAAGTCTGGATGGTGAATCAGAAGAAGCAGAAGAAGGAGAAGGAGAAGGTGAAGTCAGGAGGGTGAATCAGAAGAAGCAGAAGAAGGAGAAGGAGAAGGTGAAGTTAGGAGGGTGAATCAGAAGAAGCAGAAGAAGGAGAAGGAGAAGGTGAAGTCAGGGGGGTGAAGCAGAAGAAGTAGAAGAAGGAGAAGTAGAAGGTGAAGTCTGGAGGGTGAAGCAGAAGAAGCAGAAGAAGGAGAAGGAGAAGGTGAAGTCTGGAGGGTGAATCAGAAGAAGTAGAAGAAGGAGAAGGAGAAGTTGAAGTCTGGAGAGTGAAGCAGAAGAAGCAGAAGAAGGAGAAGGAGAAGGTGAAGTCTGGAGGTTGAAGCAGAAGAAGCAGAAGAAGGAGAAGGAGAAGGTGAAGTCTGGAGGGCGAAGCAGAAGAAGCAGAAGAAGGAGAAGGAGAAGGTGAAGTCTGGAGGGTGAAGCAGAAAAAGCAGAAGAAGGAGAAGGAGAAGGTGAAGTCTGGAGGGTGAATCAGAAGAAGTAGAAGAAGGAGAAGGAGAAGGTGAAGTCAGGAGGGTGAAGCAGAAGAAGCAGAAGAAGGAGAATAAGAAGGTGAAGTCTGGAGGGTGATGCAGAAGAAGCAGAAGAAGGAGAAGGAGAAGGTGAAGTCTGGAGGGTGAAGCAGAAGAAGCAGAAAAGGAGAAGGAGAAGGTGAAGTCAGGAGGTGAATCAGAAGAAGTAGAAGAAGGAGAAGGAGAAGGTGAAGTCTGGTGGGTGAATCAGAAGAAGTAGAAGAAGGAGAAGGAGAAGGTGAAGTCTGGAGGGTGAATCAGAAGAAGTAGAAGAAGGAGAAGGAGAAGGTGAAGTCTGGAGGGTGAATCAGAAGAAGCAGAAGAAGGAGAAGGAGAAGGTGAAGTCTGGAGGGAGAAGCAGAAGAAGTAGAAGAAGGAGAAGGAGAAGGTGAAGTCTGGAGGGTGAATCAGAAGAAGTCGAAGAAGGAGAAGGAGAAGGTGAAGTTTGGAGGGTGAATCAGAAGAAGTAGAGAAGGAGAAGGAGAAGGTGAAGTCTGGAGGGTGAATCAGAAGAAGCAGAAGAAGGAGAAGGTGAAGTCTGGAGGGTGAATCAGAAGAAGTAGAAGAAGGAGAAGGAGAAGGTGTAGTCTGGAGGGTGAATCAGAAGAAGTAGACGAAGGAGAAGGAGAAGATGAAGTCTGGAGGGTGAATCAGAAGAAGCAGAAGCAGGAGAAGGAGAAGGTGAAGTCTGGAGGGTGAATCAGAAGAAGTAGAAGAAGGAGAAGGAGAAGGTGAAGTATGGAGGGTGAATCAGAAGAAGCAGAAGAAGGAGAAGGAGAAGGTGAAGTCTGGAGGGTGAATCAGAAGAAGCAGAAGAAGGAGAAGGAGAAGGTGAAGTCTGGAGGGTGAATCAGAAGAAGCAGAAGAAGTAGAAGGAGAAGGTGAAGTCTGGAGGGTGAATCAGAAGAAGTCGAAGAAGGAGAAGTAGAAGGTGAAGTCTGAAGGGTGAATCAGAAGAAGCAGAAGAAGGAGAAGGAGAAGGTGAAGTCAGGAGGGCGAATCAGAAAATGCAGAAGAAGGAGAAGGAGAAGGTGAAGTCTGGAGGGTGAATCAGAAGAAGCAGAAGAAGGAGAAGGAGAAGGTGAAGTCTGGAGGGTGAAGCAGAAGAAGCAGAAGAAGGAGAAGGAGAAGGTGAAGACTGGAGGGTGAAGCAGAAGAAGCAGAAGCAGGAGAAGGAGAAGGTGCAGTCAGGAGGGTGAATCAGAAGAAGTAGAAGAAGGAGAAGGAGAAGGTGAAGTCTGGAGGGTGAATCAGAAGAAGTAGAAGAAGGAGAAAGAGGAGGTGAAGTCTGGAGGGTGAATCAGTAGAAGTAGAAGAAGGAGAAGGAGAAGGTGAAGTCTGGAGGGTGAATCAGAAGAAGCAGAAGAAGGAGAAGGAGAAGGTGAAGTCTGGAGGGAGAAGCAGAAGAAGCAGAAGAAGGAGAAGGAGAAGGTGAAGTCTGGAGGGTGAATCAGAAGAAGTAGAAGAAGGAGAAGGAGGAGGTGTAGTCTGGAGGGTGAATCAGAAGAAGCAGACGAAGGAGAAGGAGGAGGTGAAGTCTGGAGGGTGAATCAGAAGAAGCAGAAGAAGTAGAAGGAGAAGGTGAAGTCTGGAGGGGGAATCAGAAGAAGTAGAAGAAGGAGAAGGAGAAGATGAAGTCTGGAGGGTGAATCAGAAGAAGCAGAAGAAGGAGAAGGAGAAGGTGAAGTCAGGAGGGTGAATCAGAAGAAGCAGAAGAAGGAGAAGGAGAAGGTGAAGTCTGGAGGGTGAATCAGAAGAAGCAGAAGAAGGAGAAGGAGAAGGTGAAGACTGGAGGGTGAATCAGAATAAGTAGAAGAAGGAGAAGGAAAAGGTGAAGTCTGGAGGGTGAATCAGAAGAAGTAGAAGAAGGAGAAAGAGAAGGTGAAGTCTGGAGGGTGAATCAGTAGAAATAGAAGAAGGAGAAGGAGAAGGTGAAGTCTGGAGGGTGAATCAGAAGAAGCAGAAGAAGGAGAAGGAGAAGGTGAAGTCTGGAGGGAGAAGCAGAAGAAGTAGAAGAAGGAGAAGGAGAAGGTGAAGTCTGGAGGGTGAATCAGAAGAAGTAGAAGAAGGAGAAGGAGAAGGTGAAGTCTGGCCGGTGAATCAGAAGAAGTAGAAGAAGGAGAAGGAGAAGGTGAAGTCTGGTGGGTGAATCAGAAGAAGCAGAAGAAGGAGAAGGAGAAGGTGAAGTCTGGAGGATGAATCAGAAGAAGTAGAAGAAGGAGAAGGAGGAGGTGTAGTCTGGAGGGTGAATCAGAAGAAGTAGACGAAGGAGAAGGAGGAGGTGAAGTCTGGAGTGTGAATCAGAAGAAGCAGAAGAAGGAGAAGGAGAAGGTGAAGTCTGGAGGGTGAATCAGAAGAAGTAGAAAAAGGAGAAGGAGAAGGTGAAATCTGGAGGGTGAATCAGAAGAAGCAGAAGAAGGAGAAGGAGAAGGTGAAGTCTGGAGGGTGAATCAGAAGAAGCAGAAGAAGGAGAAGGAGAAGGTGAAGTCTGGAGGGTGAATCAGAAGAAGCAGAAGAAGGAGAAGGAGAAGGTGAAGTCTGGAGGGTGAATCAGAAGAAGCAGAAGAAGTAGAAGGAGAAGGTGAAGTCTGGAGGGGGAATCAGAAGAAGTAGAAGAAGGAGAAGGAGAAGATGAAGTCTGGAGGGTGAATCAGAAGAAGCAGAAGAAGGAGAAGGAGAAGGTGAAGTCAGGAGGGTGAATCAGAAGAAGCAGAAAAAGGAGAAGGAGAAGGTGAAGTCTGGAGGGTGAATCAGAAGAAGCAGAAGAAGGAGAAGGAGAAGGTGAAGACTGGAGGTTGAATCAGAATAAGTAGAAGAAGGAGAAGGAAAAGGTGAAGTCTGGAGGGTGAATCAGAAGAAGTAGAAGAAGGAGAAGGAGAAAGCGAAGTCTGGAGGGTGAATCAGAAGAAGCAGAAGAAGGAGAAGGAGAAGGTGAAGTCTGGAGGGTGAATCAGAAGAAGCAGAAGAAGGAGAAGGAGAAGATGAAGTCTGGAGGGTGAATCAGAAGAAGTCGAAGAAGGAGAAGGAGAAGGTGAGGTCTGGAGGGTGAATCAGAAGAAGCAGAAGAAGGAGAAGGAGAAGGTGAAGTCTGAAGGGTGAATCAGGAGAAGCAGAAGAAGGAGAAGGAGAAGGTGAAGTCTGGAGGGTGAATCAGAAGAAGCAGAAGAAGGAGAAGGTGAAGTCTGGAGGGTGAATCAGAAGAAGCAGAAGAAGGAGAAGGAGAAGGTGAAGTCTGGAGGGTGAATCAGAAGAAGTAGAAGAATGAGAAGGAGAAGGTGAAGTCTGGAGGTTGAATCAGAAGAAGTAGAAGAAGGAGAAGGAGAAGGTGAAGTCTGGAGGGTGAATCAGAAGAAGCAGAAGAAGGAGAAGGAGAAGGTGAAGTCTGGAGGGCGAATCAGAAGAAGCAGAAGAAGGAGAAGGAGAAGATGAAGTCTGGAGGGTGAATCAGAAGAAGTAGAAGAAGGAGAAGGAGAAGGTGAAGTCTGGAGGGTGAATCAGAAGAAGCAGAAGAAGGAGAAGGAGAAGGTGAAGTCTGGAGGGTGAATCAGAAGAAGCAGAAGAAGGAGAAGGAGAAGGTGAAGTCTGGAGGGTGATTCAGAACAAGCAGAATAAGGAGAAGGAGAAGATGAAGTCTGGAGGGTGAATCAGAAGAAGCAGAAGAAGGAGAAGGAGAAGGTGAAGTCTGGAGGGTGAATCAGAAGAAGTAGAAGAAGGAGAAGGAGAAGGTGAAGTCTGGAGGGTGAAGCAGAAGAATTAGAAGAAGGAGAAGGAGAAGGTGAAGTCAGGAGGGTGAATCAGAAGAAGTAGAAGAAGGAGAAGGAGAAGGTGAAGTCTGGAGGGTGAATCAGAAGAAGCAGAAGAAGGAGAAGGAGAAGGTGAAGTCTGGAGGGTGAATCAGAAGAAGCAAAAGAATGAGAAGGAGAAGATGAAGTCTGGAGGGTGAATCAGAAGAAGTAGAAGAAGGAGAAGGAGAAGGTGAGGTCCGGAGGGTGAATCAGAAGAAGAAGAAGAAGGAGAAGGAGAAGGTGAAGTCTGGAGGGTGAATCAGAAGAAGCAGAAGAAGGAGAAGGAGAAGGTGAAGTCTGGAGGGTGAATCAGAAGAAGCAGAAGAAGGAGAAGGAGAAAGTGAAGTCAGGAGGGTGAATCAGAAGAAGCAGAAGAAGGAGAAGGAGAAGGTGAAGTTAGGAGGGTGAATCAGAAGAAGCAGAAGAAGGAGAAGGAGAAGGTGAAGTCAGGGGGGTGAAGCAGAAGAAGTAGAAGAAGGAGAAGGAGAAGGTGAAGTCAGGAGGGTGAAGCAGATGAAGCAGAAGAAGGAGAAGGAGAAGGTGAAGTCTGGAGGGCGCAGCAGAAGAAGCAGAAGAAGGAGAAGGAGAAGGTGAAGTCTGGAGGGTGAAGCAGAAGAAGCAGAAGAAGGAGAAGGAGAAGGTGAAGTCTGGAGGGTGAATCAGAAGAAGTAGAAGAAGGAGAAGGAGATGGTGAAGTCAGGAGGGTGAAGCAGAAGAAGCAGAAGAAGGAGAAGGAGAAGGTGAAGTCTGGAGGGTGAAGCAGAAGAAGCAGAAGAAGGAGAAGGAGAAGGTGAAGTCTGGAGGGCGAAGCAGAAGAAGAAGAAGAAGGAGAAGGTGAAGGTGAAGTCTGGAGGGTGAAGCAGAAGAAGCAGAAGAAGGAGAAGGAGAAGGTGAAGTCTGGAGGGTGAATCAGAAGAAGTAGAAGAAGAAGAAGGAGAAGGTGAAGTCAGGAGGGTGAAGCAGAAGAAGCAGAAGAAGGAGAAGGAGAAGGTGAAGTCTGGAGGGTGAAGCAGAAGAAGCAGAAGAAGGAGAAGGAGAAGGTGAAGTCTGGAGGGTGAAGCAGAAGAAGCAGAAGAAGGAGAAGGAGAAGGTGAAGTCAGGAGGGTGAATCAGAAGAAGTAGAAGAAGGAGAAGGAAAAGGTGAAGTCTGGAGGGTGAATCAGAAGAAGTAGAAGAAGGAGAAGGAGAAGAAGAAGGTGAAGTCTGGAGGGTGAATCAGAAGAAGTAGAAGAAGGAGAAGGAGAAGGTGAAGTCTGGAGGGTGAATCAGAAGAAGCAGAAGAAGGAGAAGGAGAAGGTGAAGTCTGGAGGGAGAAGCAGAAGAAGTAGAAGAAGGAGAAGGAGAAGGTGAAGTCTGGAGGGTGAATCAGAAGAAGTAGAAGAAGGAGAAGGAGAAGGTGAAGTCTGGAGGGTGAATCAGAAGAATAAGAAGAAGGAGAAGGAGATGGTGAAGTCTGGAGGGTGAATCAGAAGAAGCAGAAGAAGGAGAAGGAGAAGGTGAAGTCTGGAGGGTGAATCAGACGAAGTAGAAGAAGGAGAAGGAGAAGGTGTAGTCTGGAGGGTGAATCAGAAGAAGTAGACGAAGGAGAAGGAGAAGGTGAAGTCTGGAGGGTGAATCAGAAGAAGCAGAAGAAGGAGAAGGAGAAGGTGAAGTCTGGAGGGTGAATCAGAAGAAGTAGAAGAAGGAGAAGTTGAAGTCTGGAGGGTGTATCAGAAGAAGCAGAAGAAGGAGAAGGAGAAGGTGAAGTCTGGAGGGTGAATCAGAAGAAGCAGAAGAAGGAGAAGGAGAAGGTGAAGTCTGGAGGGTGAATCAGAAGAAGCAGAAGAAGGAGAAGGAGAAGGTGAAGTCTGGAGGGTGAATCAGAAGAAGTAGAAGAAGGAGAAGGAGAAGTTGAAGTCTGGAGAGTGAAGCAGAAGAAGCAGAAGAAGGAGAAGGAGAAGGTGAAGTCTGGTGGTTGAAGCAGAAGAAGCAGAAGAAGGAGAAGGAGAAGGTGAAGTCTGGAGGGCGAAGCAGAAGAAGCAGAAGAAGGAGAAGGAGAAGGTGAAGTCTGGAGGGTGAAGCAGAAAAAGCAGAAGAAGGAAAAGGAGAAGGTGAAGTCTGGAGGGTGAATCAGAAGAAGTAGAAGAAGGAGAAGGAGAAGGTGAAGTCAGGAGGGTGAAGCAGAAGAAGCAGAAGAAGGAGAATGAGAAGGTGAAGTCTGGAGGGTGAAGCAGAAGAAGCAGAAGAAGGAGAAGGAGAAGGTGAAGTCTGGAGGGTGAAGCAGAAGAAGCAGAAAAGGAGAAGGAGAAGGTGAAGTCAGGAGGGTGAATCAGAAGAAGTAGAAGAAGGAGAAGGAGAAGGTGAAGTCTGGAGGGTGAATCAGAAGAAGTAGAAGAAGGAGAAGGAGAAGGTGAAGTCTGGAGGGTGAATCAGAAGAAGTAGAAGAAGGAGAAGGAGAAGGTTAAGTCTGGAGGGTGAATCAGAAGAAGCAGAAGAAGGAGAAGGAGAAGGTGAAGTCTGGAGGGAGAAGCAGAAGAAGTAGAAGAAGGAGAAGGAGAAGGTGAAGTCTGGAGGGTGAATCAGAAGAAGTCGAAGAAGGAGAAGGAGAAGGTGAAGTTTGGAGGGTGAATCAGAAGAAGTAGAGAAGGAGAAGGAGAAGGTGAAGTCTGGAGGGTGAATCAGAAGAAGCAGAAGAAGGAGAAGGTGAAGTCTGGAGGGTGAATCAGAAGAAGTAGAAGAAGGAGAAGGAGAAGGTGTAGTCTGGAGGGTGAATCAGAAGAAGTAGACGAAGGAGAAGGAGAAGGTGAAGTCTGGAGGGTGAATCAGAAGAAGCAGAAGCAGGAGAAGGAGAAGGTGAAGTCTGGAGGGTGAATCAGAAGAAGTAGAAGAAGGAGAAGGAGAAGGTGAAGTATGGAGGGTGAATCAGAAGAAGCAGAAGAAGGAGAAGGAGAAGGTGAAGTCTGGAGGGTGAATCAGAAGAAGCAGAAGAAGGAGAAGGAGAAGTTGAAGTCTGGAGGGTGAATCAGAAGAAGCAGAAGAAGTAGAAGGAGAAGGTGAAGTCTGGAGGGTGAATCAGAAGAAGTCGAAGAAGGAGAAGGAGAAGGTGAAGTCTGAAGGGTGAATCAGAAGAAGCAGAAGAAGGAGAAGGAGAAGGTGAAGTCAGGAGGGCGAATCAGAAAATGCAGAAGAAGGAGATGGAGAAGGTGAAGTCTGGAGGGTGAATCAGAAGAAGCAGAAGAAGGAGAAGGAGAAGGTGAAGTCTGGAGGGTGAAGCAGAAGAAGCAGAAGAAGGAGAAGGAGAAGGTGAAGACTGGAGGGTGAAGCAGAAGAAGCAGAAGCAGGAGAAGGAGAAGGTGAAGTCAGGAGGGTGAATCAGAAGAAGTAGAAGAAGGAGAAGGAGAAGGTGAAGTCTGGAGGGTGAATCAGAAGAAGTAGAAGAAGGAGAAAGAGAAGGTGAAGTCTGGAGGGTGAATCAGTAGAAGTAGAAGAAGGAGAAGGAGAAGGTGAAGTCTGGAGGGTGAATCAGAAGAAGCAGAAGAAGGAGAAGGAGAAGGTGAAGTCTGGAGGGAGAAGCAGAAGAAGTAGAGGAAGGAGAAGGAGAAGGTGAAGTCTGGAGGGTGAATCAGAAGAAGTAGAAGAAGGAGAAGGAGAAGTTGAAGTCTGGCCGGTGAATCAGAAGAAGTAGAAGAAGGAGAAGGAGAAGGTGAAGTCTGGTGGGTGAATCAGAAGAAGCAGAAGAAGGAGAAGGAGAAGGTGAAGTCTGGAGGGTGAATCAGAAGAAGTAGAAGAAGGAGAAGGAGGAGGTGTAGTCTGGAGGGTGAATCAGAAGAAGTAGACGAAGGAGAAGGAGGAGGTGAAGTCTGGAGTGTGAATCAGAAGAAGCAGAAGAAGGAGAAGGAGAAGGTGAAGTCTGGAGGGTGAATCAGAAGAAGTAGAAAAAGGAGAAGGAGAAGGTGAAGTCTGGAGGGTGAATCAGAAGAAGCAGAAGAAGGAGAAGGAGAAGGTGAAGTCTGGAGGGTGAATCAGAAGAAGCAGAAGAAGGAGAAGGAGAAGGTGAAGTCTGGAGGGTGAATCAGAAGAAGCAGAAGAAGGAGAAGGAGAAGGTGAAGTCTGGCGGGTGAATCAGAAGAAGCAGAAGAAGTAGAAGGAGAAGGTGAAGTCTGGAGGGGGAATCAGAAGAAGTAGGAGAAGGAGAAGGAGAAGATGAAGTCTGGAGGGTGAATCAGAAGAAGCAGAAGAAGGAGAAGGAGAAGGTGAAGTCAGGAGGGTGAATCAGAAGAAGCAGAAGAAGGGGAAGGAGAAGGTGAAGTCTGGAGGGTGAATCAGAAGAAGCAGAAGAAGGAGAAGGAGAAGGTGAAGACTGGAGGGTGAATCAGAATAAGTAGAAGAAGGAGAAGGAAAAGGTGAAGTCTGGAGGGTGAATCAGAAGAAGTAGAAGAAGGAGAAGGAGAAAGCGAAGTCTGGAGGGTGAATCAGAAGAAGCAGAAGAAGGAGAAGGAGAAGGTGAAGTCTGGAGGGTGAATCAGAAGAAGCAGAAGAAGGAGAAGGAGAAGATGAAGTCTGGAGGGTGAATCAGAAGATGTCGAAGAAGAAGAAGGAGGAGGTGAGGTCTGGAGGGTGAATCAGAAGAAGCAGAAGAAGGAGAAGGAGAAGGTGAAGTCTGAAGGGTGAATCAGGAGAAGCAGAAGAAGGAGAAGGAGAAGGTGAAGTCTGGAGGGTGAATCAGAAGAAGCAGAAGAAGGAGAAGGAGAAGGTGAAGTCTGGAGGGTGAATCAGAAGAAGCAGAAGAAGGAGAAGGAGAAGGTGAAGTCTGGAGGGTGAATCAGAAGAAGTAGAAGAATGAGAAGGAGAAGGTGAAGTCTGGAGGGTGAATCAGAAGAAGTAGAAGAAGGAGAAGGAAAAGGTGAAGTCTGGAGATTGAATCAGAAGAAGTAGAAGAAGGAGAAGGAGAAGAAGAAGGTGAAGTCTGGAGGGTGAATCAGAAGAAGTAGAAGAAGGAGAAGGAGAAGGTGAAGTCTGGAGGGTGAATCAGAAGAAGCAGAAGAAGGAGAAGGAGAAGGTGAAGTCTGGAGGGAGAAGCAGAAGAAGTAGAAGAAGGAGAAGGAGAAGGTGAAGTCTGGAGGGTGAATCAGAAGAAGTAGAAGAAGGAGAAGGAGAAGGTGAAGTCTGGAGGGTGAATCAGAAGAATAAGAAGAAGGAGAAGGAGATGGTGAAGTCTGGAGGGTGAATCAGAAGAAGCAGAAGAAGGAGAAGGAGAAGGTGAAGTCTGGAGGGTGAATCAGACGAAGTAGAAGAAGGAGAAGGAGAAGGTGTAGTCTGGAGGGTGAATCAGAAGAAGTAGACGAAGGAGAAGGAGAAGGTGAAGTCAGGAGGGTGAATCAGAAGAAGTAGAAGAAGGAGAAGGAGAAGGTGAAGTCTGGAGGGTGAATCAGAAGAAGTAGAAGAAGGAGAAGGAGAAGGTGAAGTTTGGAGGGTGAATCAGAAGAAGTAGAGAAGGAGAAGGAGAAGGTGAAGTCTGGAGGGTGAATCAGAAGAAGCAGAAGAAGGAGAAGGTGAAGTCTGGAGGGTGAATCAGAAGAAGCAGAAGAAGGAGAAGGAGAAGGTGAAGTCTGGAGGGTGAATCAGAAGAAGTAGAAGAAGGAGAAGGAGAAGTTGAAGTCTGGAGAGTGAAGCAGAAGAAGCAGAAGAAGGAGAAGGAGAAGGTGAAGTCTGGTGGTTGAAGCAGAAGAAGCAGAAGAAGGAGAAGGAGAAGGTGAAGTCTGGAGGGCGAAGCAGAAGAAGCAGAAGAAGGAGAAGGAGAAGGTGAAGTCTGGAGGGTGAAGCAGAAAAAGCAGAAGAAGGAAAAGGAGAAGGTGAAGTCTGGAGGGTGAATCAGAAGAAGTAGAAGAAGGAGAAGGAGAAGGTGAAGTCAGGAGGGTGAAGCAGAAGAAGCAGAAGAAGGAGAATGAGAAGGTGAAGTCTGGAGGGTGAAGCAGAAGAAGCAGAAGAAGGAGAAGGAGAAGGTGAAGTCTGGAGGGTGAAGCAGAAGAAGCAGAAAAGGAGAAGGAGAAGGTGAAGTCAGGAGGGTGAATCAGAAGAAGTAGAAGAAGGAGAAGGAGAAGGTGAAGTCTGGAGGGTGAATCAGAAGAAGTAGAAGAAGGAGAAGGAGAAGGTGAAGTCTGGAGGGTGAATCAGAAGAAGTAGAAGAAGGAGAAGGAGAAGGTTAAGTCTGGAGGGTGAATCAGAAGAAGCAGAAGAAGGAGAAGGAGAAGGTGAAGTCTGGAGGGAGAAGCAGAAGAAGTAGAAGAAGGAGAAGGAGAAGGTGAAGTCTGGAGGGTGAATCAGAAGAAGTCGAAGAAGGAGAAGGAGAAGGTGAAGTTTGGAGGGTGAATCAGAAGAAGTAGAGAAGGAGAAGGAGAAGGTGAAGTCTGGAGGGTGAATCAGAAGAAGCAGAAGAAGGAGAAGGTGAAGTCTGGAGGGTGAATCAGAAGAAGTAGAAGAAGGAGAAGGAGAAGGTGTAGTCTGGAGGGTGAATCAGAAGAAGTAGACGAAGGAGAAGGAGAAGGTGAAGTCTGGAGGGTGAATCAGAAGAAGCAGAAGCAGGAGAAGGAGAAGGTGAAGTCTGGAGGGTGAATCAGAAGAAGTAGAAGAAGGAGAAGGAGAAGGTGAAGTATGGAGGGTGAATCAGAAGAAGCAGAAGAAGGAGAAGGAGAAGGTGAAGTCTGGAGGGTGAATCAGAAGAAGCAGAAGAAGGAGAAGGAGAAGTTGAAGTCTGGAGGGTGAATCAGAAGAAGCAGAAGAAGTAGAAGGAGAAGGTGAAGTCTGGAGGGTGAATCAGAAGAAGTCGAAGAAGGAGAAGGAGAAGGTGAAGTCTGAAGGGTGAATCAGAAGAAGCAGAAGAAGGAGAAGGAGAAGGTGAAGTCAGGAGGGCGAATCAGAAAATGCAGAAGAAGGAGATGGAGAAGGTGAAGTCTGGAGGGTGAATCAGAAGAGGCAGAAGAAGGAGAAGGAGAAGGTGAAGTCTGGAGGGTGAAGCAGAAGAAGCAGAAGAAGGAGAAGGAGAAGGTGAAGACTGGAGGGTGAAGCAGAAGAAGCAGAAGCAGGAGAAGGAGAAGGTGAAGTCAGGAGGGTGAATCAGAAGAAGTAGAAGAAGGAGAAGGAGAAGGTGAAGTCTGGAGGGTGAATCAGAAGAAGTAGAAGAAGGAGAAAGAGAAGGTGAAGTCTGGAGGGTGAATCAGTAGAAGTAGAAGAAGGAGAAGGAGAAGGTGAAGTCTGGAGGGTGAATCAGAAGAAGCAGAAGAAGGAGAAGGAGAAGGTGAAGTCTGGAGGGAGAAGCAGAAGAAGTAGAGGAAGGAGAAGGAGAAGGTGAAGTCTGGAGGGTGAATCAGAAGAAGTAGAAGAAGGAGAAGGAGAAGGTGAAGTCTGGCCGGTGAATCAGAAGAAGTAGAAGAAGGAGAAGGAGAAGGTGAAGTCTGGTGGGTGAATCAGAAGAAGCAGAAGAAGGAGAAGGAGAAGGTGAAGTCTGGAGGGTGAATCAGAAGAAGTAGAAGAAGGAGAAGGAGGAGGTGTAGTCTGGAGGGTGAATCAGAAGAAGTAGACGAAGGAGAAGGAGGAGGTGAAGTCTGGAGTGTGAATCAGAAGAAGCAGAAGAAGGAGAAGGAGAAGGTGAAGTCTGGAGGGTGAATCAGAAGAAGTAGAAAAAGGAGAAGGAGAAGGTGAAGTCTGGAGGGTGAATCAGAAGAAGCAGAAGAAGGAGAAGGAGAAGGTGAAGTCTGGAGGGTGAATCAGAAGAAGCAGAAGAAGGAGAAGGAGAAGGTGAAGTCTGGAGGGTGAATCAGAAGAAGCAGAAGAAGGAGAAGGAGAAGGTGAAGTCTGGAGGGTGAATCAGAAGAAGCAGAAGAAGTAGAAGGAGAAGGTGAAGTCTGGAGGGGGAATCAGAAGAAGTAGGAGAAGGAGAAGGAGAAGATGAAGTCTGGAGGGTGAATCAGAAGAAGCAGAAGAAGGAGAAGGAGAAGGTGAAGTCAGGAGGGTGAATCAGAAGAAGCAGAAGAAGGGGAAGGAGAAGGTGAAGTCTGGAGGGTGAATCAGAAGAAGCAGAAGAAGGAGAAGGAGAAGGTGAAGACTGGAGGGTGAATCAGAATAAGTAGAAGAAGGAGAAGGAAAAGGTGAAGTCTGGAGGGTGAATCGGAAGAAGTAGAAGAAGGAGAAGGAGAAAGCGAAGTCTGGAGGGTGAATCAGAAGAAGCAGAAGAAGGAGAAGGAGAAGGTGAAGTCTGGAGGGTGAATCAGAAGAAGCAGAAGAAGGAGAAGGAGAAGATGAAGTCTGGAGGGTGAATCAGAAGATGTCGAAGAAGAAGAAGGAGGAGGTGAGGTCTGGAGGGTGAATCAGAAGAAGCAGATTAAGGAGAAGGAGAAGGTGAAGTCTGAAGGGTGAATCAGGAGAAGCAGAAGAAGGAGAAGGAGAAGGTGAAGTCTGGAGGGTGAATCAGAAGAAGCAGAAGAAGGAGAAGGAGAAGGTGAAGTCTGGAGGGTGAATCAGAAGAAGCAGAAGAAGGAGAAGGAGAAGGTGAAGTCTGGAGGGTGAATCAGAAGAAGTAGAAGAATGAGAAGGAGAAGGTGAAGTCTGGAGGGTGAATCAGAAGAAGTAGAAGAAGGAGAAGGAAAAGGTGAAGTCTGGAGGGTGAATCAGAAGAAGCAGAAGAAGGAGAAGGAGAAGGTGAAGTCTGGAGGGCGAATCAGAAGAAGCAGAAGAAGGAGAAGGAGAAGATGAAGTCTGGAGGGTGAATCAGAAGAAGTAGAAGAAGGAGAAGGAGAAGGTGAAGTCTGGAGGGTGAATCAGAAGAAGCAGAAGAATGAGAAGGAGAAGGTGAAGTCTGGAGGGTGAATCAGAAGAAGCAGAAGAAGGAGAAGGAGAAGGTGAAGTCTGGAGGGTGATTCAGAACAAGCAGAATAAGGAGAAGGAGAAGATGAAGTCTGGAGGGTGAATCAGAAGAAGCAGAAGAAGGAGAAGGAGAAGGTGAAGTCTGGAGGGTGAATCAGAAGAAGTAGAAGAAGGAGAAGGAGAAGGTGAAGTCTGGAGGGTGAAGCAGAAGAATTAGAAGAAGGAGAAGTAGAAGGTGAAGTCAGGAGGGTGAATCAGAAGAAGTAGAAGAAGGAGAAGGAGAAGGTGAAGTCTGGAGGGTGAATCAGAAGAAGCAGAAGAAGGAGAAGGAGAAGGTGAAGTCTGGAGGGTGAATCAGAAGAAGCAAAAGAATGAGAAGGAGAAGATGAAGTCTGGAGGGTGAATCAGAAGAAGTAGAAGAAGGAGAAGGAGAAGGTGAGGTCTGGAGGGTGAATGAGAAGAAGAAGAAGAAGGAGAAGGAGAAGGTGAAGTCTGGAGGGTGAATCAGAAGAAGCAGAAGAAGGAGAAGGAGAAGGTGAAGTCTGGAGAGTGAATCAGAAGAAGCAGAAGAAGGAGAAGGAGAAGGTGAAGTCAGGAGGGTGAATCAGAAGAAGCAGAAGAAGGAGAAGGAGAAGGTGAAGTTAGGAGGGTGAATCAGAAGAAGCAGAAGAAGGAGAAGGAGAAGGTGAAGTCAGGGGGGTGAAGCAGAAGAAGTAGAAGAAGGAGAAGGAGAAGGTGAAGTCAGGAGGGTGAAGCAGATGAAGCAGAAGAAGGAGAAGGAGAAGGTGAAGTCTGGAGGGCGCAGCAGAAGAAGCAGAAGAAGGAGAAGGAGAAGGTGAAGTCTGGAGGGTGAAGCAGAAGAAGCAGAAGAAGGAGAAGGAGAAGGTGAAGTCTGGAGGGTGAATCAGAAGAAGTAGAAGAAGGAGAAGGAGATGGTGAAGTCAGGAGGGTGAAGCAGAAGAAGCAGAAGAAGGAGAAGGAGAAGGTGAAGTCTGGAGGGTGAAGCAGAAGAAGCAGAAGAAGGAGAAGGAGAAGGTGAAGTCTGGAGGGCGAAGCAGAAGAAGAAGAAGAAGGAGAAGGTGAAGGTGAAGTCAGGAGGGTGAATCAGAAGAAGTAGAAGAAGGAGAAGGAAAAGGTGAAGTCTGGAGGGTGAAGCAGAAGAAGCAGAAGAAGGAGAAGGAGAAGGTGAAGTCTGGAGGGTGAATCAGAAGAAGTAGAAGAAGGAGAAGGAGAAGGTGAAGTCAGGAGGGTGAAGCAGAAGAAGCAGAAGAAGGAGAAGGAGAAGGTGAAGTCTGGAGGGTGAAGCAGAAGAAGCAGAAGAAGGAGAAGGAGAAGGTGAAGTCTGGAGGGTGAAGCAGAAGAAGCAGAAGAAGGAGAAGGAGAAGGTGAAGTCAGGAGGGTGAATCAGAAGAAGTAGAAGAAGGAGAAGGAAAAGGTGAAGTCTGGAGGGTGAATCAGCAGAAGTAGAAGAAGGAGAAGGAGAAGAAGAAGGTGAAGTCTGGAGGGTGAATCAGAAGAAGTAGAAGAAGGAGAAGGAGAAGGTGAAGTCTGGAGGGTGAATCAGAAGAAGCAGAAGAAGGAGAAGGAGAAGGTGAAGTCTGGAGGGAGAAGCAGAAGAAGTAGAAGAAGGAGAAGGAGAAGGTGAAGTCTGGAGGGTGAATCAGAAGAATTAGAAGAAGGAGAAGGAGAAGGTGAAGTCTGGAGGGTGAATCAGAAGAATAAGAAGAAGGAGAAGGAGATGGTGAAGTCTGGAGGGTGAATCAGAAGAAGCAGAAGAAGGAGAAGGAGAAGGTGAAGTCTGGAGGGTGAATCAGACGAAGTAGAAGAAGGAGAAGGAGAAGGTGTAGTCTGGAGGGTGAATCAGAAGAAGTAGACGAAGGAGAAGGAGAAGGTGAAGTCTGGAGGGTGAATCAGAAGAAGCAGAAGAAGGAGAAGGAGAAGGTGAAGTCTGGAGGGTGAATCAGAAGAAGTAGAAGAAGGAGAAGGAGAAGTTGAAGTCTGGAGGGTGTATCAGAAGAAGCAGAAGAAGGAGAAGGAGAAGGTGAAGTCTAGAGGGTGAATCAGAAGAAGCAGAAGAAGGAGAAGGAGAAGGTGAAGTCTGGAGGGTGAATCAGAAGAAGCAGAAGAAGAAGGTGAAGTCTGGAGGGTGAATCAGAAGAAGCAGAAGAAGTAGAAGGAGAAGGTGAAGTCTGGAGGGTGAATCAGAAGAAGTAGAAGAAGGAGAAGGAGAAGGTGAAGTCTGGAGGGTGAATCAGAAGAAGCAGAAGAAGGAGAAGGAGAAGTTGAAGTCAGGAGGGTGAATCAGATGAAGCAGAAGAAGGAGAAGGAGAAGGTGAAGTCTGGAGGGTGAATCAGAAGAAGCAGAAGAAGGAGAAGGAGAAGATGAAGACTGGAGGGTGAATCAGAAGAAGTAGAAGAAGGAGAAGGAGAAGGTGAAGTCTGGAGGGTGAATCAGAAAAAGTAGAAGAAGGAGAAGGAGAAGGCGAAGTCTGGAGGGTGAATCAGAAGAAGCAGAAGAAGGAGAAGGAGAAGGTGAAGTCTGGAGGGTGAATCAGAAGAAGCAGAAGAAGGAGAAGGAGAAGATGAAGTCTGGAGGGTGAATCAGAAGAAGTAGAAGAAGGAGAAGGAGAAGGTGAGGTCTGGCGGGTGTATCAGAAGAAGCAGAAGAAGGAGAAGGAGAAGGTGAAGTCTGAAGGGTGAATCAGAAGAAGCAGAAGAAGGAGAAGGAGAAGGTGAAGTCTGGAGGGTGAATCAGAAGAAGCAGAAGAAGGAGAAGGAGAAGGTGAAGTCTGGAGGGTGAATCAGAAGAAGTAGAAGAAGGAGAAGGAGAAGGTGAAGTCTGGAGGGTGAATCAGAAGAAGTAGAAGAAGGAGAAGGAGAAGGTGAAGTCTGGAGGGTGAATCAGAAGAAGCAGAAGAAGGAGAAGGAGAAGGTGAAGTCTGGAGGGTGAATCAGAAGAAGCAGAAGAAGGAGAAGGAGAAGATGAAGTCTGGAGGGTGAATCAGAAGAAGCAGAAGAAGGAGAAGGAGAAGATGAAGTTTGGAGGTGAATCAGAGGAAGCAGAAGAAGGAGAAGGAGAAGGTGAAGTCTGGAGGGTGAATCAGAAGAAGCAGAAGAAGGAGAAGGAGAAGGTGAAGTCTGGAGGGTGAATCAGAAGAAGCAGAATAAGGAGAAGGAGAAGGTGAAGTCTGGAGGGTGAATCAGAAGAAGCAGAAGAAGGAGAAGGAGAAGGTGAAGTCAGGAGGGTGAATCAGAAGAAGTAGAAGAAGGAGAAGGAGAAGGTGAAGCCAGGAGGGTGAATCAGAAGAAGCAGAAGAAGGAGAAGGAGAAGGTGAAGTCTGGAGGGTGAAGCAGAAGAAGCAGAAGAAGGAGAAGGAGAAGGTGAAGTCAGGAGGGTGAATCAGAAGAAGTAGAAGAAGGAGAAGGAAAAGGTGAAGTCTGGAGGGTGAATCAGCAGAAGTAGAAGAAGGAGAAGGAGAAGAAGAAGGTGAAGTCTGGAGGGTGAATCAGAAGAAGTAGAAGAAGGAGAAGGAGAAGGTGAAGTCTGGAGGGTGAATCAGAAGAAGCAGAAGAAGGAGAAGGAGAAGGTGAAGTCTGGAGGGAGAAGCAGAAGAAGTAGAAGAAGGAGAAGGAGAAGGTGAAGTCTGGAGGGTGAATCAGAAGAATTAGAAGAAGGAGAAGGAGAAGGTGAAGTCTGGAGGGTGAATCAGAAGAATAAGAAGAAGGAGAAGGAGATGGTGAAGTCTGGAGGGTGAATCAGAAGAAGCAGAAGAAGGAGAAGGAGAAGGTGAAGTCTGGAGGGTGAATCAGACGAAGTAGAAGAAGGAGAAGGAGAAGGTGTAGTCTGGAGGGTGAATCAGAAGAAGTAGACGAAGGAGAAGGAGAAGGTGAAGTCTGGAGGGTGAATCAGAAGAAGAAGAAGAAGGAGAAGGAGAAGGTGAAGTCTGGAGGGTGAATCAGAAGAAGTAGAAGAAGGAGAAGGAGAAGTTGAAGTCTGGAGGGTGTATCAGAAGAAGCAGAAGAAGGAGAAGGAGAAGGTGAAGTCTAGAGGGTGAATCAGAAGAAGCAGAAGAAGGAGAAGGAGAAGGTGAAGTCTGGAGGGTGAATCAGAAGAAGCAGAAGAAGAAGGTGAAGTCTGGAGGGTGAATCAGAAGAAGCAGAAGAAGTAGAAGGAGAAGGTGAAGTCTGGAGGGTGAATCAGAAGAAGTAGAAGAAGGAGAAGGAGAAGGTGAAGTCTGGAGGGTGAATCAGAAGAAGCAGAAGAAGGAGAAGGAGAAGTTGAAGTCAGGAGGGTGAATCAGATGAAGCAGAAGAAGGAGAAGGAGAAGGTGAAGTCTGGAGGGTGAATCAGAAGAAGCAGAAGAAGGAGAAGGAGAAGATGAAGACTGGAGGGTGAATCAGAAGAAGTAGAAGAAGGAGAAGGAGAAGGTGAAGTCTGGAGGGTGAATCAGAAAAAGTAGAAGAAGGAGAAGGAGAAGGCGAAGTCTGGAGGGTGAATCAGAAGAAGCAGAAGAAGGAGAAGGAGAAGGTGAAGTCTGGAGGGTGAATCAGAAGAAGCAGAAGAAGGAGAAGGAGAAGATGAAGTCTGGAGGGTGAATCAGAAGAAGTAGAAGAAGGAGAAGGAGAAGGTGATGTCTGGCGGGTGTATCAGAAGAAGCAGAAGAAGGAGAAGGAGAAGGTGAAGTCTGAAGGGTGAATCAGAAGAAGCAGAAGAAGGAGAAGGAGAAGGTGAAGTCTGGAGGGTGAATCAGAAGAAGCAGAAGAAGGAGAAGGAGAAGGTGAAGTCTGGAGGGTGAATCAGAAGAAGTAGAAGAAGGAGAAGGAGAAGGTGAAGTCTGGAGGGTGAATCAGAAGAAGTAGAAGAAGGAGAAGGAGAAGGTGAAGTCTGGAGGGTGAATCAGAAGAAGCAGAAGAAGGAGAAGGAGAAGGTGAAGTCTGGAGGGTGAATCAGAAGAAGCAGAAGAAGGAGAAGGAGAAGATGAAGTCTGGAGGGTGAATCAGAAGAAGCAGAAGAAGGAGAAGGAGAAGATGAAGTTTGGAGGTGAATCAGAGGAAGCAGAAGAAGGAGAAGGAGAAGGTGAAGTCTGGAGGGTGAATCAGAAGAAGCAGAAGAAGGAGAAGGAGAAGGTGAAGTCTGGAGGGTGAATCAGAAGAAGCAGAATAAGGAGAAGGAGAAGGTGAAGTCTGGAGGGTGAATCAGAAGAAGCAGAAGAAGGAGAAGGAGAAGGTGAAGTCAGGAGGGTGAATCAGAAGAAGTAGAAGAAGGAGAAGGAGAAGGTGAAGCCAGGAGGGTGAATCAGAAGAAGCAGAAGAAGGAGAAGGAGAAGGTGAAGTCTGGAGGGTGAATCAGAAGAATCAGAAGAAGGAGAAGGAGAAGGTGAAGTCTGGGGGGTGAATCAGAAGAAGCAGAAGAAAGAGAAGGAGAAGGTGAACTCTGGAGGGTGAAGCAGAAGAAGCAGAAGAAGGAGAAGGAGAAGGTGAAGACTGGAGGGTGAATCAGAAGAAGTAGAAGAAGGAGAAGGAGAAGGTGAAGTCTGGAGGGTGAATCAGAAGAAGTAGAAGAAGGAGAAGGAGAAGGTGAAGTCTGGAGGGTGAATCAGAAGAAGCATAAGAAGGAGAAGGAGAAAGTGAAGTCTGGAGGGTGAATCAGAAGAAGCAGAAGAAGGAGAAGGAGAAGATGAAGTCTGGAGGGTGAATCAGAAGAAGTAGAAGAAGGAGAAGGAGAAGGTGAGGTCTGGAGGGTGAATCAGAAGAAGCAGAAGAAGGTGAAGGAGAAGGTGAAGTCTGGAGGGTGAATCAGAAGAAGCAGAAGAAGGAGAAGGAGAAGGTCAAGTCAGGAGGGTGAATCAGAAGAAGCAGAAGAAGGAGAAGGAGAAGGTGAAGTTAGGAGGGTGAATCAGAAGAAGCAGAAGAAGGAGAAGGAGAAGGTGAAGTCAGGAGGACGCAGCAGAAGATGCAGAAGAAGGAGAAGTAGAAGGTGAAGTCTGGAGGGTGAAGCAGAAGAAGCAGAAGAAGGAGAAGGAGAAGGTGAAGTCTGGAGGGTGAATCAGAAGGATTAGAAGAAGGAGAAGGAGAAGGTGAAGTCAGGAGGGTGAAGCAGAAGAAGCAGAAGAAGGAGAAGGAGAAGGTGAAGTCAGGTGGTTGAAGCAGAAGAAGCAGAAGAAGGAGAAGGAGAAGGTGAAGTCTGGAGGGTGAAGCAGAAGAAGCAGAAGAAGGAGAAGGAGAAGCTGAAGTCTGGAGGGTGAAGCAGAAGAAGCAGAAGAAGGAGAAGGAGAAGGTGAAGTCAGGAGGGTGAATCAGAAGAGGTAGAAGAAGGAGAAGGAGAAGGTGAAGTCTGGAGGGTGAATCAGAAGAAGTAGAAGAAGGAGAAGGAGAAGGTGAAGTCTGGAGGGTGAATCAGAAGAAGTGGAAGAAGGAGAAGGAGAAGGTGTAGTCTGGAGGGTGAATCAGAAGAAGTAGACGAAGGAGAAGGAGAAGGTGAAGTCTGGAGGCTGAATCAGAAGAAGCAGAAGCAGGAGAAGGAGAAGGTGAAGTCTGGAGGGTGAATCAGAAGAAGTAGAAGAAGGAGAAGGAGAAGGTGAAGTCTGGAGGGTGAATCAGAAGAAGCAGAAGAAGGAGAAGGAGAAGGTGATGTCTGGAGGGTGAATCAGAAGAAGCAGAAGAAGGAGAAGGAGAAGGTGAGGTCTGGAGGGTGAATCAGAAGAAGCAGATGAAGGAGAAGGAGAAGGTGAAGTCTGGAGAGTGAATCAGATGAAGCAGAAGAAGTAGAAGGAGAAGGTGAAGTCTGGAGGGTGAATCAGAAGAAGTAGAAGAAGGAGAAGGAGAACGTGAAGTCTGGAGGGTGAATCAGAAGAAGCAGAAGAAGGAGAAGGAGAAGGTGAAGTCAGGAGGGTGAATCAGAAAATGCAGAAGAAGGAGAAGGAGAAGGTGAAGTCTGCAGGGTGAATCAGAAGAAGCAGAAGAAGGATAAGGAGAAGGTGAAGACTGGAGGGTGAATCAGGAGAAGTAGATGAAGGAGAAGGAGAAGGTGAACTCTGGAGGGTGAATCAGAAGAAGTAGAAGAAGGAGAAGGAGAAGGCGAAGTCTGGAGTGTGAATCAGAAGAAGCAGAAGAAGGAGAAGGAGAAGGTGAAGTCTGGAGGGTGAATCAGAAGAAGCAGAAGAAGGAGAAGGAGAAGATGAAGTCTGGAGGGTGAATCAGAAGAAGTATAAGAAGGAGAAGGAGAAGGTGAGGTCTGGAGGGTGAATCAGAAGAAGCAGAAGAAGGAGAAGGAGAAGGTGAAGTCTGAAGGGTGAATCAGAAGAAGCAGAAGAAGGAGAAGGAGAAGGTGAAGTCTGGAGGGTGAATCAGAAGAAGCAGAAGAAGGAGAAGGAGAAGGTGAAGTCTGGAGGGTGAATCAGAAGAAGCAGAAGAAGGAGAAGGAGAAGGTGAAGTCTGGAGGGTGAATCAGAAGAAGTAGAAGAAGGAGAAGGAGAAGGTGAAGTCTGGAGGGTGAATCAGAAGAAGTAGAAGAAGGAGAAGGAGAAGGTGAAGTCTGGAGGGTGAATCAGAAGAAGCAGAAGAAGGAGAAGGAGAAGGTGAAGTCTGGAGGGTGAATCAGAAGAAGCAGAAGAAGGAGAAGGAGAAGATGAAGTCTGGAGGGTGAATCAGAAGAAGCAGAAGAAGGAGAAGGAGAAGATGAAGTTTGGAGGTGAGTCAGAGGAAGCAGAAGAAGGAGAAGGAGAAGGTGAAGTCTGGAGGGTGAATCAGAAGAAGCAGAATAAGGAGAAGGAGAAGGTGAAGTCTGGAGGGTGAATCAGAAGAAGCAGAAGAAGGAGAAGGAGAAGGTGAAGTCAGGAGGGTGAATCAGAAGAAGTAGAAGAAGGAGAAGGAGAAGGTGAAGCCAGGAGGGTGAATCAGAAGAAGCAGAAGAAGGAGAAGGAGAAGGTGAAGTCTGGAGGGTGAATCAGAAGAATCAGAAGAAGGAGAAGGAGAAGGTGAAGTCTGGAGGGTGAATCAGAAGAAGCAGAAGAAAGAGAAGGAGAAGGTGAAGTCTGGAGGGTGAAGCAGAAGAAGCAGAAGAAGGAGAAGGAGAAGGTGAAGTCTGGAGGGTGAATCAGAAGAAGTAGAAGAAGGAGAAGGAGAAGGTGAAGTCTGGAGGGTGAATCAGAAGAAGCATAAGAAGGAGAAGGAGAAGGTGAAGTCTGGAGGGTGAATCAGAAGAAGCAGAAGAAGGAGAAGGAGAAGATGAAGTCTGGAGGGTGAATCAGAAGAAGTAGAAGAAGGAGAAGGAGAAGGTGAGGTCTGGAGGGTGAATCAGAAGAAGCAGAAGAAGGAGAAGGAGAAGGTGAAGTCTGGAGGGTGAATCAGAAGAAGCAGAAGAAGGTGAAGGAGAAGGTGAAGTCTGGAGGGTGAATCAGAAGAAGCAGAAGAAGGAGAAGGAGAAGGTCAAGTCAGGAGGGTGAATCAGAAGAAGCAGAAGAAGGAGAAGGAGAAGGTGAAGTTAGGAGGGTGAATCAGAAGAAGCAGAAGAAGGAGAAGGAGAAGGTGAAGTCAGGAGGGCGCAGCAGAAGATGCAGAAGAAGGAGAAGTAGAAGGTGAAGTCTGGAGGGTGAAGCAGAAGAAGCAGAAGAAGGAGAAGGAGAAGGTGAAGTCTGGAGGGTGAATCAGAAGGATTAGAAGAAGGAGAAGGAGAAGGTGAAGTCAGGAGGGTGAAGCAGAAGAAGCAGAAGAAGGAGAAGGAGAAGGTGAAGTCAGGTGGTTGAAGCAGAAGAAGCAGAAGAAGGAGAAGGAGAAGGTGAAGTCTGGAGGGCGAAGCAGAAGAAGCAGAAGAAGGAGAAGGAGAAGGTGAAGTCTGGAGGGTGAATCAGATGAAGTAGAAGAAGGAGAAGTAGAAGGTGAAGTCAGGAGGGTGAAGCAGAAGAAGCAGAAGAAGGAGAAGGAGAAGGTGAAGTCTGGAGGGTGAAGCAGAAGAAGCAGAAGAAGGAGAAGGAGAAGCTGAAGTCTGGAGGGTGAAGCAGAAGAAGCAGAAGAAGGAGAAGGAGAAGGTGAAGTCAGGAGGGTGAATCAGAAGAGGTAGAAGAAGGAGAAGGAGAAGGTGAAGTCTGGAGGGTGAATCAGAAGAAGTAGAAGAAGGAGAAGGAGAAGGTGAAGTCTGGAGGGTGAATCAGAAGAAGGAGAAGAAGGAGAAGGAGAAGGTGTAGTCTGGAGGGTGAATCAGAAGAAGTAGACGAAGGAGAAGGAGAAGGTGAAGTCTGGAGGCTGAATCAGAAGAAGCAGAAGCAGGAGAAGGAGAAGGTGAAGTCTGGAGGGTGAATCAGAAGAAGTAGAAGAAGGAGAAGGAGAAGGTGAAGTCTGGAGGGTGAATCAGAAGAAGCAGAAGAAGGAGAAGGAGAAGGTGATGTCTGGAGGGTGAATCAGAAGAAGCAGAAGAAGGAGAAGGAGAAGGTGAGGTCTGGAGGGTGAATCAGAAGAAGCAGATGAAGGAGAAGGAGAAGGTGAAGTCTGGAGAGTGAATCAGATGAAGCAGAAGAAGGAGAAGGAGAACGTGAAGTCTGGAGGGTGAATCAGAAGAAGCAGAAGAAGGAGAAGGAGAAGGTGAAGTCAGGAGGGTGAATCAGAAAATGCAGAAGAAGGAGAAGGAGAAGGTGAAGTCTGCAGGGTGAATCAGAAGAAGCAGAAGAAGGATAAGGAGAAGGTGAAGACTGGAGGGTGAATCAGGAGAAGTAGATGAAGGAGAAGGAGAAGGTGAACTCTGGAGGGTGAATCAGAAGAAGTAGAAGAAGGAGAAGGAGAAGGCGAAGTCTGGAGTGTGAATCAGAAGAAGCGGAAGAAGGAGAAGGAGAAGGTGAAGTCTGGAGGGTGAATCAGAAGAAGCAGAAGAAGGAGAAGGAGAAGATGAAGTCTGGAGGGTGAATCAGAAGAAGTATAAGAAGGAGAAGGAGAAGGTGAGGTCTGGAGGGTGAATCAGAAGAAGCAGAAGAAGGAGAAGGAGAAGGTGAAGTCTGAAGGGTGAATCAGAAGAAGCAGAAGAAGGAGAAGGAGAAGGTGAAGTCTGGAGGGTGAATCAGAAGAAGCAGAAGAAGGAGAAGGAGAAGGTGAAGCCTGGAGGGTGAATCAGAAGAAGCAGAAGAAGGAGAAGGAGAAGGTGAAATCTGGAGGGTGAATCAGAAGAAGTAGAAGAAGGAGAAGGAGAAGGTGAAGTCTGGAGGGTGAATCTGAAGAAGTAGAAGAAGGAGAAGGAGAAGGTGAAGTCTGGAGCGTGAATCAGAAGAAGCAGAAGAAGGAGAAGGAGAAGGTGAAGTCTGGATGGTGAATCAGAAAATGCAGAAGAAGGAGAAGGAGAAGGTGAAGTCTGGAGGGTGAATCAGAAGAAGCAGGAGAAGGATAAGGAGAAGGTGAAGACTGGAGGGTGAATCAGGAGAAGTAGATGAAGGAGAAGGAGAAGGTGAACTCTGGAGGGTGAATCAGAAGAAGTAGAAGAAGGAGAAGGAGAAGGCGAAGTCTGGAGGGTGAATCAGAAGAAGCAGAAGAAGGAGAAGGAGAAGGTGAAGTCTGGAGGGTGAATCAGAAGAAGCAGAAGAAGGAGAAGGAGAAGATGAAGTCTGGAGGGTGAATCAGAAGAAGTATAAGAAGGAGAAGGAGAAGGTGAGGTCTGGAGGGTGAATCAGAAGAAGCAGAAGAAGGAGAAGGAGAAGGTGAAGTCTGAAGGGTGAATCAGAAGAATCAGAAGAAGGAGAAGGAGAAGGTGAAGTCTGGAGGGTGAATCAGAAGAAGCAGAAGAAGGAGAAGGAGAAGGTGAAGTCTGGAGGGTGAATCAGAAGAAGCAGAAGAAGGAGATGGAGAAGGTGAAGTCTGGAGGGTGAATCAGAAGAAGTAGAAGAAGTAGAAGGAGAAGGTGAAGTCTGGAGGGTGAATCAGAAGAAGTAGAAGAAGGAGAAGGAGAAGGTGAAGTCCGGAGGGGGAATCAGAAGAAGCAGAAGAAGGAGAAGGAGAAGGTGAAGTCTGGAGGGTGAATCAGAAGAAGCAGAAGAAGGAGAAGGAGAAGGAGAAGATGAAGTCTGGAGGGTGAATCAGAAGAAGTAGAAGAAGGAGAAGGAGAAGGTGACGTCTGGAGGGTGAATCAGAAGAAGCAGAAGAAGGAGAAGGAGAAGGTGAAGTCTGGAGGGTGAATCAGAAGAAGCAGAAGAAGGAGAAGGAGAAGGTGAAGTCTGGAGGGTGAAGCAGAAGAAGTAGAAGAAGGAGAAGGAGAAGGTGAAGTCAGGAGGGTGAATCAGAAGAAGTAGAAGAAGGAGAAGGAGAAGGTGAAGTCAGGAGGGTGAATCAGAAGAAGTAGAAGAAGGAGAAGGAGAAGGTGAAGTCTGGCGGGTGAATCAGAAGAATCAGAAGAAGGAGAAGGAGAAGTTGAAGTCTGGAGGGTGAATCAGAAGAAGCAGAAGAAAGAGAAGGAGAAGGTGAAGTCTGGAGGGTGAAGCAGAAGAAGCAGAAGAAGGAGAAGGAGAAGGTGAAGACTGGAGGGTGAATCAGAAGAAGTAGAAGAAGGAGAAGGAGAAGGTGAAGTCTGGAGGGTGAATCAGAAGAAGTAGAAGAAGGAGAAGGAGAAGGTGAAGTCTGGAGGGGGAATCAGAAGAAGCAGAAGAAGGAGAAGGAGAATGTGAAGTCGGAGGGTGAATCAGAAGAAGCAGAAAAAGGAGAAGGCGAAGATGAAGTCTGGAGGGTGAATCAGAAGAAGTAGAAGAAGGAGAAGGAGAAGGTGAGGTCTGGAGGGTGAATCAGAAGAAGCAGAAGAAGGAGAAGGAGAAGGTGAAGTCTGGAGTGTGAATCAGAAGAAGCAGAAGAAGGAGAAGGAGAAGGTGAAGTCTGGAGGGTGAATCAGAAGAAGCAGAAGAAGGAGAAGGAGAAGGTGAAGTCAGGAGGGTGAATCAGAAGAAGCAGAAGAAGGAGAAGGAGAAGGTGAAGTTAGGAGGGTGAATCAGAAGAACCAGAAGAAGGAGAAGGAGATGGTGAAGTCAGGAAGGTGAAGCAGAAGAAGCAGAAGAAGGAGAAGGAGAAGATGAAGTCTGGAGGGCGCAGCAGAAGAAGCAGAAGAAGGAGAAGGAGAAGGTGAAGTCTGGAGGGTGAAGCAGAAGAAGCAGAAGAAGGAGAAGGAGAAGGTGAAGTCTGGAGGGTGAATCAGAAGAAGTAGAAGAAGGAGAAGGAGAAGGTGAAGTCAGGAGGGTGAAGCAGAAGAAGCAGAAGAAGGAGAAGAAGAAGGTGAAGTCTGGAGGGTGAATCAGAAGAAGCAGAAGAAGTAGAAGGAGAAGGTGAAGTCTGGAGGGTGAATCAGAAGAAGCAGAAGAAGGAGAAGGAGAAGATGAAGTCTGGAGGGTGAATCAGAAGAAGTATAAGAAGGAGAAGGAGAAGGTGAGGTCTGGAGGGTGAATCAGAAGAAGCAGAAGAAGGAGAAGGAGAAGGTGAAGTCTGAAGGGTGAATCAGAAGAATCAGAAGAAGGAGAAGGAGAAGGTGAAGTCTGGAGGGTGAATCAGAAGAAGCAGAAGAAGGAGAAGGAGAAGGTGAAGTCTGGAGGGTGAATCAGAAGAAGCAGAAGAAGGAGATGGAGAAGGTGAAGTCTGGAGGGTGAATCAGAAGAAGTAGAAGAAGTAGAAGGAGAAGGTGAAGTCTGGAGGGTGAATCAGAAGAAGTAGAAGAAGGAGAAGGAGAAGGTGAAGTCTGGAGGGGGAATCAGAAGAAGCAGAAGAAGGAGAAGGAGAAGGTGAAGTCTGGAGGGTGAATCAGAAGAAGCAGAAGAAGGAGAAGGAGAAGGAGAAGATGAAGTCTGGAGGGTGAATCAGAAGAAGTAGAAGAAGGAGAAGGAGAAGGTGACGTCTGGAGGGTGAATCAGAAGAAGCAGAAGAAGGAGAAGGTGAAGTCTGGAGGGTGAATCAGAAGAAGCAGAAGAAGGAGAAGGAGAAGGTGAAGTCTGGAGGGTGAAGCAGAAGAAGTAGAAGAAGGAGAAGGAGAAGGTGAAGTCAGGAGGGTGAATCAGAAGAAGTAGAAGAAGGAGAAGGAGAAGGTGAAGTCAGGAGGGTGAATCAGAAGAAGTAGAAGAAGGAGAAGGAGAAGGTGAAGTCTGGCGGGTGAATCAGAAGAATCAGAAGAAGGAGAAGGAGAAGTTGAAGTCTGGAGGGTGAATCAGAAGAAGCAGAAGAAAGAGAAGGAGAAGGTGAAGTCTGGAGGGTGAAGCAGAAGAAGCAGAAGAAGGAGAAGGAGAAGGTGAAGACTGGAGGGTGAATCAGAAGAAGTAGAAGAAGGAGAAGGAGAAGGTGAAGTCTGGAGGGTGAATCAGAAGAAGTAGAAGAAGGAGAAGGAGAAGGTGAAGTCTGGAGGGGGAATCAGAAGAAGCAGAAGAAGGAGAAGGAGAATGTGAAGTCGGAGGGTGAATCAGAAGAAGCAGAAAAAGGAGAAGGCGAAGATGAAGTCTGGAGGGTGAATCAGAAGAAGTAGAAGAAGGAGAAGGAGAAGGTGAGGTCTGGAGGGTGAATCAGAAGAAGCAGAAGAAGGAGAAGGAGAAGGTGAAGTCTGGAGTGTGAATCAGAAGAAGCAGAAGAAGGAGAAGGAGAAGGTGAAGTCTGGAGGGTGAATCAGAAGAAGCAGAAGAAGGAGAAGGAGAAGGTGAAGTCAGGAGGGTGAATCAGAAGAAGCAGAAGAAGGAGAAGGAGAAGGTGAAGTTAGGAGGGTGAATCAGAAGAAGCAGAAGAAGGAGAAGGAGATGGTGAAGTCAGGAAGGTGAAGCAGAAGAAGCAGAAGAAGGAGAAGGAGAAGATGAAGTCTGGAGGGCGCAGCAGAAGAAGCAGAAGAAGGAGAAGGAGAAGGTGAAGTCTGGAGGGTGAAGCAGAAGAAGCAGAAGAAGGAGAAGGAGAAGGTGAAGTCTGGAGGGTGAATCAGAAGAAGTAGAAGAAGGAGAAGGAGAAGGTGAAGTCAGGAGGGTGAAGCAGAAGAAGCAGAAGAAGGAGAAGAAGAAGGTGAAGTCTGGAGGGTGAAGCAGAAGAAGCAGAAGAAGTAGAAGGAGAAGGTGAAGTCTGGAGGGTGAATCAGAAGAAGTAGAAGAAGGAGAAGGAGAAGGTGAAGTCTGGAGGGTGAATCAGAAGAAGCAGAAGAAGGAGAAGGAGAAGTTGAAGTCAGGAGGGTGAATCAGAAGAAGCAGAAGAAGGAGAAGGAGAAGGTGAAGTCTGGAGGGTGAATCAGAAGAAGCAGAAGAAGGAGAAGGAGAAGGTGAAGACTGGAGGGTGAATCAGAAGAAGTAGAAGAAGGAGAAGGAGAAGGTGAAGTCTGGAGGGTGAATCAGAAAAAGTAGAAGAAGGAGAAGGAGAAGGCGAAGTCTGGAGGGTGAATCAGAAGAAGCAGAAGAAGGAGAAGGAGAAGGTGAAGTCTGGAGGGTGAATCAGAAGAAGCAGAAGAAGGAGAAGGAGAAGATGAAGTCTGGAGGGTGAATCAGAAGAAGTAGAAGAAGGAGAAGGAGAAGGTGAGGTCTGGCGGGTGTATCAGAAGAAGCAGAAGAAGGAGAAGGAGAAGGTGAAGTCTGAAGGGTGAATCAGAAGAAGCAGAAGAAGGAGAAGGAGAAGGTGAAGTCTGGAGGGTGAATCAGAAGAAGCAGAAGAAGGAGAAGGAGAAGGTGAAGTCTGGAGGGTGAATCAGAAGAAGTAGAAGAAGGAGAAGGAGAAGGTGAAGTCTGGAGGGTGAATCAGAAGAAGTAGAAGAAGGAGAAGGAGAAGGTGAAGTCTGGAGGGTGAATCAGAAGAAGCAGAAGAAGGAGAAGGAGAAGGTGAAGTCTGGAGGGTGAATCAGAAGAAGCAGAAGAAGGAGAAGGAGAAGATGAAGTCTGGAGGGTGAATCAGAAGGAGCAGAAGAAGGAGAAGGAGAAGATGAAGTTCGGAGGTGAATCAGAGGAAGCAGAAGAAGGAGAAGGAGAAGGTGAAGTCTGGAGGATGAATCAGAAGAAGCAGAAGAAGGAGAAGGAGAAGGTGAAGTCTGGAGGGTGAATCAGAAGAAGCAGAATAAGGAGAAGGAGAAGGTGAAGTCTGGAGGGTGAATCAGAAGAAGCAGAAGAAGGAGAAGGAGAAGGTGAAGTCAGGAGGGTGAATCAGAAGAAGTAGAAGAAGGAGAAGGAGAAGGTGAAGCCAGGAGGGTGAATCAGAAGAAGCAGAAGAAGGAGAAGGAGAAGGTGAAGTCTGGAGGGTGAATCAGAAGAATCAGAAGAAGGAGAAGGAGAAGGTGAAGTCTGGAGGGTGAATCAGAAGAAGCAGAAGAAAGAGAAGGAGAAGGTGAAGTCTGGAGGGTGAAGCAGAAGAAGCAGAAGAAGGAGAAGGAGAAGGTGAAGACTGGAGGGTGAATCAGAAGAAGTAGAAGAAGGAGAAGGAGAAGGTGAAGTCTGGAGGGTGAATCAGAAGAAGTAGAAGAAGGAGAAGGAGAAGGTGAAGTCTGGAGGGTGAATCAGAAGAAGCATAAGAAGGAGAAGGAGAAGGTGAAGTCTGGAGGGTGAATCAGAAGAAGCAGAAGAAGGAGAAGGAGAAGATGAAGTCTGGAGGGTGAATCAGAAGAAGTAGAAGAAGGAGAAGGAGAAGGTGAGGTCTGGAGGGTGAATCAGAAGAAGCAGAAGAAGGAGAAGGAGAAGGTGAAGTCTGGAGGGTGAATCAGAAGAAGCAGAAGAAGGTGAAGGAGAAGGTGAAGTCTGGAGGGTGAATCAGAAGAAGCAGAAGAAGGAGAAGGAGAAGGTCAAGTCTGGAGGGTGAATCAGAAGAAGCAGAAGAAGGAGAAGGAGAAGGTGAAGTCTGGAGGGTGAATCAGAAGAAGCAGAAGAAGGAGAAGGAGAAGGTGAAGTCTGGAGGGTGAATCAGAAGAAGTAGAAGAAGTAGAAGGAGAAGGTGAAGTCTGGAGGGTGAATCAGAAGAAGTAGAAGAAGGAGAAGGAGAAGGTGAAGTCTGGAGGGGGAATCAGAAGAAGCAGAAGAAGGAGAAGGAGAAGGTGAAGTCTGGAGGGTGAATCAGAAGAAGCAGAAGAAGGAGAAGGAGAAGGAGAAGATGAAGTCTGGAGGGTGAATCAGAAGAAGTAGAAGAAGGGGAAGGAGAAGGTGACGTCTGGAGGGTGAATCAGAAGAAGCAGAAGAAGGAGAAGGAGAAGGTGAAGTCAGGAGGGTGAAGCAGAAGAAGCAGAAGAAGGAGAAGGAGAAGATGAAGTCTGGAGGGCGCAGCAGAAGAAGCAGAAGAAGGAGAAGGAGAAGGTGAAGTCTGGAGGGTGAAGCAGAAGAAGCAGAAGAAGGAGAAGGAGAAGGTGAAGTCTGGAGGGTGAATCAGAAGAAGTAGAAGAAGGAGAAGGAGAAGGTGAAGTCAGGAGGGTGAAGCAGAAGAAGCAGAAGAAGGAGAAGAAGAAGGTGAAGTCTGGAGGGTGAAGCAGAAGAAGCAGAAGAAGTAGAAGGAGAAGGTGAAGTCTGGAGGGTGAATCAGAAGAAGTAGAAGAAGGAGAAGGAGAAGGTGAAGTCTGGAGGGTGAATCAGAAGAAGCAGAAGAAGGAGAAGGAGAAGTTGAAGTCAGGAGGGTGAATCAGAAGAAGCAGAAGAAGGAGAAGGAGAAGGTGAAGTCTGGAGGGTGAATCAGAAGAAGCAGAAGAAGGAGAAGGAGAAGGTGAAGACTGGAGGGTGAATCAGAAGAAGTAGAAGAAGGAGAAGGAGAAGGTGAAGTCTGGAGGGTGAATCAGAAAAAGTAGAAGAAGGAGAAGGAGAAGGCGAAGTCTGGAGGGTGAATCAGAAGAAGCAGAAGAAGGAGAAGGAGAAGGTGAAGTCTGGAGGGTGAATCAGAAGAAGCAGAAGAAGGAGAAGGAGAAGATGAAGTCTGGAGGGTGAATCAGAAGAAGTAGAAGAAGGAGAAGGAGAAGGTGAAGTCTGGAGGGTGAATCAGAAGAAGTAGAAGAAGGAGAAGGAGAAGGTGAAGTCTGGAGGGTGAATCAGAAGAAGTAGAAGAAGGAGAAGGAGAAGGTGAAGTCTGGAGGGTGAATCAGAAGAAGCAGAAGAAGGAGAAGGAGAAGGTGAAGTCTGGAGGGTGAATCAGAAGAAGCAGAAGAAGGAGAAGGAGAAGATGAAGTCTGGAGGGTGAATCAGAAGAAGCAGAATAAGGAGAAGGAGAAGGTGAAGTCTGGAGGGTGAATCAGAAGAAGCAGAAGAAGGAGAAGGAGAAGGTGAAGTCAGGAGGGTGAATCAGAAGAAGTAGAAGAAGGAGAAGGAGAAGGTGAAGCCAGGAGGGTGAATCAGAAGAAGCAGAAGAAGGAGAAGGAGAAGGTGAAGTCTGGAGGGTGAATCAGAAGAATCAGAAGAAGGAGAAGGAGAAGGTGAAGTCTGGAGGGTGAATCAGAAGAAGCAGAAGAAAGAGAAGGAGAAGGTGAAGTCTGGAGGGTGAAGCAGAAGAAGCAGAAGAAGGAGAAGGAGAAGGTGAAGACTGGAGGGTGAATCAGAAGAAGTAGAAGAAGGAGAAGGAGAAGGTGAAGTCTGGAGGGTGAATCAGAAGAAGTAGAAGAAGGAGAAGGAGAAGGTGAAGTCTGGAGGGGGAATCAGAAGAAGCATAAGAAGGAGAAGGAGAAGGTGAAGTCTGGAGGGTGAATCAGAAGAAGCAGAAGAAGGAGAAGGAGAAGATGAAGTCTGGAGGGTGAATCAGAAGAAGTAGAAGAAGGAGAAGGAGAAGGTGAGGTCTGGAGGGTGAATCAGAAGAAGCAGAAGAAGGAGAAGGAGAAGGTGAAGTCTGGAGGGTGAATCAGAAGAAGCAGAAGAAGGTGAAGGAGAAGGTGAAGTCTGGAGGGTGAATCAGAAGAAGCAGAAGAAGGAGAAGGAGAAGGTCAAGTCAGGAGGGTGAATCAGAAGAAGCAGAAGAAGGAGAAGGAGAAGGTGAAGTTAGGAGGGTGAATCAGAAGAAGCAGAAGAAGGAGAAGGAGAAGGTGAAGTCAGGAGGGCGCAGCAGAAGATGCAGAAGAAGGAGAAGTAGAAGGTGAAGTCTGGAGGGTGAAGCAGAAGAAGCAGAAGAAGGAGAAGGAGAAGGTGAAGTCTGGAGGGTGAATCAGAAGGATTAGAAGAAGGAGAAGGAGAAGGTGAAGTCAGGAGGGTGAAGCAGAAGAAGCAGAAGAAGGAGAAGGAGAAGGTGAAGTCAGGTGGTTGAAGCAGAAGAAGCAGAAGAAGGAGAAGGAGAAGGTGAAGTCTGGAGGGCGAAGCAGAAGAAGCAGAAGAAGGAGAAGGAGAAGGTGAAGTCTGGAGGGTGAATCAGATGAAGTAGAAGAAGGAGAAGGAGAAGGTGAAGTCAGGAGGGTGAAGCAGAAGAAGCAGAAGAAGGAGAAGGAGAAGGTGAAGTCTGGAGGGTGAAGCAGAAGAAGCAGAAGAAGGAGAAGGAGAAGCTGAAGTCTGGAGGGTGAAGCAGAAGAAGCAGAAGAAGGAGAAGGAGAAGGTGAAGTCAGGAGGGTGAATCAGAAGAGGTAGAAGAAGGAGAAGGAGAAGGTGAAGTCTGGAGGGTGAATCAGAAGAAGTAGAAGAAGGAGAAGGAGAAGGTGAAGTCTGGAGGGTGAATCAGAAGAAGTAGAAGAAGGAGAAGGAGAAGGTGTAGTCTGGAGGGTGAATCAGAAGAAGTAGACGAAGGAGAAGGAGAAGGTGAAGTCTGGAGGCTGAATCAGAAGAAGCAGAAGCAGGAGAAGGAGAAGGTGAAGTCTGGAGGGTGAATCAGAAGAAGTAGAAGAAGGAGAAGGAGAAGGTGAAGTCTGGAGGGTGAATCAGAAGAAGCAGAAGAAGGAGAAGGAGAAGGTGATGTCTGGAGGGTGAATCAGAAGAAGCAGAAGAAGGAGAAGGAGAAGGTGAGGTCTGGAGGGTGAATCAGAAGAAGCAGATGAAGGAGAAGGAGAAGGTGAAGTCTGGAGAGTGAATCAGATGAAGCAGAAGAAGTAGAAGGAGAAGGTGAAGTCTGGAGGGTGAATCAGAAGAAGTAGAAGAAGGAGAAGGAGAACGTGAAGTTTGGAGGGTGAATCAGAAGAAGCAGAAGAAGGAGAAGGAGAAGGTGAAGTCAGGAGGGTGAATCAGAAAATGCAGAAGAAGGAGAAGGAGAAGGTGAAGTCTGCAGGGTGAATCAGAAGAAGCAGAAGAAGGATAAGGAGAAGGTGAAGACTGGAGGGTGAATCAGGAGAAGTAGATGAAGGAGAAGGAGAAGGTGAACTCTGGAGGGTGAATCAGAAGAAGTAGAAGAAGGAGAAGGAGAAGGCGAAGTCTGGAGTGTGAATCAGAAGAAGCAGAAGAAGGAGAAGGAGAAGGTGAAGTCTGGAGGGTGAATCAGAAGAAGCAGAAGAAGGAGAAGGAGAAGATGAAGTCTGGAGGGTGAATCAGAAGAAGTATAAGAAGGAGAAGGAGAAGCTGAGGTCTGGAGGGTGAATCAGAGGAAGCAGAAGAAGGAGAAGGAGAAGGTAAAGTCTGAAGGGTGAATCAGAAGAAGCAGAAGAAGGAGAAGGAGAAGGTGAAGTCTGGAGGGTGAATCAGAAGAAGCAGAAGAAGGAGAAGGAGAAGGTGAAGCCTGGAGGGTGAATCAGAAGAAGCAGAAGAAGGAGAAGGAGAAGGTGAAATCTGGAGGGTGAATCAGAAGAAGTAGAAGAAGGAGAAGGAGAAGGTGAAGTCTGGAGGGTGAATCTGAAGAAGTAGAAGAAGGAGAAGGAGAAGGTGAAGTCTGGAGGGTGAATCAGAAGAAGCAGAAGAAGGAGAAGGAGAAGGTGAAGTCTGGATGGTGAATCAGAAAATGCAGAAGAAGGAGAAGGAGAAGGTGAAGTCTGGAGGGTGAATCAGAAGAAGCAGGAGAAGGATAAGGAGAAGGTGAAGACTGGAGGGTGAATCAGGAGAAGTAGATGAAGGAGAAGGAGAAGGTGAACTCTGGAGGGTGAATCAGAAGAAGTAGAAGAAGGAGAAGGAGAAGGCGAAGTCTGGAGGGTGAATCAGAAGCAGCAGAAGAAGGAGAAGGAGAAGGTGAAGTCTGGAGGGTGAATCAGAAGAAGCAGAAGAAGGAGAAGGAGAAGATGAAGTCTGGAGGGTGAATCAGAAGAAGTATAAGAAGGAGAAGGAGAAGGTGAGGTCTGGAGGGTGAATCAGAAGAAGCAGAAGAAGGAGAAGGAGAAGGTGAAGTCTGAAGGGTGAATCAGAAGAATCAGAAGAAGGAGAAGGAGAAGGTGAAGTCTGGAGGGTGAATCAGAAGAAGCAGAAGAAGGAGAAGGAGAAGGTGAAGTCTGGAGGGTGAATCAGAAGAAGCAGAAGAAGGAGAAGGAGAAGGTGAAGTCTGGAGGGTGAATCAGAAGAAGTAGAAGAAGGAGAAGGAGAAGGTGAAGTCTGGAGGGTGAATCAGAAGAAGTAGAAGAAGGAGAAGGAGAAGGTGAAGTCTGGAGGGGGAATCAGAAGAAGCAGAAGAAGGAGAAGGAGAAGGTGAAGTCCGGAGGGTGAATCAGAAGAAGCAGAAGAAGGAGAAGGAAAAGGAGAAGATGAAGTCTGGAGGGTGAATCAGAAGAAGTAGAAGAAGGAGAAGGAGAAGGTGACGTCTGGAGGGTGAATCAGAAGAAGCAGAAGAAGGAGAAGGAGAAGGTGAATTCTGGAGGGTGAATCAGAAGAAGCAGAAGAAGGAGAAGGAGAAGGTGAAGTCTGGAGGATGAATCAGAAGAAGCAGAATAAGAAGGAGAAGGCGAAGGTGAAGTGTGGAGGGTGAAGCACAAGAAGTAGAAGAAGGAGAAGGAGAAGGTGAAGTCAGGAGGGTGAATCAGAAGAAGTAGAAGAAGGAGAAGGAGAAGGTGAAGTCAGGAGGGTGAATCAGAAGAAGTAGAAGAAGGAGAAGGAGAAGGTGAAGTCTGGAGGGTGAATCAGAAGAATCAGAAGAAGGAGAAGGAGAAGTTGAAGTCTGGAGGGTGAATCAGAAGAAGCAGAAGAAAGAGAAGGAGAAGGTGAAGTCTGGAGGGTGAAGCAGAAGAAGCAGAAGAAGGAGAAGGAGAAGGTGAAGACTGGAGGGTGAATCAGAAGAAGTAGAAGAAGGAGAAGGAGAAGGTGAAGTCTGGAGGGTGAATCAGAAGAAGCAGAAGAAGGAGAAGGAGAAGGAGAAGATGAAGTCTGGAGGGTGAATCAGAAGAAGTAGAAGAAGGAGAAGGAGAAGGTGACGTCTGGAGGGTGAATCAGAAGAAGCAGAAGAAGGAGAAGGAGAAGGTGAAGTCTGGAGGGTGAATCAGAAGAAGCAGAAGAAGGAGAAGGAGAAGGTGAAGTCTGGAGGGTGAATCAGAAGAAGCAGAATAAGAAGGAGAAGGCGAAGGTGAAGTGTGGAGGGTGAAGCAGAAGAAGTAGAAGAAGGAGAAGGAGAAGGTGAAGTCAGGAGGGTGAATCAGAAGAAGTAGAAGAAGGAGAAGGAGAAGGTGAAGTCAGGAGGGTGAATCAGAAGAAGTAGAAGAAGTAGAAGGAGAAGGTGAAGTCTGGAGGGTGAATCAGAAGAATCAGAAGAAGGAGAAGGAGAAGTTGAAGTCTGGAGGGTGAATCAGAAGAAGCAGAAGAAAGAGAAGGAGAAGGTGAAGTCTGGAGGGTGAAGCAGAAGAAGCAGAAGAAGGAGAAGGAGAAGGTGAAGACTGGAGGGTGAATCAGAAGAAGTAGAAGAAGGAGAAGGAGAAGGTGAAGTCTGGAGGGTGAATCAGAAGAAGTAGAAGAAGGAGAAGGAGAAGGTGAAGTCTGGAGTTGGAATCAGAAGAAGCAGAAGAAGGAGAAGGAGAATGTGAAGTCGGAGGGTGAATCAGAAGAAGCAGAAAAAGGAGAAGGCGAAGATGAAGTCTGGAGGGTGAATCAGAAGAAGTAGAAGAAGGAGAAGGAGAAGGTGAGGTCTGGAGGGTGAATCAGAAGAAGCAGAAGAAGGAGAAGGAGAAGGTGAAGTCTGGAGTGTGAATCAGAAGAAGCAGAAGAAGGAGAAGGAGAAGGTGAAGTCTGGAGGGTGAATCAGAAGAAGCAGAAGAAGGAGAAGGAGAAGGTGAAGTCAGGAGGGTGAATCAGAAGAAGCAGAAGAAGGAAAAGGAGAAGGTGAAGTTAGGAGGGTGAATCAGAAGAAGCAGAAGAAGGAGAAGGAGATGGTGAAGTCAGGAAGGTGAAGCAGAAGAAGCAGAAGAAGGAGAAGGAGAAGATGAAGTCTGGAGGGCGCAGCAGAAGAAGCAGAAGAAGGAGAAGGAGAAGGTGAAGTCTGGAGGGTGAAGCAGAAGAAGCAGAAGAAGGAGAAGGAGAAGGTGAAGTCTGGAGGGTGAATCAGAAGAAGTAGAAGAAGGAGAAGGAGAAGGTGAAGTCAGGAGGGTGAAGCAGAAGAAGCAGAAGAAGGAGAAGAAGAAGGTGAAGTCTGGAGGGTGAAGCAGAAGAAGCAGAAGAAGTAGAAGGAGAAGGTGAAGTCTGGAGGGTGAATCAGAAGAAGTAGAAGAAGGAGAAGGAGAAGGTGAAGTCTGGAGGGTGAATCAGAAGAAGCAGAAGAAGGAGAAGGAGAAGTTGAAGTCAGGAGGGTGAATCAGAAGAAGCAGAAGAAGGAGAAGGAGAAGGTGAAGTCTGGAGGGTGAATCAGAAGAAGCAGAAGAAGGAGAAGGAGAAGGTGAAGATTGGAGGGTGAATCAGAAGAAGTAGAAGAAGGAGAAGGAGAAGGTGAAGTCTGGAGGGTGAATCAGAAAAAGTAGAAGAAGGAGAAGGAGAAGGCGAAGTCTGGAGGGTGAATCAGAAGAAGCAGAAGAAGGAGAAGGAGAAGGTGAAGTCTGGAGGGTGAATCAGAAGAAGCAGAAGAAGGAGAAGGAGAAGATGAAGTCTGGAGGGTGAATCAGAAGAAGTAGAAGAAGGAGAAGGAGAAGGTGAGGTCTGGCGGGTGTATCAGAAGAAGCAGAAGAAGGAGAAGGAGAAGGTGAAGTCTGAAGGGTGAATCAGAAGAAGCAGAAGAAGGAGAAGGAGAAGGTGAAGTCTGGAGGGTGAATCAGAAGAAGCAGAAGAAGGAGAAGGAGAAGGTGAAGTCTGGAGGGTGAATCAGAAGAAGTAGAAGAAGGAGAAGGAGAAGGTGAAGTCTGGAGGGTGAATCAGAAGAAGTAGAAGAAGGAGAAGGAGAAGGTGAAGTCTGGAGGGTGAATCAGAAGAAGCAGAAGAAGGAGAAGGAGAAGGTGAAGTCTGGAGGGTGAATCAGAAGAAGCAGAAGAAGGAGAAGGAGAAGATGAAGTCTGGAGGGTGAATCAGAAGAAGCAGAATAAGGAGAAGGAGAAGGTGAAGTCTGGAGGGTGAATCAGAAGAAGCAGAAGAAGGAGAAGGAGAAGGTGAAGTCAGGAGGGTGAATCAGAAGAAGTAGAAGAAGGAGAAGGAGAAGGTGAAGCCAGGAGGGTGAATCAGAAGAAGCAGAAGAAGGAGAAGGAGAAGGTGAAGTCTGGAGGGTGAATCAGAAGAATCAGAAGAAGGAGAAGGAGAAGGTGAAGTCTGGAGGGTGAATCAGAAGAAGCAGAAGAAAGAGAAGGAGAAGGTGAAGTCTGGAGGGTGAAGCAGAAGAAGCAGAAGAAGGAGAAGGAGAAGGTGAAGACTGGAGGGTGAATCAGAAGAAGTAGAAGAAGGAGAAGGAGAAGGTGAAGTCTGGAGGGTGAATCAGAAGAAGTAGAAGAAGGAGAAGGAGAAGGTGAAGTCTGGAGGGGGAATCAGAAGAAGCATAAGAAGGAGAAGGAGAAGGTGAAGTCTGGAGGGTGAATCAGAAGAAGCAGAAGAAGGAGAAGGAGAAGATGAAGTCTGGAGGGTGAATCAGAAGAAGTAGAAGAAGGAGAAGGAGAAGGTGAGGTCTGGAGGGTGAATCAGAAGAAGCAGAAGAAGGAGAAGGAGAAGGTGAAGTCTGGAGGGTGAATCAGAAGAAGCAGAAGAAGGTGAAGGAGAAGGTGAAGTCTGGAGGGTGAATCAGAAGAAGCAGAAGAAGGAGAAGGAGAAGGTCAAGTCAGGAGGGTGAATCAGAAGAAGCAGAAGAAGGAGAAGGAGAAGGTGAAGTTAGGAGGGTGAATCAGAAGAAGCAGAAGAAGGAGAAGGAGAAGGTGAAGTCAGGAGGGCGCAGCAGAAGATGCAGAAGAAGGAGAAGTAGAAGGTGAAGTCTGGAGGGTGAAGCAGAAGAAGCAGAAGAAGGAGAAGGAGAAGGTGAAGTCTGGAGGGTGAATCAGAAGGATTAGAAGAAGGAGAAGGAGAAGGTGAAGTCAGGAGGGTGAAGCAGAAGAAGCAGAAGAAGGAGAAGGAGAAGGTGAAGTCAGGTGGTTGAAGCAGAAGAAGCAGAAGAAGGAGAAGGAGAAGGTGAAGTCTGGAGGGCGAAGCAGAAGAAGCAGAAGAAGGAGAAGGAGAAGGTGAAGTCTGGAGGGTGAATCAGATGAAGTAGAAGAAGGAGAAGGAGAAGGTGAAGTCAGGAGGGTGAAGCAGAAGAAGCAGAAGAAGGAGAAGGAGAAGGTGAAGTCTGGAGGGTGAAGCAGAAGAAGCAGAAGAAGGAGAAGGAGAAGCTGAAGTCTGGAGGGTGAAGCAGAAGAAGCAGAAGAAGGAGAAGGAGAAGGTGAAGTCAGGAGGGTGAATCAGAAGAGGTAGAAGAAGGAGAAGGAGAAGGTGAAGTCTGGAGGGTGAATCAGAAGAAGTAGAAGAAGGAGAAGGAGAAGGTGAAGTCTGGAGGGTGAATCAGAAGAAGTAGAAGAAGGAGAAGGAGAAGGTGTAGTCTGGAGGGTGAATCAGAAGAAGTAGACGAAGGAGAAGGAGAAGGTGAAGTCTGGAGGCTGAATCAGAAGAAGCAGAAGCAGGAGAAGGAGAAGGTGAAGTCTGGAGGGTGAATCAGAAGAAGTAGAAGAAGGAGAAGGAGAAGGTGAAGTCTGGAGGGTGAATCAGAAGAAGCAGAAGAAGGAGAAGGAGAAGGTGATGTCTGGAGGGTGAATCAGAAGAAGCAGAAGAAGGAGAAGGAGAAGGTGAGGTCTGGAGGGTGAATCAGAAGAAGCAGATGAAGGAGAAGGAGAAGGTGAAGTCTGGAGAGTGAATCAGATGAAGCAGAAGAAGTAGAAGGAGAAGGTGAAGTCTGGAGGGTGAATCAGAAGAAGTAGAAGAAGGAGAAGGAGAACGTGAAGTTTGGAGGGTGAATCAGAAGAAGCAGAAGAAGGAGAAGGAGAAGGTGAAGTCAGGAGGGTGAATCAGAAAATGCAGAAGAAGGAGAAGGAGAAGGTGAAGTCTGCAGGGTGAATCAGAAGAAGCAGAAGAAGGATAAGGAGAAGGTGAAGACTGGAGGGTGAATCAGGAGAAGTAGATGAAGGAGAAGGAGAAGGTGAACTCTGGAGGGTGAATCAGAAGAAGTAGAAGAAGGAGAAGGAGAAGGCGAAGTCTGGAGTGTGAATCAGAAGAAGCAGAAGAAGGAGAAGGAGAAGGTGAAGTCTGGAGGGTGAATCAGAAGAAGCAGAAGAAGGAGAAGGAGAAGATGAAGTCTGGAGGGTGAATCAGAAGAAGTATAAGAAGGAGAAGGAGAAGCTGAGGTCTGGAGGGTGAATCAGAGGAAGCAGAAGAAGGAGAAGGAGAAGGTGAAGTCTGAAGGGTGAATCAGAAGAAGCAGAAGAAGGAGAAGGAGAAGGTGAAGTCTGGAGGGTGAATCAGAAGAAGCAGAAGAAGGAGAAGGAGAAGGTGAAGCCTGGAGGGTGAATCAGAAGAAGCAGAAGAAGGAGAAGGAGAAGGTGAAATCTGGAGGGTGAATCAGAAGAAGTAGAAGAAGGAGAAGGAGAAGGTGAAGTCTGGAGGGTGAATCTGAAGAAGTAGAAGAAGGAGAAGGAGAAGGTGAAGTCTGGAGGGTGAATCAGAAGAAGCAGAAGAAGGAGAAGGAGAAGGTGAAGTCTGGATGGTGAATCAGAAAATGCAGAAGAAGGAGAAGGAGAAGGTGAAGTCTGGAGGGTGAATCAGAAGAAGCAGGAGAAGGATAAGGAGAAGGTGAAGACTGGAGGGTGAATCAGGAGAAGTAGATGAAGGAGAAGGAGAAGGTGAACTCTGGAGGGTGAATCAGAAGAAGTAGAAGAAGGAGAAGGAGAAGGCGAAGTCTGGAGGGTGAATCAGAAGAAGCAGAAGAAGGAGAAGGAGAAGGTGAAGTCTGGAGGGTGAATCAGAAGAAGCAGAAGAAGGAGAAGGAGAAGATGAAGTCTGGAGGGTGAATCAGAAGAAGTATAAGAAGGAGAAGGAGAAGGTGAGGTCTGGAGGGTGAATCAGAAGAAGCAGAAGAAGGAGAAGGAGAAGGTGAAGTCTGAAGGGTGAATCAGAAGAATCAGAAGAAGGAGAAGGAGAAGGTGAAGTCTGGAGGGTGAATCAGAAGAAGCAGAAGAAGGAGAAGGAGAAGGTGAAGTCTGGAGGGTGAATCAGAAGAAGCAGAAGAAGGAGAAGGAGAAGGTGAAGTCTGGAGGGTGAATCAGAAGAAGTAGAAGAAGGAGAAGGAGAAGGTGAAGTCTGGAGGGTGAATCAGAAGAAGTAGAAGAAGGAGAAGGAGAAGGTGAAGTCTGGAGGGGGAATCAGAAGAAGCAGAAGAAGGAGAAGGAGAAGGTGAAGTCCGGAGGGTGAATCAGAAGAAGCAGAAGAAGGAGAAGGAAAAGGAGAAGATGAAGTCTGGAGGGTGAATCAGAAGAAGTAGAAGAAGGAGAAGGAGAAGGTGACGTCTGGAGGGTGAATCAGAAGAAGCAGAAGAAGGAGAAGGAGAAGGTGAAGTCTGGAGGGTGAATCAGAAGAAGCAGAAGAAGGAGAAGGAGAAGGTGAAGTCTGGAGGATGAATCAGAAGAAGCAGAATAAGAAGGAGAAGGCGAAGGTGAAGTGTGGAGGGTGAAGCACAAGAAGTAGAAGAAGGAGAAGGAGAAGGTGAAGTCAGGAGGGTGAATCAGAAGAAGTAGAAGAAGGAGAAGGAGAAGGTGAAGTCAGGAGGGTGAATCAGAAGAAGTAGAAGAAGGAGAAGGAGAAGGTGAAGTCTGGAGGGTGAATCAGAAGAATCAGAAGAAGGAGAAGGAGAAGTTGAAGTCTGGAGGGTGAATCAGAAGAAGCAGAAGAAAGAGAAGGAGAAGGTGAAGTCTGGAGGGTGAAGCAGAAGAAGCAGAAGAAGGAGAAGGAGAAGGTGAAGACTGGAGGGTGAATCAGAAGAAGTAGAAGAAGGAGAAGGAGAAGGTGAAGTCTGGAGGGTGAATCAGAAGAAGCAGAAGAAGGAGAAGGAGAAGGAGAAGATGAAGTCTGGAGGGTGAATCAGAAGAAGTAGAAGAAGGAGAAGGAGAAGGTGACGTCTGGAGGGTGAATCAGAAGAAGTAGAAGAAGTAGAAGGAGAAGGTGAAGTCTGGAGGGTGAAGCAGAAGAAGCAGAAGAAGGAGAAGGAGAAGGTGAAGACTGGAGGGTGAATCAGAAGAAGTAGAAGAAGGAGAAGGAGAAGGTGAAGTCTGGAGGGTGAATCAGAAGAAGTAGAAGAAGGAGAAGGAGAAGGTGAAGTCTGGAGTTGGAATCAGAAGAAGCAGAAGAAGGAGAAGGAGAATGTGAAGTCGGAGGGTGAATCAGAAGAAGCAGAAAAAGGACAAGGCGAAGATGAAGTCTGGAGGGTGAATCAGAAGAAGTAGAAGAAGGAGAAGGAGAAGGTGAGGTCTGGAGGGTGAATCAGAAGAAGCAGAAGAAGGAGAAGGAGAAGGTGAAGTCTGGAGTGTGAATCAGAAGAAGCAGAAGAAGGAGAAGGAGAAGGTGAAGTCTGGAGGGTGAATCAGAAGAAGCAGAAGAAGGAGAAGGAGAAGGTGAAGTCAGGAGGGTGAATCAGAAGAAGCAGAAGAAGGAAAAGGAGAAGGTGAAGTTAGGAGGGTGAATCAGAAGAAGCAGAAGAAGGAGAAGGAGATGGTGAAGTCAGGAAGGTGAAGCAGAAGAAGCAGAAGAAGGAGAAGGAGAAGATGAAGTCTGGAGGGCGCAGCAGAAGAAGCAGAAGAAGGAGAAGGAGAAGGTGAAGTCTGGAGGGTGAAGCAGAAGAAGCAGAAGAAGGAGAAGGAGAAGGTGAAGTCTGGAGGGTGAATCAGAAGAAGTAGAAGAAGGAGAAGGAGAAGGTGAAGTCAGGAGGGTGAAGCAGAAGAAGCAGAAGAAGGAGAAGAAGAAGGTGAAGTCTGGAGGGTGAAGCAGAAGAAGCAGAAGAAGTAGAAGGAGAAGGTGAAGTCTGGAGGGTGAATCAGAAGAAGTAGAAGAAGGAGAAGGAGAAGGTGAAGTCTGGAGGGTGAATCAGAAGAAGCAGAAGAAGGAGAAGGAGAAGTTGAAGTCAGGAGGGTGAATCAGAAGAAGCAGAAGAAGGAGAAGGAGAAGGTGAAGTCTGGAGGGTGAATCAGAAGAAGCAGAAGAAGGAGAAGGAGAAGGTGAAGATTGGAGGGTGAATCAGAAGAAGTAGAAGAAGGAGAAGGAGAAGGTGAAGTCTGGAGGGTGAATCAGAAAAAGTAGAAGAAGGAGAAGGAGAAGGCGAAGTCTGGAGGGTGAATCAGAAGAAGCAGAAAAAGGAGAAGGCGAAGATGAAGTCTGGAGGGTGAATCAGAAGAAGTATAAGAAGGAGAAGGAGAAGCTGAGGTCTGGAGGGTGAATCAGAGGAAGCAGAAGAAGGAGAAGGAGAAGGTGAAGTCTGAAGGGTGAATCAGAAGAAGCAGAAGAAGGAGAAGGAGAAGGTGAAGTCTGGAGGGTGAATCAGAAGAAGCAGAAGAAGGAGAAGGAGAAGGTGAAGCCTGGAGGGTGAATCAGAAGAAGCAGAAGAAGGAGAAGGAGAAGGTGAAATCTGGAGGGTGAATCAGAAGAAGTAGAAGAAGGAGAAGGAGAAGGTGAAGTCTGGAGGGTGAATCTGAAGAAGTAGAAGAAGGAGAAGGAGAAGGTGAAGTCTGGAGGGTGAATCAGAAGAAGCAGAAGAAGGAGAAGGAGAAGGTGAAGTCTGGATGGTGAATCAGAAAATGCAGAAGAAGGAGAAGGAGAAGGTGAAGTCTGGAGGGTGAATCAGAAGAAGCAGGAGAAGGATAAGGAGAAGGTGAAGACTGGAGGGTGAATCAGGAGAAGTAGATGAAGGAGAAGGAGAAGGTGAACTCTGGAGGGTGAATCAGAAGAAGTAGAAGAAGGAGAAGGAGAAGGCGAAGTCTGGAGGGTGAATCAGAAGAAGCAGAAGAAGGAGAAGGAGAAGGTGAAGTCTGGAGGGTGAATCAGAAGAAGCAGAAGAAGGAGAAGGAGAAGATGAAGTCTGGAGGGTGAATCAGAAGAAGTATAAGAAGGAGAAGGAGAAGGTGAGGTCTAGAGGGTGAATCAGAAGAAGCAGAAGAAGGAGAAGGAGAAGGTGAAGTCTGAAGGGTGAATCAGAAGAATCAGAAGAAGGAGAAGGAGAAGGTGAAGTCTGGAGGGTGAATCAGAAGAAGCAGAAGAAGGAGAAGGAGAAGGTGAAGTCTGGAGGGTGAATCAGAAGAAGCAGAAGAAGGAGAAGGAGAAGGTGAAGTCTGGAGGGTGAATCAGAAGAAGTAGAAGAAGGAGAAGGAGAAGGTGAAGTCTGGAGGGTGAATCAGAAGAAGTAGAAGAAGGAGAAGGAGAAGGTGAAGTCTGGAGGGGGAATCAGAAGAAGCAGAAGAAGGAGAAGGAGAAGGTGAAGTCCGGAGGGTGAATCAGAAGAAGCAGAAGAAGGAGAAGGAAAAGGAGAAGATGAAGTCTGGAGGGTGAATCAGAAGAAGTAGAAGAAGGAGAAGGAGAAGGTGACGTCTGGAGGGTGAATCAGAAGAAGCAGAAGAAGGAGAAGGAGAAGGTGAAGTCTGGAGGGTGAATCAGAAGAAGCAGAAGAAGGAGAAGGAGAAGGTGAAGTCTGGAGGATGAATCAGAAGAAGCAGAATAAGAAGGAGAAGGCGAAGGTGAAGTGTGGAGGGTGAAGCACAAGAAGTAGAAGAAGGAGAAGGAGAAGGTGAAGTCAGGAGGGTGAATCAGAAGAAGTAGAAGAAGGAGAAGGAGAAGGTGAAGTCAGGAGGGTGAATCAGAAGAAGTAGAAGAAGGAGAAGGAGAAGGTGAAGTCTGGAGGGTGAATCAGAAGAATCAGAAGAAGGAGAAGGAGAAGTTGAAGTCTGGAGGGTGAATCAGAAGAAGCAGAAGAAAGAGAAGGAGAAGGTGAAGTCTGGAGGGTGAAGCAGAAGAAGCAGAAGAAGGAGAAGGAGAAGGTGAAGACTGGAGGGTGAATCAGAAGAAGTAGAAGAAGGAGAAGGAGAAGGTGAAGTCTGGAGGGTGAATCAGAAGAAGCAGAAGAAGGAGAAGGAGAAGGAGAAGATGAAGTCTGGAGGGTGAATCAGAAGAAGTAGAAGAAGGAGAAGGAGAAGGTGACGTCTGGAGGGTGAATCAGAAGAAGCAGAAGAAGGAGAAGGAGAAGGTGAAGTCTGGAGGGTGAATCAGAAGAAGCAGAAGAAGGAGAAGGAGAAGGTGAAGTCTGGAGGGTGAATCAGAAGAAGCAGAATAAGAAGGAGAAGGCGAAGGTGAAGTGTGGAGGGTGAAGCAGAAGAAGTAGAAGAAGGAGAAGGAGAAGGTGAAGTCAGGAGGGTGAATCAGAAGAAGTAGAAGAAGGAGAAGGAGAAGGTGAAGTCAGGAGGGTGAATCAGAAGAAGTAGAAGAAGTAGAAGGAGAAGGTGAAGTCTGGAGGGTGAATCAGAAGAATCAGAAGAAGGAGAAGGAGAAGTTGAAGTCTGGAGGGTGAATCAGAAGAAGCAGAAGAAAGAGAAGGAGAAGGTGAAGTCTGGAGGGTGAAGCAGAAGAAGCAGAAGAAGGAGAAGGAGAAGGTGAAGACTGGAGGGTGAATCAGAAGAAGTAGAAGAAGGAGAAGGAGAAGGTGAAGTCTGGAGGGTGAATCAGAAGAAGTAGAAGAAGGAGAAGGAGAAGGTGAAGTCTGGAGTTGGAATCAGAAGAAGCAGAAGAAGGAGAAGGAGAATGTGAAGTCGGAGGGTGAATCAGAAGAAGCAGAAAAAGGAGAAGGCGAAGATGAAGTCTGGAGGGTGAATCAGAAGAAGTAGAAGAAGGAGAAGGAGAAGGTGAGGTCTGGAGGGTGAATCAGAAGAAGCAGAAGAAGGAGAAGGAGAAGGTGAAGTCTGGAGTGTGAATCAGAAGAAGCAGAAGAAGGAGAAGGAGAAGGTGAAGTCTGGAGGGTGAATCAGAAGAAGCAGAAGAAGGAGAAGGAGAAGGTGAAGTCAGGAGGGTGAATCAGAAGAAGCAGAAGAAGGAAAAGGAGAAGGTGAAGTTAGGAGGGTGAATCAGAAGAAGCAGAAGAAGGAGAAGGAGATGGTGAAGTCAGGAAGGTGAAGCAGAAGAAGCAGAAGAAGGAGAAGGAGAAGATGAAGTCTGGAGGGCGCAGCAGAAGAAGCAGAAGAAGGAGAAGGAGAAGGTGAAGTCTGGAGGGTGAAGCAGAAGAAGCAGAAGAAGGAGAAGGAGAAGGTGAAGTCTGGAGGGTGAATCAGAAGAAGTAGAAGAAGGAGAAGGAGAAGGTGAAGTCAGGAGGGTGAAGCAGAAGAAGCAGAAGAAGGAGAAGAAGAAGGTGAAGTCTGGAGGGTGAAGCAGAAGAAGCAGAAGAAGTAGAAGGAGAAGGTGAAGTCTGGAGGGTGAATCAGAAGAAGTAGAAGAAGGAGAAGGAGAAGGTGAAGTCTGGAGGGTGAATCAGAAGAAGCAGAAGAAGGAGAAGGAGAAGTTGAAGTCAGGAGGGTGAATCAGAAGAAGCAGAAGAAGGAGAAGGAGAAGGTGAAGTCTGGAGGGTGAATCAGAAGAAGCAGAAGAAGGAGAAGGAGAAGGTGAAGATTGGAGGGTGAATCAGAAGAAGTAGAAGAAGGAGAAGGAGAAGGTGAAGTCTGGAGGGTGAATCAGAAAAAGTAGAAGAAGGAGAAGGAGAAGGCGAAGTCTGGAGGGTGAATCAGAAGAAGCAGAAGAAGGAGAAGGAGAAGGTGAAGTCTGGAGGGTGAATCAGAAGAAGCAGAAGAAGGAGAAGGAGAAGATGAAGTCTGGAGGGTGAATCAGAAGAAGTAGAAGAAGGAGAAGGAGAAGGTGAGGTCTGGCGGGTGTATCAGAAGAAGCAGAAGAAGGAGAAGGAGAAGGTGAAGTCTGAAGGGTGAATCAGAAGAAGCAGAAGAAGGAGAAGGAGAAGGTGAAGTCTGGAGGGTGAATCAGAAGAAGCAGAAGAAGGAGAAGGAGAAGGTGAAGTCTGGAGGGTGAATCAGAAGAAGTAGAAGAAGGAGAAGGAGAAGGTGAAGTCTGGAGGGTGAATCAGAAGAAGTAGAAGAAGGAGAAGGAGAAGGTGAAGTCTGGAGGGTGAATCAGAAGAAGCAGAAGAAGGAGAAGGAGAAGGTGAAGTCTGGAGGGTGAATCAGAAGAAGCAGAAGAAGGAGAAGGAGAAGATGAAGTCTGGCGGGTGAATCAGAAGAAGCAGAAGAAGGAGAAGGAGAAGATGAAGTTGGGAGGTGAATCAGAGGAAGCAGAAGAAGGAGAAGGAGAAGGTGAAGTCTGGAGGGTGAATCAGAAGAAGCAGAAGAAGGAGAAGGAGAAGGTGAAGTCTGGAGGGTGAATCAGAAGAAGCAGAATAAGGAGAAGGAGAAGGTGAAGTCTGGAGGGTGAATCAGAAGAAGCAGAAGAAGGAGAAGGAGAAGGTGAAGTCAGGAGGGTGAATCAGAAGAAGTAGAAGAAGGAGAAGGAGAAGGTGAAGCCAGGAGGGTGAATCAGAAGAAGCAGAAGAAGGAGAAGGAGAAGGTGAAGTCTGGAGGGTGAATCAGAAGAATCAGAAGAAGGAGAAGGAGAAGGTGAAGTCTGGAGGGTGAATCAGAAGAAGCAGAAGAAAGAGAAGGAGAAGGTGAAGTCTGGAGGGTGAAGCAGAAGAAGCAGAAGAAGGAGAAGGAGAAGGTGAAGACTGGAGGGTGAATCAGAAGAAGTAGAAGAAGGAGAAGGAGAAGGTGAAGTCTGGAGGGTGAATCAGAAGAAGTAGAAGAAGGAGAAGGAGAAGGTGAAGTCTGGAGGGTGAATCAGAAGAAGCATAAGAAGGAGAAGGAGAAGGTGAAGTCTGGAGGGTGAATCAGAAGAAGCAGAAGAAGGAGAAGGAGAAGATGAAGTCTGCAGGGTGAATCAGAAGAAGTAGAAGAAGGAGAAGGAGAAGGTGAGGTCTGGAGGGTGAATCAGAAGAAGCAGAAGAAGGAGAAGGAGAAGGTGAAGTCTGGAGGGTGAATCAGAAGAAGCAGAAGAAGGTGAAGGAGAAGGTGAAGTCTGGAGGGTGAATCAGAAGAAGCAGAAGAAGGAGAAGGAGAAGGTCAAGTCAGGAGGGTGAATCAGAAGAAGCAGAAGAAGGAGGAGAAGGTGAAGTTAGGAGGGTGAATCAGAAGAAGCAGAAGAAGGAGAAGGAGAAGGTGAAGTCAGGAGGGCGCAGCAGAAGATGCAGAAGAAGGAGAAGTAGAAAGTGAAGTCTGGAGGGTGAAGCAGAAGAAGCAGAAGAAGGAGAAGGAGAAGGTGAAGTCTGGAGGGTGAATCAGAAGGATTAGAAGAAGGAGAAGGTGAAGTCAGGAGGGTGAAGCAGAAGAAGCAGAAGAAGGAGAAGGAGAAGGTGAAGTCAGGTGGTTGAAGCAGAAGAAGCAGAAGAAGGAGAAGGAGAAGGTGAAGTCTGGAGGGCGAAGCAGAAGAAGCAGAAGAAGGAGAAGGAGAAGGTGAAGTCTGGAGGGTGAATCAGATGAAGTAGAAGAAGGAGAAGGAGAAGGTGAAGTCAGGAGGGTGAAGCAGAAGAAGCAGAAGAAGGAGAAGGAGAAGGTGAAGTCTGGAGGGTGAAGCAGAAGAAGCAGAAGAAGGAGAAGGAGAAGCTGAAGTCTGGAGGGTGAAGCAGAAGAAGCAGAAGAAGGAGAAGGAGAAGGTGAAGTCAGGAGGGTGAATCAGAAGAGGTAGAAGAAGGAGAAGGAGAAGGTGAAGTCTGGAGGGTGAATCAGAAGAAGTAGAAGAAGGAGAAGGAGAAGGTGAAGTCTGGAGGGTGAATCAGAAGAAGTAGAAGAAGGAGAAGGAGAAGGTGTAGTCTGGAGGGTGAATCAGAAGAAGTAGACGAAGGAGAAGGAGAAGGTGAAGTCTGGAGGCTGAATCAGAAGAAGCAGAAGCAGGAGAAGGAGAAGGTGAAGTCTGGAGGGTGAATCAGAAGAAGTAGAAGAAGGAGAAGGAGAAGGTGAAGTCTGGAGGGTGAATCAGAAGAAGCAGAAGAAGGAGAAGGAGAAGGTGATGTCTGGAGGGTGAATCAGAAGAAGCAGAAGAAGGAGAAGGAGAAGGTGAGGTCTGGAGGGTGAATCAGAAGAAGCAGATGAAGGAGAAGGAGAAGGTGAAGTCTGGAGAGTGAATCAGATGAAGCAGAAGAAGTAGAAGGAGAAGGTGAAGTCTGGAGGGTGAATCAGAAGAAGTAGAAGAAGGAGAAGGAGAACGTGAAGTCTGGAGGGTGAATCAGAAGAAGCAGAAGAAGGAGAAGGAGAAGGTGAAGTCAGGAGGGTGAATCAGAAAATGCAGAAGAAGGAGAAGGAGAAGGTGAAGTCTGCAGGGTGAATCAGAAGAAGCAGAAGAAGGATAAGGAGAAGGTGAAGACTGGAGGGTGAATCAGGAGAAGTAGATGAAGGAGAAGGAGAAGGTGAACTCTGGAGGGTGAATCAGAAGAAGTAGAAGAAGGAGAAGGAGAAGGCGAAGTCTGGAGTGTGAATCAGAAGAAGCAGAAGAAGGAGAAGGAGAAGGTGAAGTCTGGAGGGTGAATCAGAAGAAGCAGAAGAAGGAGAAGGAGAAGATGAAGTCTGGAGGGTGAATCAGAAGAAGTATAAGAAGGAGAAGGAGAAGGTGAGGTCTGGAGGGTGAATCAGAGGAAGCAGAAGAAGGAGAAGGAGAAGGTGAAGTCTGAAGGGTGAATCAGAAGAAGCAGAAGAAGGAGAAGGAGAAGGTGAAGTGTGGAGGGTGAATCAGAAGAAGCAGAAGAAGGAGAAGGAGAAGGTGAAGCCTGGAGGGTGAATCAGAAGAAGCAGAAGAAGGAGAAGGAGAAGGTGAAATCTGGAGGGTGAATCAGAAGAAGTAGAAGAAGGAGAAGGAGAAGGTGAAGTCTGGAGGGTGAATCTGAAGAAGTAGAAGAAGGAGAAGGAGAAGGTGAAGTCTGGAGGGTGAATCAGAAGAAGCAGAAGAAGGAGAAGGAGAAGGTGAAGTCTGGATGGTGAATCAGAAAATGCAGAAGAAGGAGAAGGAGAAGGTGAAGTCTGGAGGGTGAATCAGAAGAAGCAGGAGAAGGATAAGGAGAAGGTGAAGACTGGAGGGTGAATCAGGAGAAGTAGATGAAGGAGAAGGAGAAGGTGAACTCTGGAGGGTGAATCAGAAGAAGTAGAAGAAGGAGAAGGAGAAGGCGAAGTCTGGAGGGTGAATCAGAAGAAGCAGAAGAAGGAGAAGGAGAAGGTGAAGTCTGGAGGGTGAATCAGAAGAAGCAGAAGAAGGAGAAGGAGAAGATGAAGTCTGGAGGGTGAATCAGAAGAAGTATAAGAAGGAGAAGGAGAAGGTGAGGTCTGGAGGGTGAATCAGAAGAAGCAGAAGAAGGAGAAGGAGAAGGTGAAGTCTGAAGGGTGATTCAGAAGAATCAGAAGAAGGAGAAGGAGAAGGTGAAGTCTGGAGGGTGAATCAGAAGAAGCAGAAGAAGGAGAAGGAGAAGGTGAAGTCTGGAGGGTGAATCAGAAGAAGCAGAAGAAGGAGAAGGAGAAGGTGAAGTCTGGAGGGTAAATCAGAAGAAGTAGAAGAAGGAGAAGGAGAAGGTGAAGTCTGGAGGGTGAATCAGAAGAAGTAGAAGAAGGAGAAGGAGAAGGTGAAGTCTGGAGGGGGAATCAGAAGAAGCAGAAGAAGGAGAAGGAGAAGGTGAAGTCAGGAGGGTGAATCAGAAGAGGTAGAAGAAGGAGAAGGAGAAGGTGAAGTCTGGAGGGTGAATCAGAAGAAGTAGAAGAAGGAGAAGGAGAAGGTGAAGTCTGGAGGGTGAATCAGAAGAAGTAGAAGAAGGAGAAGGAGAAGGTGTAGTCTGGAGGGTGAATCAGAAGAAGTAGACGAAGGAGAAGGAGAAGGTGAAGTCTGGAGGCTGAATCAGAAGAAGCAGAAGCAGGAGAAGGAGAAGGTGAAGTCTGGAGGGTGAATCAGAAGAAGTAGAAGAAGGAGAAGGAGAAGGTGAAGTCTGGAGGGTGAATCAGAAGAAGCAGAAGAAGGAGAAGGAGAAGGTGATGTCTGGAGGGTGAATCAGAAGAAGCAGAAGAAGGAGAAGGAGAAGGTGAGGTCTGGAGGGTGAATCAGAAGAAGCAGATGAAGGAGAAGGAGAAGGTGAAGTCTGGAGAGTGAATCAGATGAAGCAGAAGAAGTAGAAGGAGAAGGTGAAGTCTGGAGGGTGAATCAGAAGAAGTAGAAGAAGGAGAAGGAGAACGTGAAGTCTGGAGGGTGAATCAGAAGAAGCAGAAGAAGGAGAAGGAGAAGGTGAAGTCAGGAGGGTGAATCAGAAAATGCAGAAGAAGGAGAAGGAGAAGGTGAAGTCTGCAGGGTGAATCAGAAGAAGCAGAAGAAGGATAAGGAGAAGGTGAAGACTGGAGGGTGAATCAGGAGAAGTAGATGAAGGAGAAGGAGAAGGTGAACTCTGGAGGGTGAATCAGAAGAAGTAGAAGAAGGAGAAGGAGAAGGCGAAGTCTGGAGTGTGAATCAGAAGAAGCAGAAGAAGGAGAAGGAGAAGGTGAAGTCTGGAGGGTGAATCAGAAGAAGCAGAAGAAGGAGAAGGAGAAGATGAAGTCTGGAGGGTGAATCAGAAGAAGTATAAGAAGGAGAAGGAGAAGGTGAGGTCTGGAGGGTGAATCAGAGGAAGCAGAAGAAGGAGAAGGAGAAGGTGAAGTCTGAAGGGTGAATCAGAAGAAGCAGAAGAAGGAGAAGGAGAAGGTGAAGTGTGGAGGGTGAATCAGAAGAAGCAGAAGAAGGAGAAGGAGAAGGTGAAGCCTGGAGGGTGAATCAGAAGAAGCAGAAGAAGGAGAAGGAGAAGGTGAAATCTGGATTGTGAATCAGAAGAAGTAGAAGAAGGAGAAGGAGAAGGTGAAGTCTGGAGGGTGAATCTGAAGAAGTAGAAGAAGGAGAAGGAGAAGGTGAAGTCTGGAGGGTGAATCAGAAGAAGCAGAAGAAGGAGAAGGAGAAGGTGAAGTCTGGATGGTGAATCAGAAAATGCAGAAGAAGGAGAAGGAGAAGGTGAAGTCTGGAGGGTGAATCAGAAGAAGCAGGAGAAGGATAAGGAGAAGGTGAAGACTGGAGGGTGAATCAGGAGAAGTAGATGAAGGAGAAGGAGAAGGTGAACTCTGGAGGGTGAATCAGAAGTAGTAGAAGAAGGAGAAGGAGAAGGCGAAGTCTGGAGGGTGAATCAGAAGAAGCAGAAGAAGGAGAAGGAGAAGGTGAAGTCTGGAGGGTGAATCAGAAGAAGCAGAAGAAGGAGAAGGAGAAGATGAAGTCTGGAGGGTGAATCAGAAGAAGTATAAGAAGGAGAAGGAGAAGGTGAGGTCTGGAGGGTGAATCAGAAGAAGCAGAAGAAGGAGAAGGAGAAGGTGAAGTCTGAAGGGTGAATCAGAAGAATCAGAAGAAGGAGAAGGAGAAGGTGAAGTCTGGAGGGTGAATCAGAAGAAGCAGAAGAAGGAGAAGGAGAAGGTGAAGTCTGGAGGGTGAATCAGAAGAAGCAGAAGAAGGAGAAGGAGAAGGTGAAGTCTGGAGGGTGAATCAGAAGAAGTAGAAGAAGGAGAAGGAGAAGGTGAAGTCTGGAGGGTGAATCAGAAGAAGTAGAAGAAGGAGAAGGAGAAGGTGAAGTCTGGAGGGGGAATCAGAGGAAGCAGAAGAAGGAGAAGGAGAAGGTGAAGTCTGGAGGGTGAATCAGAAGAAGCAGAAGAAGGAGAAGGAGAAGGAGAAGATGAAGTCTGGAGGGTGAATCAGAAGAAGTAGAAGAAGGAGAAGGAGAAGGTGACGTCTGGAGGGTGAATCAGAAGAAGCAGAAGAAGGAGAAGGAGAAGGTGAAGTCTGGAGGGTGAATCAGAAGAAGCAGAAGAAGGAGAAGGAGAAGGTGAAGTCTGGAGGATGAATCAGAAGAAGCAGAATAAGAAGGAGAAGGCGAAGGTGAAGTGTGGAGGGTGAAGCAGAAGAAGTAGAAGAAGGAGAAGGAGAAGGTGAAGTCAGGAGGGTGAATCAGAAGAAGTAGAAGAAGGAGAAGGAGAAGGTGAAGTCAGGAGGGTGAATCAGAAGAAGTAGAAGAAGGAGAAGGAGAAGGTGAAGTCTGGAGGGTGAATCAGAAGAATCAGAAGAAGGAGAAGGAGAAGTTGAAGTCTGGAGGGTGAATCAGAAGAAGCAGAAGAAAGAGAAGGAGAAGGTGAAGTCTGGAGGGTGAAGCAGAAGAAGCAGAAGAAGGAGAAGGAGAAGGTGAAGACTGGAGGGTGAATCAGAAGAAGTAGAAGACGGAGAAGGAGAAGGTGAAGTCTGGAGGGTGAATCAGAAGAATCAGAAGAAGGAGAAGGAGAAGTTGAAGTCTGGAGGGTGAATCAGAAGAAGCAGAAGAAAGAGAAGGAGAAGGTGAAGTCTGGAGGGTGAAGCAGAAGAAGCAGAAGAAGGAGAAGGAGAAGGTGAAGACTGGAGGGTGAAGCAGAAGAAGTAGAAGACGGAGAAGGAGAAGGTGAAGTCTGGAGGGTGAATCAGAGGACACAGAAGAAGGAGAAGGAGAAGGTGAAGTCAGGAGGGTGAAGCAGAAGAAGCAGAAGAAGGAAAAGGAGAAGCTGAAGTCTGGAGGGTGAATCAGAAGAAGCAGAAGAAGGAGAAGGAGAAGGTGGAGTCAGGAGGGTGAAGCAGAAGAAGTGGAAGAAGGACAAGGAGAAGGTGAAGTCAGGAGGGTGAATCAGAAGAAGTAGAAGAAGGAGAAGGAGAAGGTGAAGTCAGGAGGGTGAATCAGAAGAAGCAGAAGAAGGAGAAGGAGAAGGTGAAGTCTGGAGGGTGATTCAGAAGAAGTAGAAGAAGGAGAAGGAGAAGGTGAAGCCAGGAGGGTGAAGCAGAAGAAGCAGAAGAAGGAGAAGGAGAAGCTGAAGTCTGGAGGGTGAATCAGAAGAAACAGAAGAAGGACAAGGAGAAGGTGAAGTCATGAGGGTGAATCAGAAGACGTAGAAGAAGGAGAAGGAGAAGGTGAAGTCAGGAGGGTGAATCAGAAGAAGCAGAAGAAGGAGAAGGAGAAGGTGAAGTCTGGAGGGTGATTCAGAAGAAGTAGAAGAAGGAGAAGGAGAAAGTGAAGTCAGGAGGGTGAAGCAGAAGAAGCAGAAGAAGGAGAAGGAGCAGCTGAAGTCTGGAGGGTGAATCAGAAGAAGCAGAAGAAGGAGAAGGAGAATGTGAAGTCAGGAGGGTGAAGCAGAAGAAGTAGAAGAAGGAGAAGGAGAAGGTGAAGTCTGGAGGGTGAATCAGAAGAAGTAGAAGAAGGAGAAGGAGAAGGTGAAGTCTGGAGGGTGAATCAGAAGAAGTAGAAGAAGGAGAAGGAGAAGGTGAAGTCAAGAGGGTGAAGCAGAAGAAGCAGAAGAAGGAGAAGGAGAAGGTGAAGTCTGGAGGGTGAATCAGAAGATGTAGAAGAAGGAGAAGTAGAAGATGAAGTCTGGAGGGTGAATCAGAAGAAGTAGAAGAAGGAGAAGGCGAAGGTGAAGTCAGGAGGGTGAATCAGAAGAAGGAGAAGAAGGAGAAGGAGAAGGTGAAGTCTGGAGGGTGAATCAGAAGAAGTAGAAGAAGGAGAAGCAGAAGGTGAAGTCAGGAGGGTGAATCAGAGGAAGCAGAAGAAGGAGAAGGAGAAGGTGAAGTCTGGAGGGTGAATCAGAAGAAGTAGAAGAAGGAGAGGGAGAAGGTGAAGTCTGGAGGGTGAAGCAGAAGAAGTAGAAGAAGGAGAAGGTGAAGTCAGGAGGGTGAAGCAGAAGAAGTAGAAGAAGGAGAAGGAGAAGGTGAAGTCAGGAGGGTGAATCAGAAGAGGCAGAAGAAGGAGAAGGAGAAGGTGAAGTGTGGAGGTAGAAGCAGAAGAAGCAGAAGAAGGAGAAGAAGAAGGTGAAGTCAGGAGGGTGAATCAGAAGAAGTAGAAGAAGGAGAAGGAGAAGCTGAAGTCTGGAGGGTGCAGCCGAAGAAGTAGAAGAAGGACAAGGAGAAGGTGAAGTCTGGAGGGTGAATCAGAAGAAGCAGAAGAAGGAGAAGGAGAAGGTGAAGTCTGGAGGGTGAATCAGAAGAAGTAGAAGAAGGAGAAGGAGAAGGTGAAGTCTGGAGGGTGAATCAGAAGAAGTAGAAGAAGGAGAAGGAGAAGGTGAAGTCTGGAGGGGGAATCAGAGGAAGCAGAAGAAGGAGAAGGAGAAGGTGAAGTCTGGAGGGTGAATCAGAAGAAGCAGAAGAAGGAGAAGGAGAAGGAGAAGATGAAGTCTGGAGGGTGAATCAGAAGAAGTAGAAGAAGGAGAAGGAGAAGGTGACGTCTGGAGGGTGAATCAGAAGAAGCAGAAGAAGGAGAAGGAGAAGGTGAAGTCTGGAGGGTGAATCAGAAGAAGCAGAAGAAGGAGAAGGAGAAGGTGAAGTCTGGAGGATGAATCAGAAGAAGCAGAATAAGAAGGAGAAGGCGAAGGTGAAGTGTGGAGGGTGAAGCAGAAGAAGTAGAAGAAGGAGAAGGAGAAGGTGAAGTCAGGAGGGTGAATCAGAAGAAGTAGAAGAAGGAGAAGGAGAAGGTGAAGTCAGGAGGGTGAATCAGAAGAAGTAGAAGAAGGAGAAGGAGAAGGTGAAGTCTGGAGGGTGAATCAGAAGAATCAGAAGAAGGAGAAGGAGAAGTTGAAGTCTGGAGGGTGAATCAGAAGAAGCAGAAGAAAGAGAAGGAGAAGGTGAAGTCTGGAGGGTGAAGCAGAAGAAGCAGAAGAAGGAGAAGGAGAAGGTGAAGACTGGAGGGTGAATCAGAAGAAGTAGAAGACGGAGAAGGAGAAGGTGAAGTCTGGAGGGTGAATCAGAAGAATCAGAAGAAGGAGAAGGAGAAGTTGAAGTCTGGAGGGTGAATCAGAAGAAGCAGAAGAAAGAGAAGGAGAAGGTGAAGTCTGGAGGGTGAAGCAGAAGAAGCAGAAGAAGGAGAAGGAGAAGGTGAAGACTGGAGGGTGAAGCAGAAGAAGTAGAAGACGGAGAAGGAGAAGGTGAAGTCTGGAGGGTGAATCAGAGGACACAGAAGAAGGAGAAGGAGAAGGTGGAGTCAGGAGGGTGAAGCAGAAGAAGTGGAAGAAGGACAAGGAGAAGGTGAAGTCAGGAGGGTGAATCAGAAGAAGTAGAAGAAGGAGAAGGAGAAGGTGAAGTCAGGAGGGTGAATCAGAAGAAGCAGAAGAAGGAGAAGGAGAAGGTGAAGTCTGGAGGGTGATTCAGAAGAAGTAGAAGAAGGAGAAGGAGAAGGTGAAGCCAGGAGGGTGAAGCAGAAGAAGCAGAAGAAGGAGAAGGAGAAGCTGAAGTCTGGAGGGTGAATCAGAAGAAACAGAAGAAGGACAAGGAGAAGGTGAAGTCATGAGGGTGAATCAGAAGACGTAGAAGAAGGAGAAGGAGAAGGTGAAGTCAGGAGGGTGAATCAGAAGAAGCAGAAGAAGGAGAAGGAGAAGGTGAAGTCTGGAGGGTGATTCAGAAGAAGTAGAAGAAGGAGAAGGAGAAAGTGAAGTCAGGAGGGTGAAGCAGAAGAAGCAGAAGAAGGAGAAGGAGCAGCTGAAGTCTGGAGGGTGAATCAGAAGAAGCAGAAGAAGGAGAAGGTGAATGTGAAGTCAGGAGGGTGAAGCAGAAGAAGTAGAAGAAGGAGAAGGAGAAGGTGAAGTCTGGAGGGTGAATCAGAAGAAGTAGAAGAAGGAGAAGGAGAAGGTGAAGTCTGGAGGGTGAATCAGAAGAAGTAGAAGAAGGAGAAGGAGAAGGTGAAGTCAAGAGGGTGAAGCAGAAGAAGCAGAAGAAGGAGAAGGAGAAGGTGAAGTCTGGAGGGTGAATCAGAAGATGTAGAAGAAGGAGAAGTAGAAGATGAAGTCTGGAGGGTGAATCAGAAGAAGTAGAAGAAGGAGAAGGCGAAGGTGAAGTCAGGAGGGTGAATCAGAAGAAGGAGAAGAAGGAGAAGGAGAAGGTGAAGTCTGGAGGGTGAATCAGAAGAAGTAGAAGAAGGAGAAGCAGAAGGTGAAGTCAGGAGGGTGAATCAGAGGAAGCAGAAGAAGGAGAAGGAGAAGGTGAAGTCTGGAGGGTGAATCAGAAGAAGTAGAAGAAGGAGAGGGAGAAGGTGAAGTCTGGAGGGTGAAGCAGAAGAAGTAGAAGAAGGAGAAGGTGAAGTCAGGAGGGTGAAGCAGAAGAAGTAGAAGAAGGAGAAGGAGAAGGTGAAGTCAGGAGGGTGAATCAGAAGAGGCAGAAGAAGGAGAAGGAGAAGGTGAAGTGTGGAGGTAGAAGCAGAAGAAGCAGAAGAAGGAGAAGAAGAAGGTGAAGTCAGGAGGGTGAATCAGAAGAAGTAGAAGAAGGAGAAGGAGAAGCTGAAGTCTGGAGGGTGCAGCCGAAGAAGTAGAAGAAGGACAAGGAGAAGGTGAAGTCAGGAGGGTGAATCAGAAGAAGTAGAAGAAGGAGAAGGAGAAGGTGAAGTCAGGAGGGTGAATCAGAAGAAGTAGAAGAAGGAGAAGGAGAAGGTGAAGTCTGGAGGGTGAATCAGAAGAAGCAGAAGAAGGAGAAGGAGAAGGTGAAGTCTGGAGGGTGAATCAGAGGAAGCAGAAGAAGGAGAAGGAGAAGGTGAAGTCAGGAGGGTGAAGCAGGAGAAGCACAAGAAGGAGAAGGAGAAGGTGAAGTCTGGAGGGTGAATCAGAGGAAGCAGAAGAAGGGGAAGGAGAAGGTAAAGTCTGGAGGGTGAATCAGTAGAGGTAGAAGAAGGAGAAGGAGAAGATGAAGTCTGGAGGGTGAATCAGAAGAAGCAGAAGATGGAGAAGGAGAAGGTAAAGTCTCGAGGGTGAATCAGTAGAGGTAGAAGAAGGAGAAGGAGAAGATGAAGTCTGGAGGGTGTATCAGGGGACACAGAAGAAGGAGAAGGAGAAGGTGAAGTCAGGAGGGTGAAGCAGAAGAAGTAGAAGAAGGAGAAGGAGAAGGTAAAGTCAGGTGGGTGAATCAGAAGAAGTAGAAGAAGGAGAAGGAGAAGGTGAAGTCTGGAGGGTGAATCAGAAGACGCAGAAGAAGGAGAAGGAGAAGGTGAAGTCAGGAGGGTGAGTCAGAAGAAGCACAAGAAGGAGAAGGAGAAGGTGAAGTCTGGAGGGTGAATCAGAGGAAGCAGAAGAAGGAGAAGGAGAAGGTGAAGTCAGGAGGGTGAAGCAGAAGAAGTAGAAGAAGGAGAAGGAGAAGGTGAAGTCTGGCGTGTGAAGCAGAAGAAGTAGAAGACGGAGAAGGAGAAGGTGAAGTCTGGAGGGTGAATCAGAGGACACAGAAGAAGGAGAAGGAGAAGGTGAAGTCAGGAGGGTGAAGCAGAAGAAGCAGAAGAAGGAGAAGGAGAAGGTGAAGTCAGGAGGGTGAATCAGAAGAAGTAGAAGAAGGAGAAGGAGAAGGTGAAGTCAGGAGGGTGAATCAGAAGAAGCAGAAGAAGGACAAGGAGAAGGTGAAGTCTGGCGTGTGAAGCAGAAGAAGTAGAAGACGGAGAAGGAGAAGGTGAAGTCTGGAGGGTGAATCAGAGGACACAGAAGAAGGAGAAGGAGAAGGTGAAGTCAGGAGGGTGAAGCAGAAGAAGTAGAAGAAGGAGAAGGAGAAGGTGAAGTCTGGCGTGTGAAGCAGAAGAAGTAGAAGACGGAGAAGGAGAAGGTGAAGTCTGGAGGGTGAATCAGAAGAAGCAGAAGAAGGAGAAGGAGAAGGTGAAGTCAGGAGGGTGAAGCAGAAGAAGTAGAAGAAGGACAAGGAGAAGGTGAAGTCAGGAGGGTGAATCAGAAGAAGTAGAAGAAGGAGAAGGAGAAGGTGAAGTCAGGAGGGTGAATCAGAAGAAGCAGAAGAAGGACAAGGAGAAGGTGAAGTCTGGAGGGTGATTCAGAAGAAGTAGAAGAAGGAGAAGGAGAAGGTGAAGCCAGGAGGGTGAAGCAGAAGAAGCAGAAGAAGGAGAAGGAGAAGCTGAAGTCTGGAGGGTGAATCAGAAGAAGCAGAAGAAGGACAAGGAGAAGGTGAAGTCAGGAGGGTGAATCAGAAGAAGTAGAAGAAGGAGAAGGAGAAGGTGAAGTCAGGAGCGTGAGTCAGAAGAAGCAGAAGAAGGAGAAGGAGAAGGTGAAGTCTGGAGGGTGATTCAGAAGAAGCAGAAGAAGGAGAAGGAGAATGTGAAGTCAGGAGGGTGAAGCAGAAGAAGTAGAAGAAGGAGAAGGAGAAGGTGAAGTCTGGAGGGTGAATCAGATAAGTAGAAGAAGGAGAAGGAGAAGGTGAAGTCTGGAGGGTGAATCAGAAGAAGTAGAAGAAGGAGAAGGAGAAGGTGAAGTCAAGAGGGTGAAGCAGAAGAAGCAGAAGAAGGAGAAGGAGAAGGTGAAGTCTGGAGGGAGAATCCGAAGATGTAGAAGAAGGAGAAGTAGAAGATGAAGTCTGGAGGGTGAATCAGAAGAAGTAGAAGAAGGAGAAGGCGAAGGTGAAGTCAGGAGGGTGAATCAGAAGAAGGAGAAGAAGGAGAAGGAGAAGGTGAAGTCTGGAGGGTGAATCAGAAGAAGTAGAAGAAGGAGAAGGAGAAGGTGAAGTCAGGAGGGTGAATCAGAGGAAGCAGAAGAAGGAGAAGGAGAAGGTGAAGTCTGGAGGGTGAATCAGAAGAAGTAGAAGAAGGAGAGGGAGAAGGTGAAGTCTGGAGGGTGAAGCAGAAGAAGTAGAAGAAGGAGAAGGTGAAGTCAGGAGGGTGAAGCAGAAGAAGTAGAAGAAGGAGAAGGAGAAGGTGAAGTCAGGAGGGTGAATCAGAAGAGGCAGAAGAAGGAGAAGGAGAAGGTGAAGTCTGGAGGTAGAAGCAGAAGAAGCAGAAGAAGGAGAAGGAGAAGGTGAAGTCAGGAGGGTGAATCAGAAGAAGTAGAAGAAGGAGAAGGAGAAGGTGAAGTCTGGAGGGTGCAGCCGAAGAAGTAGAAGAAGGACAAGGAGAAGGTGAAGTCAGGAGGGTGAATCAGAAGAAGTAGAAGAAGGAGAAGGAGAAGGTGAAGTCAGGAGGGTGAATCAGAAGAAGCAGAAGAAGGAGAAGGAGAAGGTGAAGTCTGGAGGGTGATCCAGAAGAAGTAGAAGAAGGAGAAGGAGAAGGTGAAGCCAGGAGGGTGAAGGAGAAGAAGCAGAAGAAGGAGAAGGAGAAGCTGAAGTCTGGAGGGTGAATCAGAAGAAGCAGAAGAAGGACAAGGAGAAGGTGAAGTCAGGAGGGTGAATCAGAAGAAGTAGAAGAAGGAGAAGGAGAAGGTGAAGTCAGGAGGGTGAATCAGAAGAAGCAGAAGAAGGAGAAGGAGAAGGTGAAGTCTGGAGGGTGATACAGAAGAAGTAGAAGAAGGAGAAGGAGAAGGTGAAGTCAGGAGGGTGAAGCAGAAGAAGCAGAAGAAGGAGAAGGAGAAGCTGAAGTCTGGAGGGTGAATCAGAAGAAGCAGAAGAAGGAGAAGGAGAATGTGAAGTCAGGAGGGTGAAGCAGAAGAAGTTGAAGAAGGAGAAGGAGAAGGTGAAGTCTGGAGGGTGAATCAGATAAGTAGAAGAAGGAGAAGGAGAAGGTGAAGTCTGGAGGGTGAATCAGAAGAAGTAGAAGAAGGAGAAGGAGAAGGTGAAGTCAAGAGGGTGAAGCAGAAGAAGCAGAAGAAGGAGAAGGAGAAGGTGAAGTCTGGAGGGTGAATCCGAAGATGTAGAAGAAGGAGAAGTAGAAGATGAAGTCTGGAGGGTGAATCAGAAGAAGTAGAAGAAGGAGAAGGCGAAGGTGAAGTCAGGAGGGTGAATCAGAAGAAGGAGAAGAAGGAGAAGGAGAAGGTGAAGTCTGGAGGGTGAATCAGAAGAAGTAGAAGAAGGAGAAGGAGAAGGTGAAGTCAGGAGGGTGAATCAGAGGAAGCAGAAGAAGGAGAAGGAGAAGGTGAAGTCTGGAGGGTGAATCAGAAGAAGTAGAAGAAGGAGAGGGAGAAGGTGAAGTCTGGAGGGTGAAGCAGAAGAAGTAGAAGAAGGAGAAGGTGAAGTCAGGAGGGTGAAGCAGAAGAAGTAGAAGAAGGAGAAGGAGAAGGTGAAGTCAGGAGGGTGAATCAGAAGAGGCAGAAGAAGGAGATGGAGAAGGTGAAGTCTGGAGGTAGAAGCAGAAGAAGCAGAAGAAGGAGAAGGAGAAGGTGAAGTCAGGAGGGTGAATCAGAAGAAGTAGAAGAAGGAGAAGGAGAAGGTGAAGTCTGGAGGGTGCAGCCGAAGAAGTAGAAGAAGGACAAGGAGAAGGTGAAGTCAGGAGAGTGAATCAGAAGAAGTAGAAGAAGGAGAAGGAGAAGGTGAAGTCAGGAGGGTGAATCAGAAGAAGCAGAAGAAGGAGAAGGAGAAGGTGAAGTCTGGAGGGTGATTCAGAAGAAGTAGAAGAAGGAGAAGGAGAAGGTGAAGCCAGGAGGGTGAAGGAGAAGAAGCAGAAGAAGGAGAAGGAGAAGCTGAAGTCTGGAGGGTGAATCAGAAGAAGCAGAAGAAGGACAAGGAGAAGGTGAAGTCAGGAGGGTGAATCAGAAGAAGTAGAAGAAGGAGAAGGAGAAGGTGAAGTCAGGAGGGTGAATCAGAAGAAGCAGAAGAAGGAGAAGGAGAAGGTGAAGTCTGGAGGGTGATTCAGAAGAAGTAGAAGAAGGAGAAGGAGAAGGTGAAGTCTGGAGGGTGAATCAGAAGAAGTAGAAGAAGGAGAAGGAGAAGTTGAAGTCAGGAGGGTGAATCAGAGGAAGCAGAAGAAGGAGAAGGAGAAGGTGAAGTCTGGAGGGTGAATTAGAAGAAGTAGAAGAAGGAGAGGGAGAAGGTGAAGTCTGGAGGGTGAAGCAGAAGAAGTAGAAGAAGGAGAAGGAGAAGGTAAAGTCAGGAGGGTGAATCAGAAGAAGTAGAAGAAGGAGAAGGAGAAGGTGAAGTCTGGAGAGTGAATCAGAAGAAGCAGAAGAAGGAGAAGGAGAAGGTGAAGTTAGGAGGGTGAATCAGAAGAAGCAGAAGAAGGAGAAGGAGAAGGTGAAGCCTGGAGGGTGAATCAGAAGAAGTAGAAGATGGAGAAGGAGAAGGTGAAGTCTGGAGGGTGAATCAGAAGAAGTAGAAGAAGGAGAAGGAGAAGGTGAAGTCTGGAGGGTGAATCAGAAGAAGCAGAAGAAGGAGAAGGAGAAGGTGAAGTCTGGAGGGTGAATCAGAGGAAGCAGAAGAAGGAGAAGGAGAAGGTGAAGTCAGGAGGGTGAAGCAGGAGAAGCACAAGAAGGAGAAGGAGAAGGTGAAGTCTGGAGGGTGAATCAGAGGAAGCAGAAGAAGAAGAAGGAGAAGGTAAAGTCTGGAGGGTGAATCAGTAGAGGTAGAAAAAGGAGAAGGAGAAGATGAAGTCTGGAGGGTGAATCAGAAGAAGCAGAAGATGGAGAAGGAGAAGGTAAAGTCTGGAGGGTGAATCAGTAGAGGTAGAAGAAGGAGAAGGAGAAGATGAAGTCTGGAGGGTGAATCAGAAGAAGCAGAAGATGGAGAAGGAGAAGGTAAAGTCTGGAGGGTGAATCAGTAGAGGTAGAAGAAGGAGAAGGAGAAGATGAAGTCTGGAGGGTGTATCAGGGGACACAGAAGAAGGAGAAGGAGAAGGTGAAGTCAGGAGGGTGAAGCAGAAGAAGTAGAAGAAGGAGAAGGAGAAGGTAAAGTCAGGTGGGTGAATCAGAAGAAGTAGAAGAAGGAGAAGGAGAAGGTGAAGTCTGGAGGGTGAATGAAGACGCAGAAGAAGGAGAAGGAGAAGGTGAAGTCAGGAGGGTGAGTCAGAAGAAGCACAAGAAGGAGAAGGAGAAGGTGAAGTCTGGAGGGTGAATCAGAGGAAGCAGAAGAAGGAGAAGGAGAAGGTGAAGTCAGGAGGGTGAAGCAGAAGAAGTAGAAGAAGGAGAAGGAGAAGATGAAGTCTGGCGTGTGAAGCAGAAGAAGTAGAAGACGGAGAAGGAGAAGGTGAAGTCTGGAGGGTGAATCAGAGGACACAGAAGAAGGAGAAGGAGAAGGTGAAGTCATGAGGGTGAATCAGAAGACGTAGAAGAAGGAGAAGGAGAAGGTGAAGTCAGGAGGGTGAATCAGAAGAAGCAGAAGAAGGAGAAGGAGAAGGTGAAGTCTGGAGGATGATTCAGAAGAAGTAGAAGAAGGAGAAGGAGAAAGTGAAGTCAGGAGGGTGAAGCAGAAGAAGCAGAAGAAGGAGAAGGAGCAGCTGAAGTCTGGAGGGTGAATCAGAAGAAGCAGAAGAAGGAGAAGGAGAAGGTGGAGTCAGGAGGGTGAAGCAGAAGAAGTGGAAGAAGGACAAGGAGAAGGTGAAGTCAGGAGGGTGAATCAGAAGAAGTAGAAGAAGGAGAAGGAGAAGGTGAAGTCAGGAGGGTGAATCAGAAGAAGCAGAAGAAGGAGAAGGAGAAGGTGAAGTCTGGAGGGTGATTCAGAAGAAGTAGAAGAAGGAGAAGGAGAAGGTGAAGCCAGGAGGGTGAAGCAGAAGAAGCAGAAGAAGGAGAAGGAGAAGCTGAAGTCTGGAGGGTGAATCAGAAGAACCAGAAGAAGGACAAGGAGAAGGTGAATTCATGAGGGTGAATCAGAAGACGTAGAAGAAGGAGAAGGAGAAGGTGAAGTCAGGAGGGTGAATCAGAAGAAGCAGAAGAAGGAGAAGGAGAAGGTGAAGTCTGGAGGGTGATTCAGAAGAAGTAGAAGAAGGAGAAGGAGAAAGTGAAGTCAGGAGGGTGAAGCAGAAGAAGCAGAAGAAGGAGAAGGAGCAGCTGAAGTCTGGAGGGTGAATCAGAAGAAGCAGAAGAAGGAGAAGGAGAATGTGAAGTCAGGAGGGTGAAGCAGAAGAAGTAGAAGAAGGAGAAGGAGAAGGTGAAGTCTGGAGGGTGAATCAGAAGAAGTAGAAGAAGGAGAAGGAGAAGGTGAAGTCTGGAGGGTGAATCAGAAGAAGTAGAAGAAGGAGAAGGAGAAGGTGAAGTCAAGAGGGTGAAGCAGAAGAAGCAGAAGAAGGAGAAGGAGAAGGTGAAGTCTGGAGGGTGAATCAGAAGATGTAGAAGAAGGAGAAGTAGAAGATGAAGTCTGGAGGGTGAATCAGAAGAAGTAAAAGAAGGAGAAGGCGAAGGTGAAGTCAGGAGGGTGAATCAGAAGAAGGAGAAGAAGGAGAAGCAGAAGGTGAAGTCAGGAGGGTGAATCAGAGGAAGCAGAAGAAGGAGAAGGAGAAGGTGAAGTCTGGAGGGTGAATCAGAAGAAGTAGAAGAAGGAGAGGGAGAAGGTGAAGTCTGGAGGGTGAAGCAGAAGAAGTAGAAGAAGGAGAAGGTGAAGTCAGGAGGGTGAAGCAGAAGAAGTAGAAGAAGGAGAAGGAGAAGGTGAAGTCAGGAGGGTGAATCAGAAGAGGCAGAAGAAGGAGAAGGAGAAGGTGAAGTCTGGAGGTAGAAGCAGAAGAAGCAGAAGAAGGAGAAGGAGAAGGTGAAGTCAGGAGGGTGAATCAGAAGAAGTAGAAGAAGGAGAAGGAGAAGCTGAAGTCTGGAGGGTGCCGCCGAAGAAGTAGAAGAAGGACAAGGAGAAGGTGAAGTCAGGAGGGTGAATCAGAAGAAGTAGAAGAAGGAGAAGGAGAAGGTGAAGTCAGGAGGGTGAATCAGAAGAAGTAGAGAAGGAGAAGGAGAAGGTGAAGTCTGGAGGGTGAATCAGAAGAAGCAGAAGAAGGAGAAGGAGAAGGTGAAGTCTGGAGGGTGAATCAGAGGAAGCAGAAGAAGGAGAAGGAGAAGGTGAAGTCAGGAGGGTGAAGCAGGAGAAGCACAAGAAGGAGAAGGAGAAGGTGAAGTCTGGAGGGTGAATCAGAGGAAGCAGAAGAAGGAGAAGGAGAAGGTAAAGTCTGGAGGGTGAATCAGTAGAGGTAGAAGAAGGAGAAGGAGAAGATGAAGTCTGGAGGGTGAATCAGAAGAAGCAGAAGATGGAGAAGGAGAAGGTAAAGTCTGGAGGGTGAATCAGTAGAGGTAGAAGAAGGAGAAGGAGAAGATGAAGTCTGGAGGGTGTATCAGGGGACACAGAAGAAGGAGAAGGAGAAGGTGAAGTCAGGAGGGTGAAGCAGAAGAAGTAGAAGAAGGAGAAGGAGAAGGTAAAGTCAGGTGGGTGAATCAGAAGAAGTAGAAGAAGGAGAAGGAGAAGGTGAAGTCTGGAGGGTGAATCAGAAGACGCAGAAGAAGGAGAAGGAGAAGGTGAAGTCAGGAGGGTGAGTCAGAAGAAGCACAAGAAGGAGAAGGAGAAGGTGAAGTCTGGAGGGTGAATCAGAGGAAGCAGAAGAAGGAGAAGGAGAAGGTGAAGTCAGGAGCGTGAAGCAGAAGAAGTAGAAGAAGGAGAAGGAGAAGGTGAAGTCTGGCGTGTGAAGCAGAAGAAGTAGAAGACGGAGAAGGAGAAGGTGAAGTCTGGAGGGTGAATCAGAGGACACAGAAGAAGGAGAAGGAGAAGGTGAAGTCAGGAGGGTGAAGCAGAAGAAGCACAAGAAGGAGAAGGAGAAGCTGAAGTCTGGAGGGTGAATCAGAAGAAGCAGAAGAAGGAGAAGGAGAAGGTGAAGTCAGGAGGGTGAAGCAGAAGAAGTAGAAGAAGGACAAGGAGAAGGTGAAGTCAGGAGGGTGAATCAGAAGAAGTAGAAGAAGGAGAAGGAGAAGGTGAAGTAAGGAGGGTGAATCAGAAGAAGCAGAAGAAGGAGAAGGAGAAGGTGAAGTCTGGAGGGTGATTCAGAAGAAGTAGAAGAAGGAGAAGGAGAAGGTGAAGCCAGGAGGGTGAAGCAGAAGAAGCAGAAGAAGGAGAAGGAGAAGCTGAAGTCTGGAGGGTGAATCAGAAGAAGCAGAAGAAGGACAAGGAGAAGGTGAAGTCAGGAGGGTGAATCAGAAGAAGTAGAAGAAGGAGAAGGAGAAGGTGAAGTCAGGAGGGTGAATCAGAAGAAGCAGAAGAAGGAGAAGGAGAAGGTGAAGTCTGGAGGGTGATTCAGAAGAAGCAGAAGAAGGAGAAGGAGAATGTGAAGTCAGGAGGGTGAAGCAGAAGAAGTAAAAGAAGGAGAAGGAGAAGGTGAAGTCTGGAGGGTGAATCAGATAAGTAGAAGAAGGAGAAGGAGAAGGTGAAGTCTGGAGGGTGAATCAGAAGAAGTAGAAGAAGGAGAAGGAGAAGGTGAAGTCAAGAGGGTGAAGCAGAAGAAGCAGAAGAAGGAGAAGGAGAAGGTGAAGTCTGGAGGGAGAATCCGAAGATGTAGAAGAAGGAGAAGTAGAAGATGAAGTCTGGAGGGTGAATCAGAAGAAGTAGAAGAAGGAGAAGGCGAAGGTGAAGTCAGGAGGGTGAATCAGAAGAAGGAGAAGAAGGAGAAGGAGAAGGTGAAGTCTGGAGGGTGAATCAGAAGAAGTAGAAGAAGGAGAAGGAGAAGGTGAAGTCAGGAGGGTGAATCAGAGGAAGCAGAAGAAGGAGAAGGAGAAGGTGAAGTCTGGAGGGTGAATCAGAAGAAGTAGAAGAAGGAGAGGGAGAAGGTGAAGTCTGGAGGGTGAAGCAGAAGAAGTAGAAGAAGGAGAAGGTGAAGTCAGGAGGGTGAAGCAGAAGAAGTAGAAGAAGGAGAAGGAGAAGGTGAAGTCAGGAGGGTGAATCAGAAGAGGCAGAAGAAGGAGAAGGAGAAGGTGAAGTCTGGAGGTAGAAGCAGAAGAAGCAGAAGAAGGAGAAGGAGAAGGTGAAGTCAGGAGGGTGAATCAGAAGAAGTAGAAGAAGGAGAAGGAGAAGGTGAAGTCTGGAGGGTGCAGCCGAAGAAGTAGAAGAAGGACAAGGAGAAGGTGAAGTCAGGAGGGTGAATCAGAAGAAGTAGAAGAAGGAGAAGGAGAAGGTGAAGTCAGGAGGGTGAATCAGAAGAAGCAGAAGAAGGAGAAGGAGAAGGTGAAGTCTGGAGGGTGATCCAGAAGAAGTAGAAGAAGGAGAAGGAGAAGGTGAAGCCAGGAGGGTGAAGGAGAAGAAGCAGAAGAAGGAGAAGGAGAAGCTGAAGTCTGGAGGGTGAATCAGAAGAAGCAGAAGAAGGACAAGGAGAAGGTGAAGTCAGGAGGGTGAATCAGAAGAAGTAGAAGAAGGAGAAGGAGAAGGTGAAGTCAGGAGGGTGAATCAGAAGAAGCAGAAGAAGGAGAAGGAGAAGGTGAAGTCTGGAGGGTGATTCAGAAGAAGTAGAAGAAGGAGAAGGAGAAGGTGAAGTCTGGAGGGTGAATCAGAAGAAGTAGAAGAAGGAGAAGGAGAAGTTGAAGTCAGGAGGGTGAATCAGAGGAAGCAGAAGAAGGAGAAGGAGAAGGTGAAGTCTGGAGGGTGAAGCAGAAGAAGTAGCAGAAGGAGAGGGAGAAGGTGAAGTCTGGAGGGTGAAGCAGAAGAAGTAGAAGAAGGAGAAGGAGAAGGTAAAGTCAGGAGGGTGAATCAGAAGAAGTAGAAGAAGGAGAAGGAGAAGGTGAAGTCTGGAGAGTGAATCAGAAGAAGCAGAAGAAGGAGAAGGAGAAGGTGAAGTTAGGAGGGTGAATCAGAAGAAGCAGAAGAAGGAGAAGGAGAAGGTGAAGCCTGGAGGGTGAATCAGAAGAAGTAGAAGATGGAGAAGGAGAAGGTGAAGTCTGGAGGGTGAATCAGAAGAAGTAGAAGAAGGAAAAGGAGAAGGTGAAGTCTGGAGGGTGAATCAGAAGAAGCAGAAGAAGGAGAAGGAGAAGGTGAAGTCTGGAGGGTGAATCAGAGGAAGCAGAAGAAGGAGAAGGAGAAGGTGAAGTCAGGAGGGTGAAGCAGGAGAAGCACAAGAAGGAGAAGGAGAAGGTGAAGTCTGGAGGGTGAATCAGAGCAAGCAGAAGAAGGAGAAGGAGAACGTAAAGTCTGGAGGGTGAATCAGTAGAGGTAGAAGAAGGAGAAGGAGAAGATGAAGTCTGGAGGGTGAATCAGAAGAAGCAGAAGATGGAGAAGGAGAAGGTAAAGTCTGGAGGGTGAATCAGTAGAGGTAGAAGAAGGAGAAGGAGAAGATGAAGTCTGGAGGGTGTATCAGGGGACACAGAAGAAGGAGAAGGAGAAGGTGAAGTCAGGAGGGTGAAGCAGAAGAAGTAGAAGAAGGAGAAGGTAAAGTCAGGTAGGTGAATCAGAAGAAGTAGAAGAAGGAGAAGGAGAAGGTGAAGTCTGGAGGGTGAATCAGAAGACGCAGAAGAAGGAGAAGTAGAAGGTGAAGTCAGGAGGGTGAGTCAGAAGAAGCACAAGAAGGAGAAGGAGAAGGTGAAGTCCGGAGGGTGAATCAGAGGAAGCAGAAGAAGGAGAAGGAGAAGGTGAAGTCAGGAGGGTGAAGCAGAAGAAGTAGAAGAAGGAGAAGGAGAAGGTGAAGTCTGGTGTGTGAAGAAGAAGAAGTAGAAGACGGAGAAGGAGAAGGTGAAGTCTGGAGGGTGAATCAGAGGACACAGAAGAAGGAGAAGGAGAAGGTGAAGTCAGGAGGGTGAAGCAGAAGAAGCAGAAGAAGGAGAAGGAGAAGCTGTAGTCTGGAGGGTGAATCAGAAGAAGCAGAAGAAGGAGAAGGAGAAGGTGAAGTCAGGAGGGTGAAGCAGAAGAAGTAGAAGAAGGACAAGGAGAAGGTGAAGTCAGGAGGGTGAATCAGAAGAAGTAGAAGAAGGAGAAGGAGAAGGTGAAGTCAGGAGGGTGAAGCAGAAGAAGCAGAAGAAGGAGAAGGAGAAGGTGAAGTCTGGAGGGTGATTCAGAAGGAGGAGAAGAAGGAGAAGGAGAAGCTGAAGCCAGGAGGGTGAAGCAGAAGAAGCAGAAGAAGGAGAAGGAGAAGCTGAAGTCTGGAGGGTGAATCAGAAGAAGCAGAAGAAGGACAAGGAGAAGGTGAAGTCAGGAGGGTGAATCAGAAGAAGTAGAAGAAGGAGAAGGAGAAGGTGAAGTCAGGAGGGTGAATCAGAAGAAGCAGAAGAAGGAGAAGGAGAAGGTGAAGTCTGGAGGGTGATTCAGAAGAAGTAGAAGAAGGAGAAGGAGAAGGTGAAGTCAGGAGGGTGAAGCAGAAGAAGCAGAAGAAGGAGAAGGAGAAGCTGAAGTCTGGAGGGTGAATCAGAAGAAGCAGAAGAAGGAGAAGGAGAAGGTGAAGTCAGGAGGGTGAATCAGAGGACACAGAAGAAGGAGAAGGAGAAGGTGAAGTCAGGAGGGTGAAGCAGAAGAAGCAGAAGAAGGAGAAGGAGAAGCTGTAGTCTGGAGGGTGAATCAGAAGAAGCAGAAGAAGGAGAAGGAGAAGGTGAAGTCAGGAGGGTGAAGCAGAAGAAGTAGAAGAAGGACAAGGAGAAGGTGAAGTCAGGAGGGTGAATCAGAAGAAGTAGAAGAAGGAGAAGGAGAAGGTGAAGTCAGGAGGGTGAATCAGAAGAAGCAGAAGAAGGAGAAGGAGAAGGTGAAGTCTGGAGGGTGAATCAGAAGATGTAGAAGAAGGAGAAGTAGAAGATGAAGTCTGGAGGGTGAATCAGAAGAAGTAGAAGAAGGAGAAGGCGAAGGTGAAGTCAGGAGGGTGAATCAGAAGAAGGAGAAGAAGGAGAAGGAGAAGGTGAAGTCTGGAGGGTGAATCAGAAGAAGTAGAAGAAGGAGAAGGAGAAGGTGAAGTCAGGAGGGTGAATCAGAGGAAGCAGAAGAAGGAGAAGGAGAAGGTGAAGTCTGGAGGGTGAATCAGAAGAAGGAGAAGAAGGAGAGGGAGAAGGTGAAGTCTGGAGGGTGAAGCAGAAGAAGTAGAAGAAGGAGAAGGTGAAGTCAGGAGGGTGAAGCAGAAGAAGTAGAAGAAGGAGAAGGAGAAGGTGAAGTCAGGAGGGTGAATCAGAAGAGGCAGAAGAAGGAGAAGGAGAAGGTGAAGTCTGGAGGTAGAAGCAGAAGAAGCAGAAGAAGGAGAAGGAGAAGATGAAGTCAGGAGGGTGAATCAGAAGAAGTAGAAGAAGGAGAAGGAGAAGGTGAAGTCTGGAGGGTGCAGCCGAAGAAGTAGAAGAAGGACAAGGAGAAGGTGAAGTCAGGAGGGTGAATCAGAAGAAGCAGAAGAAGGAGAACGAGAAGGTGAAGTCTGGCGGGTGATTCAGAAGCTGTAGAAGAAGGAGAAGGAGAAGGTGAAGTCAGGAGGGTGAAGCAGAAGAAGCAGAAGAAGGAGAAGGAGAAGCTGAAGTCTGGAGGGTGAATCAGAAGAAGCAGAAGAAGGAGAAGGAGAAGTTGAAGTCAGGAGGGTGAAGCAGAAGAAGTAGAAGAAGGAGAAGGAGAAGGTGAAGTCAGGATGGTGAATCAGAAGAAGTAGAAGAAGGAGAAGGAGAAGGTGAAGTCTGGAGGGTGAATCAGAAGAAGTAGAAGAGGGAGAAGTAGAAGGTGAAGTCTGGAGGGTGAATCAGAAGACGTAGAAGAAGGAGAAGGCGAAGGTGAAGTCAGGAGGGTGAATCAGAAGAAGGAGAAGGAGAAGGTGAAGTCTGGAGGGTGAATCAGAAGAAGTAGAAGAAGGAGAAGGAGAAGTTGAAGTCAGGAGGGTGAATCAGAGGAAGCAGAAGAAGGAGAAGGCGAAGGTGAAGTCAGGAGGGTGCATCAGAAGAAGTGGAAGAAGGAGAGGGAGAAGGTGAAGTCTGGAGGGTGAAGCAGAAGAAGTAGAAGAAGGAGAAGGAGAAGGTGAAGTCAGGAGGGTGAATCAGAAGAAGTAGAAGAAGGAGAAGGAGAAGGTGATGTCTGGAGGGTGAATCAGAAGAAGCAGAAGAAGGAGAAGGAGAAGGTGAACTCAGGTTGGTGAATCAGAAGAAGCAGAAGAAGGAGAAGGAGAAGGTGAAGTCTGGAGGGTGAATCAGAGGAAGCAGAAGAAGGAGAAGGAGAAGGTGAAGTCAGGAGGGTGAATCAGAAGAAGTAGAAGAAGGAGAAGGAGAAGGTGAAGTCTGGAGGGTGAATCAGAGGAAGCAGAAGAAGGAGAAGGAGAAGGTAAAGTCTGGAGGGTGAATCAGTAGAGGTAGAAGAAGGAGAAGGAGAAGATGAAGTCTGGAGGGTGAATCAGAACAAGCAGAAGATGGAGAAGGAGAAGGTAAAGTCTGGAGGGTGAATCAGTAGAGGTAGAAGAAGGAGAAGGAGAAGATGAAGTCTGGAGGGTGAATCAGAGGACACAGAAGAAGGAGAAGGAGAAGGTGAAGTCAGGAGGGTGAAGCAGAAGAAGTAGAAGAAGGAGAAGGAGAAGGTAAAGTCAGGTGGGTGAATCAGAAGAAGTAGAAGAAGGAGAAGGAGAAGGTGAAGTCTTGAGGGTGAATCAGAAGACGCAGAAGAAGGAGAAGGAGAAGGTGAAGTCAGGAGGGTGAGTCAGAAGAAGCACAAGAAGGAGAAGGAGAAGCTGAAGTCTGGAGGGTGAATCAGAAGAAGTAGAAGAAGGAGAAGGCGAAGGTGAAGTCAGGAGGGTGCATCAGAAGAAGGAGAAGAAGGAGAAGGAGAAGGTGAAGTCTGGAGGGTGAATCAGAAGAAGTAGAAGAATGAGAAGGAGAAGTTGAAGTCAGGAGGGTGAATCAGAGGAAGCAGAAGAAGGAGAAGGAGAAGGTGAAGTCTGGAGGGTGAATCAGAAGAAGCAGAAGAAGGAGAAGGAGAAGGTGAAGTCAGGAGGGTGAATCAGAAGAAGCAGAAGAAGGAGAAGGAGAAGGTGAAGCCTGGAGGGTGAATCAGAAGAAGTAGAAGATGGAGAAGGAGAAGGTGAAGTCTGGAGGGTGAATCAGAGTAAGTAGAAGAAGGAGAAGGAGAAGGTGAAGTCTGGAGGGTGAATCAGAAGAAGCAGAAGAAGGAGAAGGAGAAGGTAAAGTCAGGAGGGTGAATCAGAAGAAGTAGAAGAAGGAGAAGGAGAAGGTGAAGTCTGGAGGGTGAATCAGAAGAAGCTGAAGAAGGAGAAGGAGAAGGTGAAGTCAGGAGGGTGAATCAGAGGAAGCAGAAGAAGGAGAAGGAGAAGGTGAAGTCTGGAGGGTGAATCAGAAGAAGTAGAAGAAGGAGAGGGAGAAGGTGAAGTCTGGAGGGTGAAGCAGAAGATGTAGAAGAAGGAGAAGGAGAAGGTAAAGTCAGGAGGGTGAATCAGAAGAAGCAGAAGAAGGAGAAGGAGAAGGTGAAGCCTGGAGGGTGAATCAGAAGAAGTAGAAGATGGAGAAGGAGAAGGTGAAGTCTGGAGGGTGAATTAGAAGAAGTAGAAGAAGGAGAAGGAGAAGGTGAAGTCTGGAGGGTGAATCAGAAGAAGCACAAGAAGGAGAAGGAGAAGGTGAAGTCTGGAGGGTGAATCAGAGGAAGCAGAAGAAGGAGAAGGAGAAGGTGAAGTCAGGAGGGTGAAGCAGGAGAAGCACAAGAAGGAGAAGGAGAAGGTGAAGTCTGGAGGGTGAATCAGAGGAAGCAGAAGAGGGAGAAGGAGAAGGTAAAGTCTGGAGGGTGAATCAGTAGAGGTTGAAGAAGGAGAATGAGAAGATGAAGTCTGGAGGGTGAATCAGTAGAGGTAGAAGAAGGAGAAGGAGAAGATGAAGTCTGGAGGGTGAATCAGGGGACACAGAAGAAGGAGAAGGAGAAGGTGAAGTCAGGAGGGTGAAGCAGAAGAAGTAGAAGAAGGAGAAGGAGAAGTTGAAGTCTGGAGGGTGAATCAGAAGACGCAGAAGAAGGAGAAGGAGAAGGTGAAGTCAGGAGGGTGAGTCAGAAGAAGCACAAGAAGGAGAAGGAGAAGGTGAAGTCTGGAGGGTGAATCAGAGGAAGCAGAAGAAGGAGAAGGAGAAGGTGAAGTCAGGAGGGTGAAGCAGAAGAAGTAGAAGAAGGAGAAGGAGAAGGTGAAGTCTGGCGTGTGGAGCAGAAGAAGTAGAAGACGGAGAAGGAGAAGGTGAAGTCTGGAGGGTGAATCAGAGGACACAGAAGAAGGAGAAGGAGAAGGTGAAGTCAGGAGGGTGAAGCAGAAGAAGCAGAAGAAGGAGAAGGAGAAGCTGAAGTCTGGAGGGTGAATCAGAAGAAGCAGAAGAAGGAGAAGGAGAAGGTGAAGTCAGGAGGGTGAAGCAGAAGAAGTAGAAGAAGGACAAGGAGAAGGTGAAGTCAGGAGGGTGAATCAGAAGAAGTAGAAGAAGGAGAAGGAGAAGGTGAAGTCAGGAGGGTGAATCAGAAGAAGCAGAAGAAGGAGAAGGAGAAGGTGAAGTCTGGAGGGTGATTCAGAAGAAGGAGAAGAAGGAGAAGAAGAAGGTGAAGCCAGGAGGGTGAAGCAGAAGAAGCAGAAGAAGGAGAAGGAGAAGCTGAAGTCTGGAGGGTGAATCAGAAGAAGCAGAAGAAGGACAAGGAGAAGGTGAAGTCAGGAGGGTGAATCAGAAGAAGTAGAAGAAGGAGAAGGAGAAGTTGAAGTCAGGAGGGTGAATCAGAAGAAGCAGAAGAAGGAGAAGGAGAAGGTGAAGTCTGGAGGGTGATTCAGAAGAAGTAGAAGAAGGAGAAGGAGAAGGTGAAGTCAGGAGGGTGAAGCAGAAGAAGCAGAAGAAGGAGAAGGAGAAGCTGAAGTCTGGAGGGTGAATCAGAAGAAGCAGAAGAAGGAGAAGGAGAATGTGAAGTCAGGAGGGTGAAGCAGAAGAAGTAGAAGAAAGAGAAGGAGAAGGTGAAGTCTGGATGGTGAATCAGAAGAAGTAGAAGAAGGAGAAGGAGAAGGTGAAGTCTGGAGTGTGAATCAGAAGAAGTAGAAGAAGGAGAATGAGAAGGTTAAGTCAAGAGGGTGAAGCAGAAGAAGCAGAAGAAGGAGAAGGAGAAGGTGAAGTCTGGAGGGTGAATCAGAAGATGTAGAAGAAGGAGAAGTAGAAGATGAAGTCTGGAGGGTGAATCAGAAGAAGTAGAAGAAGGAGAAGGCGAAGGTGAAGTCAGAAGGGTGAATCAGAAGAAGGAGAAGAAGGAGAAGGAGAAGGTGAAGTCTGGAGGGTGAATCAGAAGAAGTAGAAGAAGGAGAAGGAGAAGGTGAAGTCAGGAGGGTGAATCAGAGGAAGCAGAAGAAGGAGAAGGAGAAGGTGATGTCTGGAGGGTGAATCAGAAGAAGTAGAGGAAGGAGAGGGAGAAGGTGAAGTCTGGAGGGTGAAGCAGAAGAAGTAGAAGAAGGAGAAGGTGAAGTCAGGAGGGTGAAGCAGAAGAGGTAGAAGAAGGAGAAGGAGAAGGTGAGGTCAGGAGGGTGAATCAGAAGAGGCAGAAGAAGGAGAAGGGGAAAGTGAAGTCTGGAGGTAGAAGCAGAAGAAGCAGAAGAAGGAGAAGGAGAAGGTGAAGTCAGGAGGGTGAATCAGAAGAAGTAGAAGAAGGAGAAGGAGAAGGTGAAGTCTGGAGGGTGCAGCCGAAGAAGTAGAAGAAGGAGAAGGAGAAGGTGAAGTCAGGAGAGTGAATCAGAAGAAGCAGAAGAAGGAGAAGGAGAAGGTGAAGTCTGGAGGGTGATTCAGAAGATGTCGAAGAAGGAGAAGGAGAAGGTGAAGTCAGGAGGGTGAAGCAGAAGAAGCAGAAGAAGGAGAAGGAGAAGGTGAAGTCAGGAGGGTGAATCAGAAGAAGGAGAAGAAGGAGAAGGAGAAGGTGAAGTCTGGAGGGTGAATCAGAAGAAGTAGAAGAAGGAGAAGGAGAAGGTGAAGTCAGGAGGGTGAATCAGAGGAAGCAGAAGAAGGAGAAGGAGAAGGTGAAGTCTGGAGGGTGAATCAGAAGAAGTAGAAGAAGGAGAGGGAGAAGGTGAAGTCTGGAGGGTGAAGCAGAAGAAGTAGAAGAAGGAGAAGGTGAAGTCAGGAGGGTGAAGCAGAAGAAGTAGAAGAAGGAGAAGGAGAAGGTGAAGTCAGGAGGGTGAATCAGAAGAGGCAGAAGAAGGAGAAGGAGAAGGTGAAGTCTGGAGGTAGAAGCAGAAGAAGCAGAAGAAGGAGAAGGAGAAGGTGAAGTCAGGAGGGTGAATCAGAAGAAGTAGAAGAAGGAGAAGGAGAAGGTGAAGTCTGGAGGGTGCAGCCGAAGAAGTAGAAGAAGGACAAGGAGAAGGTGAAGTCAGGAGGGTGAATCAGAAGAAGTAGAAGAAGGAGAAGGAGAAGGTGAAGTCAGGAGGGTGAATCAGAAGAAGCAGAAGAAGGAGAAGGAGAAGGTGAAGTCTGGAGGGTGATCCAGAAGAAGTAGAAGAAGGAGAAGGAGAAGGTGAAGCCAGGAGGGTGAAGGAGAAGAAGCAGAAGAAGGAGAAGGAGAAGCTGAAGTCTGGAGGGTGAATCAGAAGAAGCAGAAGAAGGACAAGGAGAAGGTGAAGTCAGGAGGGTGAATCAGAAGAAGTAGAAGAAGGAGAAGGAGAAGGTGAAGTCAGGAGGGTGAATCAGAAGAAGCAGAAGAAGGAGAAGGAGAAGGTGAAGTCTGGAGGGTGATTCAGAAGAAGTAGAAGAAGGAGAAGGAGAAGGTGAAGTCTGGAGGGTGAATCAGAAGAAGTAGAAGAAGGAGAAGGAGAAGTTGAAGTCAGGAGGGTGAATCAGAGGAAGCAGAAGAAGGAGAAGGAGAAGGTGAAGTCTGGAGGGTGAAGCAGAAGAAGTAGCAGAAGGAGAGGGAGAAGGTGAAGTCTGGAGGGTGAAGCAGAAGAAGTAGAAGAAGGAGAAGGAGAAGGTAAAGTCAGGAGGGTGAATCAGAAGAAGTAGAAGAAGGAGAAGGAGAAGGTGAAGTCTGGAGAGTGAATCAGAAGAAGCAGAAGAAGGAGAAGGAGAAGGTGAAGTTAGGAGGGTGAATCAGAAGAAGCAGAAGAAGGAGAAGGAGAAGGTGAAGCCTGGAGGGTGAATCAGAAGAAGTAGAAGATGGAGAAGGAGAAGGTGAAGTCTGGAGGGTGAATCAGAAGAAGTAGAAGAAGGAAAAGGAGAAGGTGAAGTCTGGAGGGTGAATCAGAAGAAGCAGAAGAAGGAGAAGGAGAAGGTGAAGTCTGGAGGGTGAATCAGAGGAAGCAGAAGAAGGAGAAGGAGAAGGTGAAGTCAGGAGGGTGAAGCAGGAGAAGCACAAGAAGGAGAAGGAGAAGGTGAAGTCTGGAGGGTGAATCAGAGCAAGCAGAAGAAGGAGAAGGAGAACGTAAAGTCTGGAGGGTGAATCAGTAGAGGTAGAAGAAGGAGAAGGAGAAGATGAAGTCTGGAGGGTGAATCAGAAGAAGCAGAAGATGGAGAAGGAGAAGGTAAAGTCTGGAGGGTGAATCAGTAGAGGTAGAAGAAGGAGAAGGAGAAGATGAAGTCTGGAGGGTGTATCAGGGGACACAGAAGAAGGAGAAGGAGAAGGTGAAGTCAGGAGGGTGAAGCAGAAGAAGTAGAAGAAGGAGAAGGTAAAGTCAGGTAGGTGAATCAGAAGAAGTAGAAGAAGGAGAAGGAGAAGGTGAAGTCTGGAGGGTGAATCAGAAGACGCAGAAGAAGGAGAAGTAGAAGGTGAAGTCAGGAGGGTGAGTCAGAAGAAGCACAAGAAGGAGAAGGAGAAGGTGAAGTCCGGAGGGTGAATCAGAGGAAGCAGAAGAAGGAGAAGGAGAAGGTGAAGTCAGGAGGGTGAAGCAGAAGAAGTAGAAGAAGGAGAAGGAGAAGGTGAAGTCTGGTGTGTGAAGAAGAAGAAGTAGAAGACGGAGAAGGAGAAGGTGAAGTCTGGAGGGTGAATCAGAGGACACAGAAGAAGGAGAAGGAGAAGGTGAAGTCAGGAGGGTGAAGCAGAAGAAGCAGAAGAAGGAGAAGGAGAAGCTGTAGTCTGGAGGGTGAATCAGAAGAAGCAGAAGAAGGAGAAGGAGAAGGTGAAGTCAGGAGGGTGAAGCAGAAGAAGTAGAAGAAGGACAAGGAGAAGGTGAAGTCAGGAGGGTGAATCAGAAGAAGTAGAAGAAGGAGAAGGAGAAGGTGAAGTCAGGAGGGTGAATCAGAAGAAGCAGAAGAAGGAGAAGGAGAAGGTGAAGTCTGGAGGGTGATTCAGAAGAAGGAGAAGAAGGAGAAGGAGAAGGTGAAGCCAGGAGGGTGAAGCAGAAGAAGCAGAAGAAGGAGAAGGAGAAGCTGAAGTCTGGAGGGTGAATCAGAAGAAGCAGAAGAAGGACAAGGAGAAGGTGAAGTCAGGAGGGTGAATCAGAAGAAGTAGAAGAAGGAGAAGGAGAAGGTGAAGTCAGGAGGGTGAATCAGAAGAAGCAGAAGAAGGAGAAGGAGAAGGTGAAGTCTGGAGGGTGATTCAGAAGAAGTAGAAGAAGGAGAAGGAGAAGGTGAAGTCAGGAGGGTGAAGCAGAAGAAGCAGAAGAAGGAGAAGGAGAAGCTGAAGTCTGGAGGGTGAATCAGAAGAAGCAGAAGAAGGAGAAGGAGAAGGTGAAGTCAGGAGGGTGAATCAGAGGACACAGAAGAAGGAGAAGGAGAAGGTGAAGTCAGGAGGGTGAAGCAGAAGAAGCAGAAGAAGGAGAAGGAGAAGCTGTAGTCTGGAGGGTGAATCAGAAGAAGCAGAAGAAGGAGAAGGAGAAGGTGAAGTCAGGAGGGTGAAGCAGAAGAAGTAGAAGAAGGACAAGGAGAAGGTGAAGTCAGGAGGGTGAATCAGAAGAAGTAGAAGAAGGAGAAGGAGAAGGTGAAGTCAGGAGGGTGAATCAGAAGAAGCAGAAGAAGGAGAAGGAGAAGGTGAAGTCTGGAGGGTGAATCAGAAGATGTAGAAGAAGGAGAAGTAGAAGATGAAGTCTGGAGGGTGAATCAGAAGAAGTAGAAGAAGGAGAAGGCGAAGGTGAAGTCAGGAGGGTGAATCAGAAGAAGGAGAAGAAGGAGAAGGAGAAGGTGAAGTCTGGAGGGTGAATCAGAAGAAGTAGAAGAAGGAGAAGGAGAAGGTGAAGTCAGGAGGGTGAATCAGAGGAAGCAGAAGAAGGAGAAGGAGAAGGTGAAGTCTGGAGGGTGAATCAGAAGAAGGAGAAGAAGGAGAGGGAGAAGGTGAAGTCTGGAGGGTGAAGCAGAAGAAGTAGAAGAAGGAGAAGGTGAAGTCAGGAGGGTGAAGCAGAAGAAGTAGAAGAAGGAGAAGGAGAAGGTGAAGTCAGGAGGGTGAATCAGAAGAGGCAGAAGAAGGAGAAGGAGAAGGTGAAGTCTGGAGGTAGAAGCAGAAGAAGCAGAAGAAGGAGAAGGAGAAGGTGAAGTCAGGAGGGTGAATCAGAAGAAGTAGAAGAAGGAGAAGGAGAAGGTGAAGTCTGGAGGGTGCAGCCGAAGAAGTAGAAGAAGGACAAGGAGAAGGTGAAGTCAGGAGGGTGAATCAGAAGAAGCAGAAGAAGGAGAACGAGAAGGTGAAGTCTGGCGGGTGATTCAGAAGCTGTAGAAGAAGGAGAAGGTGAAGTCAGGAGGGTGAAGCAGAAGAAGCAGAAGAAGGAGAAGGAGAAGCTGAAGTCTGGAGGGTGAATCAGAAGAAGCAGAAGAAGGAGAAGGAGAAGTTGAAGTCAGGAGGGTGAAGCAGAAGAAGTAGAAGAAGGAGAAGGAGAAGGTGAAGTCAGGATGGTGAATCAGAAGAAGTAGAAGAAGGAGAAGGAGAAGGTGAAGTCTGGAGGGTGAATCAGAAGAAGTAGAAGAGGGAGAAGTAGAAGGTGAAGTCTGGAGGGTGAATCAGAAGACGTAGAAGAAGGAGAAGGCGAAGGTGAAGTCAGGAGGGTGAATCAGAAGAAGGAGAAGGAGAAGGTGAAGTCTGGAGGGTGAATCAGAAGAAGTAGAAGAAGGAGAAGGAGAAGTTGAAGTCAGGAGGGTGAATCAGAGGAAGCAGAAGAAGGAGAAGGCGAAGGTGAAGTCAGGAGGGTGCATCAGAAGAAGTGGAAGAAGGAGAGGGAGAAGGTGAAGTCTGGAGGGTGAAGCAGAAGAAGTAGAAGAAGGAGAAGGAGAAGGTGAAGTCAGGAGGGTGAATCAGAAGAAGTAGAAGAAGGAGAAGGAGAAGGTGATGTCTGGAGGGTGAATCAGAAGAAGCAGAAGAAGGAGAAGGAGAAGGTGAAGTCAGGTTGGTGAATCAGAAGAAGCAGAAGAAGGAGAAGGAGAAGGTGAAGTCTGGAGGGTGAATCAGAGGAAGCAGAAGAAGGAGAAGGAGAAGGTGAAGTCAGGAGGGTGAATCAGAAGAAGTAGAAGAAGGAGAAGGAGAAGGTGAAGTCTGGAGGGTGAATCAGAGGAAGCAGAAGAAGGAGAAGGAGAAGGTAAAGTCTGGAGGGTGAATCAGTAGAGGTAGAAGAAGGAGAAGGAGAAGATGAAGTCTGGAGGGTGAATCAGAACAAGCAGAAGATGGAGAAGGAGAAGGTAAAGTCTGGAGGGTGAATCAGTAGAGGTAGAAGAAGGAGAAGGAGAAGATGAAGTCTGGAGGGTGAATCAGAGGACACAGAAGAAGGAGAAGGAGAAGGTGAAGTCAGGAGGGTGAAGCAGAAGAAGTAGAAGAAGGAGAAGGAGAAGGTAAAGTCAGGTGGGTGAATCAGAAGAAGTAGAAGAAGGAGAAGGAGAAGGTGAAGTCTTGAGGGTGAATCAGAAGACGCAGAAGAAGGAGAAGGAGAAGGTGAAGTCAGGAGGGTGAGTCAGAAGAAGCACAAGAAGGAGAAGGAGAAGCTGAAGTCTGGAGGGTGAATCAGAAGAAGTAGAAGAAGGAGAAGGCGAAGGTGAAGTCAGGAGGGTGCATCAGAAGAAGGAGAAGAAGGAGAAGGAGAAGGTGAAGTCTGGAGGGTGAATCAGAAGAAGTAGAAGAATGAGAAGGAGAAGTTGAAGTCAGGAGGGTGAATCAGAGGAAGCAGAAGAAGGAGAAGGAGAAGGTGAAGTCTGGAGGGTGAATCAGAAGAAGCAGAAGAAGGAGAAGGAGAAGGTGAAGTCAGGAGGGTGAATCAGAAGAAGCAGAAGAAGGAGAAGGAGAAGGTGAAGCCTGGAGGGTGAATCAGAAGAAGTAGAAGATGGAGAAGGAGAAGGTGAAGTCTGGAGGGTGAATCAGAAGAAGTAGAAGAAGGAGAAGGAGAAGGTGAAGTCTGGAGGGTGAATCAGAAGAAGCAGAAGAAGGAGAAGGAGAAGGTAAAGTCAGGAGGGTGAATCAGAAGAAGTAGAAGAAGGAGAAGGAGAAGGTGAAGTCTGGAGGGTGAATCAGAAGAAGCTGAAGAAGGAGAAGGAGAAGGTGAAGTCAGGAGGGTGAATCAGAGGAAGCAGAAGAAGGAGAAGGAGAAGGTGAAGTCTGGAGGGTGAATCAGAAGAAGTAGAAGAAGGAGAGGGAGAAGGTGAAGTCTGGAGGGTGAAGCAGAAGATGTAGAAGAAGGAGAAGGAGAAGGTAAAGTCAGGAGGGTGAATCAGAAGAAGCAGAAGAAGGAGAAGGAGAAGGTGAAGCCTGGAGGGTGAATCAGAAGAAGTAGAAGATGGAGAAGGAGAAGGTGAAGTCTGGAGGGTGAATTAGAAGAAGTAGAAGAAGGAGAAGGAGAAGGTGAAGTCTGGAGGGTGAATCAGAAGAAGCACAAGAAGGAGAAGGAGAAGGTGAAGTCTGGAGGGTGAATCAGAGGAAGCAGAAGAAGGAGAAGGAGAAGGTGAAGTCAGGAGGGTGAAGCAGGAGAAGCACAAGAAGGAGAAGGAGAAGGTGAAGTCTGGAGGGTGAATCAGAGGAAGCAGAAGAGGGAGAAGGAGAAGGTAAAGTCTGGAGGGTGAATCAGTAGAGGTTGAAGAAGGAGAATGAGAAGATGAAGTCAGGAGGGTGAATCAGAAGAGGCAGAAGAAGGAGAAGGAGAAGGTGAAGTCTAGAGGTAGAAGCAGAAGAAGCAGAAGAAGGAGAAGGAGAAGGTGAAGTCAGGAGGGTGAATCAGAAGAAGTAGAAGAAGGAGAAGGAGAAGGTGAAGTCTGGAGGGTGCAGCCGAAGAAGTAGAAGAAGGACAAGGAGAAGGTGAAGTCAGGAGGGTGAATCAGAAGAAGCAGAAGAAGGAGAACGAGAAGGTGAAGTCTGGCGGGTGATTCAGAAGCTGTAGAAGAAGGAGAAGGTGAAGTCAGGAGGGTGAAGCAGAAGAAGCAGAAGAAGGAGAAGGAGAAGCTGAAGTCTGGAGGGTGAATCAGAAGAAGCAGAAGAAGGAGAAGGAGAAGTTGAAGTCAGGAGGGTGAAGCAGACGAAGTAGAAGAAGGAGAAGGAGAAGGTGAAGTCAGGATGGTGAATCAGAAGAAGTAGAAGAAGGAGAAGGAGAAGGTGAAGTCTGGAGGGTGAATCAGAAGAAGTAGAAGAGGGAGAAGTAGAAGGTGAAGTCTGGAGGGTGAATCAGAAGACGTAGAAGAAGGAGAAGGCGAAGGTGAAGTCAGGAGGGTGAATCAGAAGAAGGAGAAGGAGAAGGTGAAGTCTGGAGGGTGAATCAGAAGAAGTAGAAGAAGGAGAAGGAGAAGTTGAAGTCAGGAGGGTGAATCAGAGGAAGCAGAAGAAGGAGAAGGCGAAGGTGAAGTCAGGAGGGTGCATCAGAAGAAGTGGAAGAAGGAGAGGGAGAAGGTGAAGTCTGGAGGGTGAAGCAGAAGAAGTAGAAGAAGGAGAAGGAGAAGGTGAAGTCAGGAGGGTGAATCAGAAGAAGTAGAAGAAGGAGAAGGAGAAGGTGATGTCTGGAGGGTGAATCAGAAGAAGCAGAAGAAGGAGAAGGAGAAGGTGAAGTCAGGTTGGTGAATCAGAAGAAGCAGAAGAAGGAGAAGGAGAAGGTGAAGTCTGGAGGGTGAATCAGAGGAAGCAGAAGAAGGAGAAGGAGAAGGTGAAGTCAGGAGGGTGAATCAGAAGAAGTAGAAGAAGGAGAAGGAGAAGGTGAAGTCTGGAGGGTGAATCAGAGGAAGCAGAAGAAGGAGAAGGAGAAGGTAAAGTCTGGAGGGTGAATCAGTAGAGGTAGAAGAAGGAGAAGGAGAAGATGAAGTCTGGAGGGTGAATCAGAACAAGCAGAAGATGGAGAAGGAGAAGGTAAAGTCTGGAGGGTGAATCAGTAGAGGTAGAAGAAGGAGAAGGAGAAGATGAAGTCTGGAGGGTGAATCAGAGGACACAGAAGAAGGAGAAGGAGAAGGTGAAGTCAGGAGGGTGAAGCAGAAGAAGTAGAAGAAGGAGAAGGAGAAGGTAAAGTCAGGTGGGTGAATCAGAAGAAGTAGAAGAAGGAGAAGGAGAAGGTGAAGTCTTGAGGGTGAATCAGAAGACGCAGAAGAAGGAGAAGGAGAAGGTGAAGTCAGGAGGGTGAGTCAGAAGAAGCACAAGAAGGAGAAGGAGAAGCTGAAGTCTGGAGGGTGAATCAGAAGAAGTAGAAGAAGGAGAAGGCGAAGGTGAAGTCAGGAGGGTGCATCAGAAGAAGGAGAAGAAGGAGAAGAAGAAGGTGAAGTCTGGAGGGTGAATCAGAAGAAGTAGAAGAATGAGAAGGAGAAGTTGAAGTCAGGAGGGTGAATCAGAGGAAGCAGAAGAAGGAGAAGGAGAAGGTGAAGTCTGGAGGGTGAATCAGAAGAAGCAGAAGAAGGAGAAGGAGAAGGTGAAGTCAGGAGGGTGAATCAGAAGAAGCAGAAGAAGGAGAAGGAGAAGGTGAAGCCTGGAGGGTGAATCAGAAGAAGTAGAAGATGGAGAAGGAGAAGGTGAAGTCTGGAGGGTGAATCAGAAGAAGTAGAAGAAGGAGAAGGAGAAGGTGAAGTCTGGAGGGTGAATCAGAAGAAGCAGAAGAAGGAGAAGGAGAAGGTAAAGTCAGGAGGGTGAATCAGAAGAAGTAGAAGAAGGAGAAGGAGAAGGTGAAGTCTGGAGGGTGGATCAGAAGAAGCTGAAGAAGGAGAAGGAGAAGGTGAAGTCAGGAGGGTGAATCAGAGGAAGCAGAAGAAGGAGAAGGAGAAGGTGAAGTCTGGAGGGTGAATCAGAAGAAGTAGAAGAAGGAGAGGGAGAAGGTGAAGTCTGGAGGGTGAAGCAGAAGATGTAGAAGAAGGAGAAGGAGAAGGTAAAGTCAGGAGGGTGAATCAGAAGAAGCAGAAGAAGGAGAAGGAGAAGGTGAAGCCTGGAGGGTGAATCAGAAGAAGTAGAAGATGGAGAAGGAGAAGGTGAAGTCTGGAGGGTGAATTAGAAGAAGTAGAAGAAGGAGAAGGAGAAGGTGAAGTCTGGAGGGTGAATCAGAAGAAGCACAAGAAGGAGAAGGAGAAGGTGAAGTCTGGAGGGTGAATCAGAGGAAGCAGAAGAAGGAGAAGGAGAAGGTGAAGTCAGGAGGGTGAAGCAGGAGAAGCACAAGAAGGAGAAGGAGAAGGTGAAGTCTGGAGGGTGAATCAGAGGAAGCAGAAGAGGGAGAAGGAGAAGGTAAAGTCTGGAGGGTGAATCAGTAGAGGTTGAAGAAGGAGAATGAGAAGATGAAGTCTGGAGGGTGAATCAGTAGAGGTAGAAGAAGGAGAAGGAGAAGATGAAGTCTGGAGGGTGAATCAGGGGACACAGAAGAAGGAGAAGGAGAAGGTGAAGTCAGGAGGGTGAAGCAGAAGAAGTAGAAGAAGGAGAAGGAGAAGGTGAAGTCTGGAGGGTGAATCAGAAGACGCAGAAGAAGGAGAAGGAGAAGGTGAAGTCAGGAGGGTGAGTCAGAAGAAGCACAAGAAGGGGAAGGAGAAGGTGAAGTCTGGAGGGTGAATCAGAGGAAGCAGAAGAAGGAGAAGGAGAAGGTGAAGTCAGGAGGGTGAAGCAGAAGAAGTAGAAGAAGGAAAAGGAGAAGGTGAAGTCTGGCGTGTGGAGCAGAAGAAGTAGAAGACGGAGAAGGAGAAGGTGAAGTCTGGAGGGTGAATCAGAGGACACAGAAGAAGGAGAAGGAGAAGGTGAAGTCAGGAGGGTGAAGCAGAAGAAGCAGAAGAAGGAGAAGGAGAAGCTGAAGTCTGGAGGGTGAATCAGAAGAAGCAGAAGAAGGAGAAGGAGAAGGTGAAGTCAGGAGGGTGAAGCAGAAGAAGTAGAAGAAGGACAAGGAGAAGGTGAAGTCAGGAGGGTGAATCAGAAGAAGTAGAAGAAGGAGAAGGAGAAGGTGAAGTCAGGAGGGTGAATCAGAAGAAGCAGAAGAAGGAGAAGGAGAAGGTGAAGTCTGGAGGGTGATTCAGAAGAAGGAGAAGAAGGAGAAGAAGAAGGTGAAGCCAGGAGGGTGAAGCAGAAGAAGCAGAAGAAGGAGAAGGAGAAGCTGAAGTCTGGAGGGTGAATCAGAAGAAGCAGAAGAAGGACAAGGAGAAGGTGAAGTCAGGAGGGTGAATCAGAAGAAATAGAAGAAGGAGAAGGAGAAGGTGAAGTCAGGAGGGTGAATCAGAAGAAGCAGAAGAAGGAGAAGGAGAAGGTGAAGTCTGGAGGGTGATTCAGAAGAAGTAGAAGAAGGAGAAGGAGAAGGTGAAGTCAGGAGGGTGAAGCAGAAGAAGCAGAAGAAGGAGAAGGAGAAGCTGAAGTCTGGAGGGTGAATCAGAAGAAGCAGAAGAAGGAGAAGGAGAATGTGAAGTCAGGAGGGTGAAGCAGAAGAAGTAGAAGAAAGAGAAGGAGAAGGTGAAGTCTGGATGGTGAATCAGAAGAAGTAGAAGAAGGAGAAGGAGAAGGTGAAGTCTGGAGTGTGAATCAGAAGAAGTAGAAGAAGGAGAATGAGAAGGTTAAGTCAAGAGGGTGAAGCAGAAGAAGCAGAAGAAGGAGAAGGAGAAGGTGAAGTCTGGAGGGTGAATCAGAAGATGTAGAAGAAGGAGAAGTAGAAGATGAAGTCTGGAGGATGAATCAGAAGAAGTAGAAGAAGGAGAAGGCGAAGGTGAAGTCAGAAGGGTGAATTAGAAGAAGGAGAAGAAGGAGAAGGAGAAGGTGAAGTCTGGAGGGTGAATCAGACGAAGTAGAAGAAGGAGAAGGAGAAGGTGAAGTCAGGAGGGTGAATCAGAGGAAGCAGAAGAAGGAGAAGGAGAAGGTGATGTCTGGAGGGTGAATCAGAAGAAGTAGAGGAAGGAGAGGGAGAAGGTGAAGTCTGGAGGGTGAAGCAGAAGAAGTAGAAGAAGGAGAAGGTGAAGTCAGGAGGGTGAAGCAGAAGAGGTAGAAGAAGGAGAAGGAGAAGGTGAGGTCAGGAGGGTGAATCAGAAGAGGCAGAAGAAGGAGAAGGAGAAAGTGAAGTCTGGAGGTAGAAGCAGAAGAAGCAGAAGAAGGAGAAGGAGAAGGTGAAGTCAGGAGGGTGAATCAGAAGAAGTAGAAGAAGGAGAAGGAGAAGGTGAAGTCTGGAGGGTGCAGCCGAAGAAGTAGAAGAAGGAGAAGGAGAAGGTGAAGTCAGGAGAGTGAATCAGAAGAAGCAGAAGAAGGAGAAGGAGAAGGTGAAGTCTGGAGGGTGATTCAGAAGATGTCGAAGAAGGAGAAGGAGAAGGTGAAGTCAGGAGGGTGAAGCAGAAGAAGCAGAAGAAGGAGAAGGAGAAGGTGAAGTCAGGAGGGTGAATCAGAAGAAGCAGAAGAAGGAGAAGGAGAAGGTGAAGCCTGGAGGGTGAATCAGAAGAAGTAGAAGATGGAGAAGGAGAAGGTGAAGTCTGGAGGGTGAATCAGAAGAAGTAGAAGAAGGAGAAGGAGAAGGTGAAGTCTGGAGGGTGAAGCAGAAGAAGTAGAAGAAGGAGAAGGAGAAGGTAAAGTCAGGTGGGTGAATCAGAAGAAGTAGAAGAAGGAAAAGGAGAAGGTGAAGTCTTGAGGGTGAATCAGAAGACGCAGAAGAAGGAGAAGGAGAAGGTGAAGTCAGGAGGGTGAGTCAGAAGAAGCACAAGAAGGAGAAGGAGAAGCTGAAGTCTGGAGGGTGAATCAGAAGAAGTAGAAGAAGGAGAAGGAGAAGGTGAAGTCAGGAGGGTGAATCAGAAGAAGCAGAAGAAGGAGAAGGAGAAGGTGAAGTCTGGAGGGTGAATCAGTAGAGGTAGAAGAAGGAGAAGGAGAAGATGAAGTCTGGAGGGTGAATCAGAGGACACAGAAGAAGGAGAAGGAGAAGGTGAAGTCAGGAGGGTGAAGCAGAAGAAGTAGAAGATAGAGAAGGAGAAGGTAAAGTCAGGTGGGTGAATCAGAAGAAGTAGAAGAAGGAGAAGGAGAAGGTGAAGTCTTGAGGGTGAATCAGAAGACGCAGAAGAAGGAGAAGGAGAAGGTGAAGTCAGGAGGGTGAGTCAGAAGAAGCACAAGAAGGAGAAGGAGAAGCTGAAGTCTGGAGGGTGAATCAGAAGAAGTAGAAGAAGGAGAAGGCGAAGGTGAAGTCATGAGGGTGCATCAGAAGAAGGAGAAGAAGGAGAAGGAGAAGGTGAAGTCTGGAGGGTGAATCAGAAGAAGTAGAAAAATGAGAAGGAGAAGTTGAAGTCAGGAGGGTGAATCAGAGGAAGCAGAAGAAGGAGAAGGAGAAGGTGAAGTCTGGAGGGTGAATCAGAAGAAGCAGAAGGAGGAGAAGGAGAAGGTGAAGTCAGGAGGGTGAATCAGAAGAAGCAGAAGAAGGAGAAGGAGAAGGTGAAGCCTGGAGGGTGAATCAGAAGAAGTAGAAGATGGAGAAGGAGAAGGTGAAGTCTGGAGGGTGAATCAGAAGAAGTAGAAGAAGGAGAAGGAGAAGGTGAAGTCTGGAGGGTGAATCAGAAGAAGCAGAAGAAGGAGAAGGAGAAGGTGAAGTCTGGAGGGTGAATCAGAAGAAGTAGAAGAAGGAGAAGGAGAAGGTAAAGTCAGGAGGGTGAATCAGAAGAAGTAGAAGAAGGAGAAGGAGAAGGTGAAGTCTGGAGGGTGAATCAGAAGAAGCTGAAGAAGGAGAAGGAGAAGGTGAAGTCAGGAGGGTGAATCAGAGGAAGCAGAAGAAGGAGAAGGAGAAGGTGAAGTCTGGAGGGTGAAGCAGAAGATGTAGAAGAAGGAGAAGGAGAAGGTAAAGTCAGGAGGGTGAATCAGAAGAAGTAGAAGAAGGAGAAGGAGAAGGTGAAGTCTGGAGGGTGTATCAGAAGAAGCAGAAGAAGGAGAAGGAGAAGGTGAAGTCAGGAGGGTGAATCAGAAGAAGTAGAAGATGGAGAAGGAGAAGGTAAAGTCTGGAGGGTGAATCAGTAGAGGTAGAAGAAGGAGAAGGAGAAGATGAAGTCTGGAGGGTGAATCAGGGGACACAGAAGAAGGAGAAGGAGAAGGTGAAGTCAGGAGGGTGAAGCAGAAGAAGCAGAAGAAGGAGAAGGAGAAGGTGAAGCCTGGAGGGTGAATCAGAAGAAGTAGAAGATGGAGAAGGAGAAGGTGAAGTCTGGAGGGTGAATCAGAAGAAGTAGAAGAAGGAGAAGGAGAAGGTGAAGTCTGGAGGGTGAATCAGAAGAAGCAGAAGAAGGAGAAGGAGAAGGTGAAGTCTGGAGGGTGAATCAGAAGAAGTCGAAGAAGGAGAAGGAGAAGGTAAAGTCAGGAGGGTGAATCAGAAGAAGTAGAAGAAGGAGAAGGAGAAGGTGAAGTCTGGAGGGTGAATCAGAAGAAGCTGAAGAAGGAGAAGGAGAAGGTAAAGTCAGGAGGGTGAATCAGAGGAAGCAGAAGAAGGAGAAGGTGAAGGTGAAGTCTGGAGGGTGAATCAGAAGAAGTAGAAGAAGGAGAGGGAGAAGGTGAAGTCTGGAGGGTGAAGCAGAAGATGTAGAAGAAGGAGAAGGAGAAGGTAAAGTCAGGAGGGTGAATCAGAAGAAGTAGAAGAAGGAGAAGGAGAAGGTGAAGTCTGGAGGGTGAATCAGGAGAAGCAGAAGAAGGAGAAGGAGAAGGTGAAGTCAGGAGGGTGAATCAGAAGAAGCAGAAGAAGGAGAAGGAGAAGGTGAAGCCTGGAGGGTGAATCAGAAGAAGTAGAAGATTGAGAAGGAGAAGGTGAAGTCTGGAGGGTGAATCAGAAGAAGTAGAAGAAGGAGAAGGAGAAGGTGAAGTCTGGAGGGTGAATCAGAAGAAGCAGAAGAAGGAGAAGGAGAAGGTGAAGTCTGGAGGGTGAATCAGAGGAAGCAGAAGAAGGAGAAGGAGAAGGTGAAGTCAGGAGGGTGAAGCAGGAGAAGCACAAGAAGGAGAAGGAGAAGGTGAAGTCTGGAGGGTGAATCAGAGGAAGCAGAAGAAGGAGAAGGAGAAGGTAAAGTCTGGAGGGTGAATCAGTAGAGGTTGAAGAAGGAGAATGAGAAGATGAAGTCTGGAGGGTGAATCAGTAGAGGTAGAAGAAGGAGAAGGAGAAGATGAAGTCTGGAGGGTGAATCAGGGGACACAGAAGAAGGAGAAGGAGAAGGTGAAGTCAGGAGGGTGAAGCAGAAGAAGTAGAATAAGGAGAAGGAGAAGGTGAAGTCAGGAGGGTGAAGCAGAAGAAGTAGAAGAAGGAGAAGGAGAAGGTGAAGTCTGGAGGGTGAATCAGAAGAAGCAGAAGAACGAGAAGGAGAAGGTGAAGTCTGGAGGGTGATTCAGAAGATGTCGAAGAAGGAGAAGGAGAAGGTGAAGTCAGGAGGGTGACTCAGAAGAAGCAGAAGAAGGAGAAGGAGAAGGTGAAGTCAGGAGGGTGAAGCAGAAGAAGTAGAAGAAGGAGAAGGAGAAGGTGAAGTCTGGAGGGTGAATCAGAAGAAGCAGAAGAAGGAGAAGGAGAAGGTGAAGTCTGGAGGGTGAATCAGAGGAAGTAGAAAAAGGAGAAGGAGAAGGTGAAGTCTGGAGGGTGAATCAGAAGAAGCAGAAGAAGGAGAAGGAGAAGGTGAAGTCTGGAGGGTGAATCAGAGGAAGCAGAAGAAGGAGAAGGAGAAGGTGAAGTCAGGAGGGTGAAGCAGGAGAAGCACAAGAAGGAGAAGCAGAAGGTGAAGTCTGGTGGGTGAATCAGAGGAAGCAGAAGAAGGAGAAGGAGAAGGTAAAGTCTGGAGGGTGAATCAGTAGAGGTAGAAGAAGGAGAAGGAGAAGGTAAAGTCTGGAGGGTGAATCAGTAGAGGTAGAAGAAGGAGAAGGAGAAGATGAAGTCTGGAGGGTGTATCAGGGGACACAGAAGAAGGAGAAGGAGAAGGTGAAGTCAGGAGGGTGAAGCAGAAGAAGTAGAAGAAGGAGAAGGAGAAGGTAAAGTCAGGTGGGTGAATCAGAAGAAGTAGAAGAAGGAGAAGGAGAAGGTGAAGTCTGGAGGGTGAATCAGAAGACGCAGAAGAAGGAGAAGGAGAATGTGAAGTCAGGAGGGTGAGTCAGAAGAAGCACAAGAAGGAGAAGGAGAAGGTGAAGTCTGGAGGGTGAATCAGAGGAAGCAGAAGAAGGAGAAGGAGAAGGTGAAGTCAGGAGGGTGAAGCAGAAGAAGTAGAAGAAGGAGAAGGAGAAGGTGAAGTCTGGCGTGTGAAGCAGAAGAAGTAGAAGACGGAGAAGGAGAAGGTGAAGTCTGGAGGGTGAATCAGAGGACACAGAAGAAGGAGAAGGAGAAGGTGAAGTCAGGAGGGTGAAGCAGAAGAAGCAGAAGAAGGAGAACTAGAAGCTGAAGTCTGGAGGGTGAATCAGAAGAAGCAGAAGAAGGAGAAGGAGAAGGTGAAGTCAGGAGGGTGAAGCAGAAGAAGTAGAAGAAGGACAAGGAGAAGGTGAAGTCAGGAGGGTGAATCAGAAGAAGTAGAAGAAGGAGAAGGAGAAGGTGAAGTCAGGAGGGTGAATCAGAAGAAGCAGAAGAAGGAGAAGGAGAAGGTGAAGTCTGGAGGGTGATTCAGAAGAAGTAGAAGAAGGAGAAGGAGAAGGTGAAGCCAGGAGGGTGAAGCAGAAGAAGCAGAAGAAGGAGAAGGAGAAGCTGAAGTCTGGAGGGTGAATCAGAAGAAGCAGAAGAAGGACAAGGAGAAGGTGAAGTCAGGAGGGTGAATCAGAAGAAGTAGAAGAAGGAGAAGGAGAAGGTGAAGTCAGGAGGGTGAATCAGAAGAAGCAGAAGAAGGAGAAGGAGAAGGTGAAGTCTGGAGGGTGATTCAGAAGAAGTAGAAGAAGGAGAAGGAGAAGGTGAAGTCAGGAGGGTGAAGCAGAAGAAGCAGAAGAAGGAGAAGGAGAAGCTGAAGTCTGGAGGGTGAATCAGAAGAAGCAGAAGAAGGAGAAGGAGAATGTGAAGTCAGGAGGGTGAAGCAGAAGAAGTAGAAGAAGGAGAAGGAGAAGGTGATGTCTGGAGGGTGAATCAGAAGAAGTAGAAGAAGGAGAAGGAGAAGGTGAAGTCTGGAGGGTGAATCAGAAGAAGTAGAAGAAGGAGAAGGAGAAGGTGAAGTCAAGAGGGTGAAGCAGAAGAAGCAGAAGAAGGAGAAGGAGAAGCTGAGGTCTGGAGGGTGAATCAGAAGATGTAGAAGAAGGAGAAGTAGAAGATGAAGTCTGGAGGGTGAATCAGAAGAAGTAGAAGAAGGAGAAGGCGAAGGTGAAGTCAGGAGGGTGAATCAGAAGAAGGAGAAGAAGGAGAAGGAGAAGGTGAAGTCTGGAGGGTGAATCAGAAGAAGTAGAAGAAGGAGAAGGAGAAGATGAAGTCAGGAGGGTGAATCAGAGGAAGCAGAAGAAGGAGAAGGAGAAGGTGAAGTCTGGAGGGTGAATCAGAAGAAGGAGAAGAAGGAGAGGGAGAAGGTGAAGTCTGGAGGGTGAAGCAGAAGAAGTAGAAGAAGGAGAAGGTGAAGTCAGGAGGGTGAAGCAGAAGAAGTAGAAGAAGGAGAAGGAGAAGGTGAAGTCAGGAGGGTGAATCAGAAGAGGCAGAAGAAGGAGAAGGAGAAGGTGAAGTCTTGAGGGTGAATCAGAAGACGCAGAAGAAGGAGAAGGAGAAGGTGAAGTCAGGAGGGTGAGTCAGAAGAAGCACAAGAAGGAGAAGGAGAAGCTGAAGTCTGGAGGGTGAATCAGAAGAAGTAGAAGAAGGAGAAGGAGAAGGTGAAGTCAGGAGGGTGAATCAGAAGAAGCAGAAGAAGGAGAAGGAGAAGGTGAAGTCTGGAGGGTGAATCAGTAGAGGTAGAAGAAGGAGAAGGAGAAGATGAAGTCTGGAGGGTGAATCAGAGGACACAGAAGAAGGAGAAGGAGAAGGTGAAGTCAGGAGGGTGAAGCAGAAGAAGTAGAAGATAGAGAAGGAGAAGGTAAAGTCAGGTGGGTGAATCAGAAGAAGTAGAAGAAGGAGAAGGAGAAGGTGAAGTCTTGAGGGTGAATCAGAAGACGCAGAAGAAGGAGAAGGAGAAGGTGAAGTCAGGAGGGTGAGTCAGAAGAAGCACAAGAAGGAGAAGGAGAAGCTGAAGTCTGGAGGGTGAATCAGAAGAAGTAGAAGAAGGAGAAGGCGAAGGTGAAGTCATGAGGGTGCATCAGAAGAAGGAGAAGAAGGAGAAGGAGAAGGTGAAGTCTGGAGGGTGAATCAGAAGAAGTAGAAAAATGAGAAGGAGAAGTTGAAGTCAGGAGGGTGAATCAGAGGAAGCAGAAGAAGGAGAAGGAGAAGGTGAAGTCTGGAGGGTGAATCAGAAGAAGCAGAAGGAGGAGAAGGAGAAGGTGAAGTCAGGAGGGTGAATCAGAAGAAGCAGAAGAAGGAGAAGGAGAAGGTGAAGCCTGGAGGGTGAATCAGAAGAAGTAGAAGATGGAGAAGGAGAAGGTGAAGTCTGGAGGGTGAATCAGAAGAAGTAGAAGAAGGAGAAGGAGAAGGTGAAGTCTGGAGGGTGAATCAGAAGAAGCAGAAGAAGGAGAAGGAGAAGGTGAAGTCTGGAGGGTGAATCAGAAGAAGTAGAAGAAGGAGAAGGAGAAGGTAAAGTCAGGAGGGTGAATCAGAAGAAGTAGAAGAAGGAGAAGGAGAAGGTGAAGTCTGGAGGGTGAATCAGAAGAAGCTGAAGAAGGAGAAGGAGAAGGTGAAGTCAGGAGGGTGAATCAGAGGAAGCAGAAGAAGGAGAAGGAGAAGGTGAAGTCTGGAGGGTGAAGCAGAAGATGTAGAAGAAGGAGAAGGAGAAGGTAAAGTCAGGAGGGTGAATCAGAAGAAGTAGAAGAAGGAGAAGGAGAAGGTGAAGTCTGGAGGGTGTATCAGAAGAAGCAGAAGAAGGAGAAGGAGAAGGTGAAGTCAGGAGGGTGAATCAGAAGAAGCAGAAGAAGGAGAAGGAGAAGGTGAAGCCTGGAGGGTGAATCAGAAGAAGTAGAAGATGGAGAAGGAGAAGGTGAAGTCTGGAGGGTGAATCAGAAGAAGTAGAAGAAGGAGAAGGAGAAGGTGAAGTCTGGAGGGTGAATCAGAAGAAGCAGAAGAAGGAGAAGAAGAAGGTGAAGTCTGGAGGGTGAATCAGAGGAAGCAGAAGAAGGAGAAGGAGAAGGTGAAGTCAGGAGGGTGAAGCAGGAGAAGCACAAGAAGGAGAAGGAGAAGGTGAAGTCTGGAGGGTGAATCAGAGGAAGCAGAAGAAGGAGAAGGAGAAGGTAAAGTCTGGAGGGTGAATCAGTAGAGGTAGAAGAAGGAGAAGGAGAAGATGAAGTCTGGAGGGTGAATCAGAAGAAGCAGAAGGTGGAGAAGGAGAAGGTAAAGTCTGGAGGGTGAATCAGTAGAGGTAGAAGAAGGAGAAGGAGAAGATGAAGTCTGGAGGGTGAATCAGGGGACACAGAAGAAGGAGAAGGAGAAGGTGAAGTCAGGAGGGTGAAGCAGAAGAAGCAGAAGAAGGAGAAGGAGAAGGTGAAGCCTGGAGGGTGAATCAGAAGAAGTAGAAGATGGAGAAGGAGAAGGTGAAGTCTGGAGGGTGAATCAGAAGAAGTAGAAGAAGGAGAAGGAGAAGGTGAAGTCTGGAGGGTGAATCAGAAGAAGCAGAAGAAGGAGAAGGAGAAGGTGAAGTCTGGAGGGTGAATCAGAAGAAGTCGAAGAAGGAGAAGGAGAAGGTAAAGTCAGGAGGGTGAATCAGAAGAAGTAGAAGAAGGAGAAGGAGAAGGTGAAGTCTGGAGGGTGAATCAGAAGAAGCTGAAGAAGGAGAAGGAGAAGGTAAAGTCAGGAGGGTGAATCAGAGGAAGCAGAAGAAGGAGAAGGTGAAGGTGAAGTCTGGAGGGTGAATCAGAAGAAGTAGAAGAAGGAGAGGGAGAAGGTGAAGTCTGGAGGGTGAAGCAGAAGATGTAGAAGAAGGAGAAGGAGAAGGTAAAGTCAGGAGGGTGAATCAGAAGAAGTAGAAGAAGGAGAAGGAGAAGGTGAAGTCTGGAGGGTGAATCAGGAGAAGCAGAAGAAGGAGAAGGAGAAGGTGAAGTCAGGAGGGTGAATCAGAAGAAGCAGAAGAAGGAGAAGGAGAAGGTGAAGCCTGGAGGGTGAATCAGAAGAAGTAGAAGATTGAGAAGGAGAAGGTGAAGTCTGGAGGGTGAATCAGAAGAAGTAGAAGAAGGAGAAGGAGAAGGTGAAGTCTGGAGGGTGAATCAGAAGAAGCAGAAGAAGGAGAAGGAGAAGGTGAAGTCTGGAGGGTGAATCAGAGGAAGCAGAAGAAGGAGAAGGAGAAGGTGAAGTCAGGAGGGTGAAGCAGGAGAAGCACAAGAAGGAGAAGGAGAAGGTGAAGTCTGGAGGGTGAATCAGAGGAAGCAGAAGAAGGAGAAGGAGAAGGTAAAGTCTGGAGGGTGAATCAGTAGAGGTTGAAGAAGGAGAATGAGAAGATGAAGTCTGGAGGGTGAATCAGTAGAGGTAGAAGAAGGAGAAGGAGAAGATGAAGTCTGGAGGGTGAATCAGGGGACACAGAAGAAGGAGAAGGAGAAGGTGAAGTCAGGAGGGTGAAGCAGAAGAAGTAGAATAAGGAGAAGGAGAAGGTGAAGTCAGGAGGGTGAAGCAGAAGAAGTAGAAGAAGGAGAAGGAGAAGGTGAAGTCTGGAGGGTGAATCAGAAGAAGCAGAAGAACGAGAAGGAGAAGGTGAAGTCTGGAGGGTGATTCAGAAGATGTCGAAGAAGGAGAAGGAGAAGGTGAAGTCAGGAGGGTGACTCAGAAGAAGCAGAAGAAGGAGAAGGAGAAGGTGAAGTCAGGAGGGTGAAGCAGAAGAAGTAGAAGAAGGAGAAGGAGAAGGTGAAGTCTGGAGGGTGAATCAGAAGAAGCAGAAGAAGGAGAAGGAGAAGGTGAAGTCTGGAGGGTGAATCAGAGGAAGTAGAAAAAGGAGAAGGAGAAGGTGAAGTCTGGAGGGTGAATCAGAAGAAGCAGAAGAAGGAGAAGGAGAAGGTGAAGTCTGGAGGGTGAATCAGAGGAAGCAGAAGAAGGAGAAGGAGAAGGTGAAGTCAGGAGGGTGAAGCAGGAGAAGCACAAGAAGGAGAAGCAGAAGGTGAAGTCTGGTGGGTGAATCAGAGGAAGCAGAAGAAGGAGAAGGAGAAGGTAAAGTCTGGAGGGTGAATCAGTAGAGGTAGAAGAAGGAGAAGGAGAAGGTAAAGTCTGGAGGGTGAATCAGTAGAGGTAGAAGAAGGAGAAGGAGAAGATGAAGTCTGGAGGGTGTATCAGGGGACACAGAAGAAGGAGAAGGAGAAGGTGAAGTCAGGAGGGTGAAGCAGAAGAAGTAGAAGAAGGAGAAGGAGAAGGTAAAGTCAGGTGGGTGAATCAGAAGAAGTAGAAGAAGGAGAAGGAGAAGGTGAAGTCTGGAGGGTGAATCAGAAGACGCAGAAGAAGGAGAAGGAGAATGTGAAGTCAGGAGGGTGAGTCAGAAGAAGCACAAGAAGGAGAAGGAGAAGGTGAAGTCTGGAGGGTGAATCAGAGGAAGCAGAAGAAGGAGAAGGAGAAGGTGAAGTCAGGAGGGTGAAGCAGAAGAAGTAGAAGAAGGAGAAGGAGAAGGTGAAGTCTGGCGTGTGAAGCAGAAGAAGTAGAAGACGGAGAAGGAGAAGGTGAAGTCTGGAGGGTGAATCAGAGGACACAGAAGAAGGAGAAGGAGAAGGTGAAGTCAGGAGGGTGAAGCAGAAGAAGCAGAAGAAGGAGAACTAGAAGCTGAAGTCTGGAGGGTGAATCAGAAGAAGCAGAAGAAGGAGAAGGAGAAGGTGAAGTCAGGAGGGTGAAGCAGAAGAAGTAGAAGAAGGACAAGGAGAAGGTGAAGTCAGGAGGGTGAATCAGAAGAAGTAGAAGAAGGAGAAGGAGAAGGTGAAGTCAGGAGGGTGAATCAGAAGAAGCAGAAGAAGGAGAAGGAGAAGGTGAAGTCTGGAGGGTGATTCAGAAGAAGTAGAAGAAGGAGAAGGAGAAGGTGAAGCCAGGAGGGTGAAGCAGAAGAAGCAGAAGAAGGAGAAGGAGAAGCTGAAGTCTGGAGGGTGAATCAGAAGAAGCAGAAGAAGGACAAGGAGAAGGTGAAGTCAGGAGGGTGAATCAGAAGAAGTAGAAGAAGGAGAAGGAGAAGGTGAAGTCAGGAGGGTGAATCAGAAGAAGCAGAAGAAGGAGAAGGAGAAGGTGAAGTCTGGAGGGTGATTCAGAAGAAGTAGAAGAAGGAGAAGGAGAAGGTGAAGTCAGGAGGGTGAAGCAGAAGAAGCAGAAGAAGGAGAAGGAGAAGCTGAAGTCTGGAGGGTGAATCAGAAGAAGCAGAAGAAGGAGAAGGAGAATGTGAAGTCAGGAGGGTGAAGCAGAAGAAGTAGAAGAAGGAGAAGGAGAAGGTGATGTCTGGAGGGTGAATCAGAAGAAGTAGAAGAAGGAGAAGGAGAAGGTGAAGTCTGGAGGGTGAATCAGAAGAAGTAGAAGAAGGAGAAGGAGAAGGTGAAGTCAAGAGGGTGAAGCAGAAGAAGCAGAAGAAGGAGAAGGAGAAGCTGAGGTCTGGAGGGTGAATCAGAAGATGTAGAAGAAGGAGAAGTAGAAGATGAAGTCTGGAGGGTGAATCAGAAGAAGTAGAAGAAGGAGAAGGCGAAGGTGAAGTCAGGAGGGTGAATCAGAAGAAGGAGAAGAAGGAGAAGGAGAAGGTGAAGTCTGGAGGGTGAATCAGAAGAAGTAGAAGAAGGAGAAGGAGAAGATGAAGTCAGGAGGGTGAATCAGAGGAAGCAGAAGAAGGAGAAGGAGAAGGTGAAGTCTGGAGGGTGAATCAGAAGAAGGAGAAGAAGGAGAGGGAGAAGGTGAAGTCTGGAGGGTGAAGCAGAAGAAGTAGAAGAAGGAGAAGGTGAATTCAGGAGGGTGAAGCAGAAGAAGTAGAAGAAGGAGAAGGAGAAGGTGAAGTCAGGAGGGTGAATCAGAAGAGGCAGAAGAAGGAGAAGGAGAAGGTGAAGTCTGGAGGTAGAAGCAGAAGAAGCAGAAGAAGGAGAAGGAGAAGGTGAAGTCAGGAGGGTGAATCAGAAGAAGTAGAAGAAGGAGAAGGAGAAGGTGAAGTCTGGAGGGTGCAGCCGAAGAAGTAGAAGAAGGACAAGGAGAAGGTGAAGTCAGGAGGGTGAATCAGAAGAAGTAGAAGAAGGAGAAGGAGAAGGTGAAGTCAGGAGGGTGAATCAGAAGAAGCAGAAGAAGGAGAAGGAGAAGGTGAAGTCTGGAGGGTGATTCAGAAGCTGTAGAAGAAGGAGAAGGAGATGGTGAAGTCAGGAGGGTGAAGCAGAAGAAGCAGAAGAAGGAGTAGGAGAAGCTAAAGTCTGGAGGGTGAATCAGAAGAAGCAGAAGAAGGAGAAGGAGAAGGTGAAGTCAGGAGGGTGAAGCAGAAGAAGTAGAAGAAGGAGAAGGAGAAGGTGAAGTCTAGGGTGAATCAGAAGAAGCAGAAGAAGGAGAAGGAGAAGGTGAAGTCTGGAGGGTGAATCAGAGGAAGTAGAAAAAGGAGAAGGAGAAGGTGAAGTCTGGAGGGTGAATCAGAAGAAGCAGAAGAAGGAGAAGGAGAAGGTGAAGTCTGGAGGGTGAATCAGAGGAAGCAGAAGAAGGAGAAGGAGAAGGTGAAGTCAGGAGGGTGAAGCAGGAGAAGCACAAGAAGGAGAAGCAGAAGGTGAAGTCTGGTGGGTGAATCAGAGGAAGCAGAAGAAGGAGAAGGAGAAGGTAAAGTCTGGAGGGTGAATCAGTAGAGGTAGAAGAAGGAGAAGGAGAAGGTAAAGTCTGGAGGGTGAATCAGTAGAGGTAGAAGAAGGAGAAGGAGAAGATGACGTCTGGAGGGTGTATCAGGGGACACAGAAGAAGGAGAAGGAGAAGGTGAAGTCAGGAGGGTGAAGCAGAAGAAGTAGAAGAAGGAGAAGGAGAAGGTAAAGTCAGGTGGGTGAATCAGAAGAAGTAGAAGAAGGAGAAGGAGAAGGTGAAGTCTGGAGGGTGAATCAGAAGACGCAGAAGAAGGAGAAGGAGAAGGTGAAGTCAGGAGGGTGAGTCAGAAGAAGCACAAGAAGGAGAAGGAGAAGGTGAAGTCTGGAGGGTGAATCAGAGGAAGCAGAAGAAGGAGAAGGAGAAGGTGAAGTCAGGAGGGTGAAGCAGAAGAAGTAGAAGAAGGAGAAGGAGAAGGTGAAGTCTGGCGTGTGAAGCAGAAGAAGTAGAAGACGGAGAAGGAGAAGGTGAAGTCTGGAGGGTGAATCAGAGGACACAGAAGAAGGAGAAGGAGAAGGTGAAGTCAGGAGGGTGAAGCAGAAGAAGCAGAAGAAGGAGAAGGAGAAGCTGAAGTCTGGAGGGTGAATCAGAAGAAGCAGAAGAAGGAGAAGGAGAAGGTGAAGTCAGGAGGGTGAAGCAGAAGAAGTAGAAGAAGGACAAGGAGAAGGTGAAGTCAGGAGGGTGAATCAGAAGAAGTAGAAGAAGGAGAAGGAGAAGGTGAAGTCAGGAGGGTGAATCAGAAGAAGCAGAAGAAGGAGAAGGAGAAGGTGAAGTCTGGAGGGTGATTCAGAAGAAGTAGAAGAAGGAGAAGGAGAAGGTGAAGCCAGGAGGGTGAAGCAGAAGAAGCAGAAGAAGGAGAAGGAGAAGCTGAAGTCTGGAGGGTGAATCAGAAGAAGCAGAAGAAGGACAAGGAGAAGGTGAAGTCAGGAGGGTGAATCAGAAGAAGTAGAAGAAGGAGAAGGAGAAGGTGAAGTCAGGAGAGTGAATCAGAAGAAGCAGAAGAAGGAGAAGGAGAAGGTGAAGTCTGGAGGGTGATTCAGAAGAAGTAGAAGAAGGAGAAGGAGAAGGTGAAGTCAGGAGGGTGAAGCAGAAGAAGCAGAAGAAGGAGAAGGAGAAGCTGAAGTCTGGAGGGTGAATCAGAAGAAGCAGAAGAAGGAGAAGGAGAAGGTGAAGTCTGGAGGGTGAATCAGAAGAAGTAGAAGAAGGAGAAGGAGAAGGTGAAGTCTGGAGGGTGAATCAGAAGAAGTAGAAGAAGGAGAAGGAGAAGGTGAAGTCAAGAGGGTGAAGCAGAAGAAGCAGAAGAAGGAGAAGGAGAAGGTGAGGTCTGGAGGGTGAATCAGAAGATGTAGAAGAAGGAGAAGTAGAAGATGAAGTCTGGAGGGTGAATCAGAAGAAGTAGAAGAAGGAGAAGGCGAAGGTGAAGTCAGGAGGGTGAATCAGAAGAAGGAGAAGAAGGAGAAGGAGAAGGTGAAGTCTGGAGGGTGAATCAGAAGAAGTAGAAGAAGGAGAAGGAGAAGGTGAAGTCAGGAGGGTGAATCAGAGGAAGCAGAAGAAGGAGAAGGAGAAGGTGAAGTCTGGAGGGTGAATCAGAAGAAGGAGAAGAAGGAGAGGGAGAAGGTGAAGTCTGGAGGGTGAAGCAGAAGAAGTAGAAGAAGGAGAAGGTGAAGTCAGGAGGGTGAAGCAGAAGAAGTAGAAGAAGGAGAAGGAGAAGGTGAAGTCAGGAGGGTGAATCAGAAGAGGCAGAAGAAGGAGAAGAAGAAGGTGAAGTCTGGAGGTAGAAGCAGAAGAAGCAGAAGAAGGAGAAGGAGAAGGTGAAGTCAGGAGGGTGAATCAGAAGAAGTAGAAGAAGGAGAAGGAGAAGGTGAAGTCTGGAGGGTGCAGCCGAAGAAGTAGAAGAAGGACAAGGAGAAGGTGAAGTCAGGAGGGTGAATCAGAAGAAGTAGAAGAAGGAGAAGGAGAAGGTGAAGTCAGGAGGGTGAATCAGAAGAAGCAGAAGAAGGAGAAGGAGAAGGTGAAGTCTGGAGGGTGATTCAGAAGCTGTAGAAGAAGGAGAAGGAGATGGTGAAGTCAGGAGGGTGAAGCAGAAGAAGCAGAAGAAGGAGAAGGAGAAGCTGAAGTCTGGAGGGTGAATCAGAAGAAGCAGAAGAAGGAGAAGGAGAAGGTGAAGTCAGGAGGGTGAAGCAGAAGAAGTAGAAGAAGGAGAAGGAGAAGGTGAAGTCAGGAGGGTGAATCAGAAGAAGTAGAAGAAGGAGAAGGAGAAGGTGAAGTCTGGAGGGTGAATCAGAAGAAGTAGAAGAGGGAGAAGTAGAAGGTGAAGTCTGGAGGGTGAATCAGAAGACGTAGAAGAAGGAGAAGGCGAAGGTGAAGTCAGGAGGGTGAATCAGAAGAAGGAGAAGGAGAAGGTGAAGTCTGGAGGGTGAATCAGAAGAAGTAGAAGAAGGAGAAGGAGAAGTTGAAGTCAGGAGGGTGAATCAGAGGAAGCAGAAGAAGGAGAAGGCGAAGGTGAAGTCAGGAGGGTGCATCAGAAGAAGTGGAAGAAGGAGAGGGAGAAGGTGAAGTCTGGAGGGTGAAGCAGAAGAAGTAGAAGAAGGAGAAGGAGAAGGTGAAGTCAGGAGGGTGAATCAGAAGAAGTAGAAGAAGGAGAAGGAGAAGGTGAAGTCTGGAGGTGAATCAGAAGAAGCAGAAGAAGGAGAAGGAGAAGGTGAAGTCAGGTTGGTGAACCAGAAGAAGCAGAAGAAGGAGAAGGAGAAGGTGAAGTCTGGAGGGTGAATCAGAAGAAGCAGAAGAAGGAGAAGGAGAAGGTGAAGTCTGGAGGGTGAATCAGAGGAAGCAGAAGAAGGAGAAGGAGAAGGTGAAGTCAGGAGGGTGAATCAGAAGAAGTAGAAGAAGGAGAAGGAGAAGGTGAAGTCTGGAGGGTGAATCAGAGGAAGCAGAAGAAGGAGAAGGAGAAGGTAAAGTCTGGAGGGTGAATCAGTAGAGGTAGAAGAAGGAGAAGGAGAAGATGAAGTCTGGAGGGTGAATCAGAAGAAGCAGAAGATGGAGAAGGAGAAGGTAAAGTCTGGAGGGTGAATCAGTAGAGGTAGAAGAAGGAGAAGGAGAAGATGAAGTCTGGAGGGTGAATCAGAGGACACAGAAGAAGGAGAAGGAGAAGGTGAAGTCAGGAGGGTGAAGCAGAAGAAGTAGAAGAAGGAGAAGGAGAAGGTAAAGTCAGGTGGGTGAATCAGAAGAAGTAGAAGAAGGAGAAGGAGAAGGTGAAGTCTTGAGGGTGAATCAGAAGACGCAGAAGAAGGAGAAGGAGAAGGTGAAGTCAGGAGGGTGAGTCAGAAGAAGCACAAGAAGGAGAAGGAGAAGCTGAAGTCTGGAGGGTGAATCAGAAGAAGTAGAAGAAGTAGAAGGCGAAGGTGAAGTCAGGAGGGTGCATCAGAAGAAGGAGAAGAAGGAGAAGGAGAAGGTGAAGTCTGGAGGGTGAATCAGAAGAAGTAGAAGAAGGAGAAGGAGAAGTTGAAGTCAGGAGGGTGAATCAGAGGAAGCAGAAGAAGGAGAAGGAGAAGGTGAAGTCTGGAGGGTGAATCAGAAGAAGCAGAAGAAGGAGAAGGAGAAGGTGAAGTCAGGAGGGTGAATCAGAAGAAGCAGAAGAAGGAGAAGCAGAAGGTGAAGCCTGGAGGGTGAATCAGAAGAAGTAGAAGATGGAGAAGGAGAAGGTGAAGTCTGGAGGGTGAATCAGAAGAAGTAGAAGAAGGAGAAGGAGAAGGTGAAGTCTGGAGGGTGAATCAGAAGAAGCAGAAGAAGGAGAAGGAGAAGGTGAAGTCTGGAGGGTGAATCAGAAGAAGTAGAAGAAGGAGAAGGAGAAGGTAAAGTCAGGAGGGTGAATCAGAAGAAGTAGAAGAAGGAGAAGGAGAAGGTGAAGTCTGGAGGGTGAATCAGAAGAAGCTGAAGAAGGAGAAGGAGAAGGTGAAGTCAGGAGGGTGAATCAGAGGAAGCAGAAGAAGGAGAAGGAGAAGCTGAAGTCTGGAGAGTGAATCAGAAGAAGTAGAAGAAGGAGAGGGAGAAGGTGAAGTCTGGAGGGTGAAGCAGAAGATGTAGAAGAAGGAGAAGGAGAAGGTAAAGTCAGGAGGGTGAATCAGAAGAAGTAGAAGAAGGAGAAGGAGAAGGTGAAGTCTGGAGGGTGAATCAGAAGAAGCAGAAGAAGGAGAAGGAGAAGGTGAAGTCAGGAGGGTGAATCAGAAGAAGCAGAAGAAGGAGAAGGAGAAGGTGAAGCCTGGAGGGTGAATCAGAAGAAGTAGAAGATGGAGAAGGAGAAGGTGAAGTCTGGAGGGTGAATCAGAAGAAGTAGAAGAAGGAGAAGGAGAAGGTGAAGTCTGGAGGGTGAATCAGAAGAAGCAGAAGAAGGAGAAGGAGAAGGTGAAGTCTGGAGGGTGAATCAGAGGAAGCAGAAGAAGGAGAAGGAGAAGGTGAAGTCAGGAGGGTGAAGCAGGAGAAGCACAAGAAGGAGAAGGAGAAGGTGAAGTCTGGAGGGTGAATCAGAGGAAGCAGAAGAAGGAGAAGGAGAAGGTAAAGTCTGGAGGGTGAATCAGTAGAGGTAGAAGAAGGAGAAGGAGAAGATGAAGTCTGGAGGGTGAATCAGAAGAAGCAGAAGATGGAGAAGGAGAAGGTAAAGTCTGGAGGGTGAATCAGTAGAGGTAGAAGAAGGAGAAGGAGAAGATGAAGTCTAGAGGGTGAATCAGGGGACACAGAAGAAGGAGAAGGAGAAGGTGAAGTCAGGAGGGTGAAGCAGAAGAAGTAGAAGAAGGAGAAGGAGAAGGTAAAGTCAGTTGGGTGAATCAGAAGAAGTAGAAGAAGGAGAAGGAGAAGGTGAAGTCTGGAGGGTGAATCAGAAGACGCAGAAGAAGGAGAAGGAGAAGGTGAAGTCAGGAGGGTGAAGCAGAAGAAGTAGAAGAAAGAGAAGGAGAAGGTGAAGTCTGGATGGTGAATCAGAAGAAGTAGAAGAAGGAGAAGGAGAAGGTGAAGTCTGGAGTGTGAATCAGAAGAAGTAGAAGAAGGAGAAGGAGAAGGTGAAGTCAAGAGGGTGAAGCAGAAGAAGCAGAAGAAGGAGAAGGAGAAGGTGAAGTCTGGAGGGTGAATCAGAAGATGTAGAAGAAGGAGAAGTAGAAGATGAAGTCTGGAGGGTGAATCAGAAGAAGTAGAAGAAGGAGAAGGCGAAGGTGAAGTCAGAAGGGTGAATCAGAAGAAGGAGAAGAAGGAGAAGGAGAAGGTGAAGTCTGGAGGGTGAATCAGAAGAAGTAGAAGAAGGAGAAGGAGAAGGTGAAGTCAGGAGGGTGAATCAGAGGAAGCAGAAGAAGGAGAAGGAGAAGGTGAAGTCTGGAGGGTGAATCAGAAGAAGTAGAGGAAGGAGAGGGAGAAGGTGAAGTCTGGAGGGTTAAGCAGAAGAAGTATAAGAAGGAGAAGGTGAAGTCAGGAGGGTGAATCAGAAGAAGTAGAAGAAGGAGAAGGAGAAGGTGAAGTCTGGAGGGTGCAGCCGAAGAAGTAGAAGAAGGACAAGGAGAAGGTGAAATCAGGAGGGTGAATCAGAAGAAGTAGAAGAAGGAGAAGGAGAAGGTGAAGTCAGGAGAGTGAATCAGAAGAAGCAGAAGAAGGAGAAGGAGAAGGTGAAGTCTGGAGGGTGATTCAGAAGATGTCGAAGAAGGAGAAGGAGAAGGTGAAGTCAGGAGGGTGAAGCAGAAGAAGCAGAAGAAGGAGAAGGAGAAGCTGAAGTCTGGAGGGTGAATCAGAAGAAGCAGAAGAAGGAGAAGGAGAAGGTGAAGTCAGGAGGGTGAAGCAGAAGAAGTAGAAGAAGGAGAAGGAGAAGGTGAAGTCTGGAGGGTGAATCAGAGGAAGTAGAAGAAGGAGAAGGAGAAGGTGAAGTCTGGAGGGTGAATCAGAAGAAGCAGAAGAAGGAGAAGGAGAAGGTGAAGTCTGGAGGGTGAATCAGAGGAAGCAGAAGAAGGAGAAGGAGAAGGTGAAGTCAGGAGGGTGAAGCAGGAGAAGCACAAGAAGGAGCAGTAGAAGGTGAAGTCTGGTGGGTGAATCAGAGGAAGCAGAAGAAGGAGAAGGAGAAGGTAAAGTCTGGAGGGTGAATCAGTAGAGGTAGAAGAAGGAGAAGGAGAAGGTAAAGTCTGGAGGGTGAATCAGTAGAGGTAGAAGATGGAGAAGGAGAAGATGAAGTCTGGAGTGTGTATCAGGGGACACAGAAGAAGGAGAAGGAGAAGGTGAAGTCAGGAGGGTGAAGCAGAAGAAGTAGAAGAAGGAGAAGGAGAAGGTAAAGTCAGGTGGGTGAATCAGAAGAAGTAGAAGAAGGAGAAGGAGAAGGTGAAGTCTGGAGGGTGAATCAGAAGACGCAGAAGAAGGAGAAGGAGAAGGTGAAGTCAGGAGGGTGAGTCAGAAGAAGCACAAGAAGGAGAAGGAGAAGGTGAAGTCTGGAGGGTGAATCAGAGGAAGCAGAAGAAGGAGAAGGAGAAGGTGAAGTCAGGAGGGTGAAGCAGAAGAAGTAGAAGAAGGAGAAGGAGAAGGTGAAGTCTGGCGTGTGAAGCAGAAGAAGTAGAAGACGGAGAAGGAGAAGGTGAAGTCTGGAGGGTGAATCAGAGGACACAGAAGAAGGAGAAGGAGAAGGTGAAGTCAGGAGGGTGAAGCAGAAGAAGCAGAAGACGGAGAAGGAGAAGCTGAAGTCTGGAGGGTGAATCAGAAGAAGCAGAAGAAGGAGAAGGAGAAGGTGAAGTCAGGAGGGTGAAGCAGAAGAAGTAGAAGAAGGACAAGGAGAAGGTGAAGTCAGGAGGGTGAATCAGAAGAAGTAGAAGAAGGAGAAGGAGAAGGTGAAGTCAGGAGGGTGAATCAGAAGAAGCAGAAGAAGGAGAAGGAGAAGGTGAAGTCTGGAGGGTGATTCAGAAGAAGTAGAAGAAGGAGAAGGAGAAGGTGAAGCCAGGAGGGTGAAGCAGAAGAAGCAGAAGAAGGAGAAGGAGAAGCTGAAGTCTGGAGGGTGAATCAGAAGAAGCAGAAGGACAAGGAGAAGGTGAAGTCAGGAGGGTGAATCAGAAGAAGTAGAAGAAGGAGAAGGAGAAGGTGAAGTCAGGAGGGTGATTCAGAAGAAGTAGAAGAAGGAGAAGGAGAAGGTGAAGTCAGGAGGGTGAAGCAGATGAAGCAGAAGAAGGAGAAGGAGAAGCTGAAGTCTGGAGGGTGAATCAGAAGAAGCAGAAGAAGGAGAAGGAGAATGTGAAGTCAGGAGGGTGAAGCAGAAGAAGTAGAAGAAGGAGAAGGAGAAGGTGAAGTCTGGAGGGTGAATCAGAAGAAGTAGAAGAAGGAGAAGGAGAAGGTGAAGTCTGGAGGGTGAATCAGAAGAAGTAGAAGAAGGAGAAGGAGAAGGTGAAGTCAAGAGGGTGAAGCAGAAGAAGCAGAAGAAGGAGAAGGAGAAGGTGAAGTCTGGAGGGTGAATCAGAAGATGTAGAAGAAGGAGAAGTAGAAGATGAAGTCTGGAGGGTGAATCAGAAGAAGTAGAAGAAGGAGAAGGCGAAGGTGAAGTCAGGAGGGTGAATCAGAAGAAGGAGAAGAAGGAGAAGGAGAAGGTGAAGTCTGGAGGGTGAATCAGAAGAAGTAGAAGAAGGAGAAGGAGAAGGTGAAGTCAGGAGGGTGAATCAGAGGAAGCAGAAGAAGGAGAAGGAGAAGGTGAAGTCTGGAGGGTGAATCAGAAGAAGGAGAAGAAGGAGAGGGAGAAGGTGAAGTCTGGAGGGTGAAGCAGAAGAAGTAGAAGAAGGAGAAGGTGAAGTCAGGAGGGTGAAGCAGAAGAAGTAGAAGAAGGAGAAGGAGAAGGTGAAGTCAGGAGGGTGAATCAGAAGAGGCAGAAGAAGGAGAAGGAGAAGGTGAAGTCTGGAGGTAGAAGCAGAAGAAGCAGAAGAAGGAGAAGGAGAAGGTGAAGTCAGGAGGGTGAATCAGAAGAAGTAGAAGAAGGAGAAGGAGAAGGTGAAGTCTGGAGGGTGCAGCCGAAGAAGTAGAAGAAGGACAAGGAGAAGGTGAAGTCAGGAGGGTGAATCAGAAGAAGTAGAAGAAGGAGAAGGAGAAGGTGAAGTCAGGAGGGTGAATCAGAAGAAGCAGAAGAAGGAGAAGGAGAAGGTGAAGTCTGGAGGGTGATTCAGAAGCTGTAGAAGAAGGAGAAGGAGAAGGTGAAGTCAGGAGGGTGTAGCAGAAGAAGCAGAAGAAGGAGAAGGAGAAGCTGAAGTCTGGAGGGTGAATCAGAAGAAGCAGAAGAAGGAGAAGGAGAAGGTGAAGTCAGGATGGTGAAGCAGAAGAAGTAGAAGAAGGAGAAGGAGAAGGTGAAGTCAGGAGGGTGAATCAGAAGAAGTAGAAGAAGGAGAAGGAGAAGGTGAAGTCTGGAGGGTGAATCAGAAGAAGTAGAAGAGGGAGAAGTAGAAGGTGAAGTCTGGAGGGTGAATCAGAAGACGTAGAAGAAGGAGAAGGCGAAGGTGAAGTCAGGAGGGTGAATCAGAAGAAGGAGAAGGAGAAGGTGAAGTCTGGAGGGTGAATCAGAAGAAGTAGACGAAGGAGAAGGAGAAGTTGAAGTCAGGAGGGTGAATCAGAGGAAGCAGAAGGAGGAGAAGGAGAAGGTAAAGTCTGGAGGGTGAATCAGTAGAGGTAGAAGAAGGAGAAGGAGAAGATGAAGTCTGGAGGGTGAATCAGAAGAAGCAGAAGATGGAGAAGGAGAAGGTAAAGTCTGGAGGGTGAATCAGTAGAGGTAGAAGAAGGAGAAGGAGAAGATGAAGTCTGGAGGGTGAATCAGAGCACACAGAAGAAGGAGAAGGAGAAGGTGAAGTCAGGAGGGTGAAGCAGAAGAAGTAGAAGAAGGACAAGGAGAAGGTAAAGTCAGGTGGGTGAATCAGAAGAAGTAGAAGAAGGAGAAGGAGAAGGTGAAGTCTTGAGGGTCAATCAGAAGACGCAGAAGAAGGAGAAGGAGAAGGTGAAGTCAGGAGGGTGAGTCAGAAGAAGCACAAGAAGGAGAAGGAGAAGCTGAAGTCTGGAGGGTGAATCAGAAGAAGTAGAAGAAGGAGAAGGCGAAGGTGAAGTCAGGAGGGTGCATCAGAAGAAGGAGAAGAAGGAGAAGGAGAAGGTGAAGTCTGGAGGGTGAATCAGAAGAAGCAGAAGAAGGAGAAGGAGAAGGTGAAGTCAGGAGGGTGAATCAGAAGAAGCAGAAGAAGGAGAAGGAGAAGGTGAAGCCTGGAGGGTGAATCAGAAGAAGTAGAAGATGGAGAAGGAGAAGGTGAAGTCTGGAGGGAGAATCAGAAGAAGTAGAAGAAGGAGAAGGAGAAGGTGAAGTCTGGAGGGTGAATCAGAAGAAGCAGAAGGAGAAGGTGAAGTCTGGAGGGTGAATCAGAAGAAGTAGAAGAAGGAGAAGGAGAAGGTAAAGTCAGGAGGGTGAATCAGAAGAAGTAGAAGAAGGAGAAGGAGAAGGTGAAGTCTGGAGGGTGAATCAGAAGAAGCTGAAGAAGGAGAAGGAGAAGGTGAAGTCAGGAGGGTGAATCAGAGGAAGCAGAAGAAGGAGAAGGAGAAGGTGAAGTCTGGAGGGTGAATCAGAAGAAGTCGAAGAAGGAGAGGGAGAAGGTGAAGTCTGGAGGGTGAAGCAGAAGATGTAGAAGAAGGAGAAGGAGAAGGTAAAGTCAGGAGGGTGAATCAGAAGAAGTAGAAGAAGGAGAAGGAGAAGGAGAAGTCTGGAGGGTGAATCAGAAGAAGCAGAAGAAGGAGAAGGAGAAGGTGAAGTCAGGAGGGTGAATCAGAAGAAGCAGAAGAAGGAGAAGGAGAAGGTGAAGCCTGGAGGGTGAATCAGAAGAAGTAGAAGATGGAGAAGGAGAAGGTGAAGTCTGGAGGGTGAATCAGAAGAAGTAGAAGAAGGAGAAGGAGAAGGTGAAGTCTGGAGGGTGAATCAGAAGAAGCAGAAGAAGGAGAAGGAGAAGGTGAAGTCTGGAGGGTGAATCAGAGGAAGCAGAAGAAGGAGAAGGAGAAGGTGAAGTCAGGAGGGTGAAGCAGGAGAAGCACAAGAAGGAGAAGGAGAAGGTGAAGTCTGGAGGGTGAATCAGAGGAAGCAGAAGAAGGAGAAGGAGAAGGTAAAGTCTGGAGGGTGAATCAGTAGAGGTAGAAGAAGGAGAAGGAGAAGATGAAGTCTGGAGGGTGAATCAGAAGAAGCAGAAGATGGAGAAGGAGAAGGTAAAGTCTGGAGGGTGAATCAGTAGAGGTAGAAGAAGGAGAAGGAGAAGATGAAGTCTGGAGGGTGAATCAGGGGACACAGAAGAAGGAGAAGGAGAAGGTGAAGTCAGGAGGGTGAAGCAGAAGAAGTAGAAGAAGGAGAAGGAGAAGGTAAAGTCAGTTGGGTGAATCAGAAGAAGTCGAAGAAGGAGAAGGAGAAGGTGAAGTCTGGAGGGTGAATCAGAAGGCGCAGAAGAAGGAGAAGGAGAAGGTGAAGTCAGGAGAGTGAGTCAGAAGAAGCACAAGAAGGAGAAGGAGAAGGTGAAGTCTGGAGGGTGAATCAGAGGAAGCAGAAGAAGGAGAAGGAGAAGGTGAAGTCAGGAGGGTGAAGCGGAAGAAGTAGAAGAAGGAGAAGGAGAAGGTGAAGTCTGGCGTGTGAAGCAGAAGAAGTAGAAGACGGAGAAGGAGAAGGTGAAGGCTGGAGGGTGAATCAGAGGACACAGAAGAAGGAGAAGGAGAAGATGAAGTCAGGAGGGTGAAGCAGAAGAAGCAGAAGAAGGAGAAGGAGAAGGTGAAGCCTGGAGGGTGAATCAGAAGAAGTAGAAGATGGAGAAGGAGAAGGTGAAGTCTGGAGGGTGAATCAGAAGAAGTAGAAGAAGGAGAAGGAGAAGGTGAAGTCTGGAGGGTGAATCAGAAGAAGCAGAAGAAGGAGAAGGAGAAGGTGAAGTCTGGAGGGTGAATCAGAAGAAGTAGAAGAAGGAGAAGGAGAAGGTAAAATCAGGAGGGTGAATCAGAAGAAGTAGAAGAAGGAGAAGGAGAAGGTGAAGTCTGGAGGGTGAATCAGAAGAAGCTGAAGAAGGAGAAGGAGAAGGTGAAGTCAGGAGGGTGAATCAGAGGAAGCAGAAGAAGGAGAAGAAGAAGGTGAAGTCTGGAGGGTGAATCAGAAGAAGTAGAAGAAGGAGAGGGAGAAGGTGAAGTCTGGAGGGTGAAGCAGAAGATGTAGAAGAAGGAGAAGGAGAAGGTAAAGTCAGGAGGGTGAATCAGAAGAAGTAGAAGAAGGAGAAGGAGAAGGTGAAGTCTGGAGGGTGAATCAGAAGAATCAGAAGAAGGAGAAGGAGAAGGTGAAGTCAGGAGGGTGAATCAGAAGAAGCAGAAGAAGGAGAAGGAGAAGGTGAAGCCTGGAGGGTGAATCAGAAGAAGTAGAAGATGGAGAAGGAGAAGGTGAAGTCTGGAGGGTGAATCAGAAGAAGTAGAAGAAGGAGAAGGAGAAGGTGAAGTCTGGAGGGTGAATCAGAAGAAGCAGAAGAAGGAGAAGGAGAAGGTGAAGTCTGGAGGGTGAATCAGAGGAAGCAGAAGAAGGAGAAGGAGAAGGTGAAGTCAGGAGGGTGAAGCAGGAGAAGCACAAGAAGGAGAAGGAGAAGGTGAAGTCTGGAGGGTGAATCAGAGGAAGCAGAAGAAGGAGAAGGAGAAGGTAAAGTCTGGAGGGTGAATCAGTAGAGGTAGAAGAAGGAGAATGAGAAGATGAAGTCTGGAGGGTGAATCAGAAGAAGCAGAAGATGGAGAAGGAGAAGGTAAAGTCTGGAGGGTGAATCAGTAGAGGTAGAAGAAGGAGAAGGAGAAGATGAAGTCTGGAGGGTGAATCAGGGGACACAGAAGAAGGAGAAGGAGAAGGTGAAGTCAGGAGGGTGAAGCAGAAGAAGTAGAAGAAGGAGAAGGAGAAGGTAAAGTCAGGTGGGTGAATCAGAAGAAGTAGAAGAAGGAGAAGGAGAAGGTGAAGTCTGGAGGGTGAATCAGAAGACGCAGAAGAAGGAGAAGGAGAAGGTGAAGTCAGGAGGGTGAGTCAGAAGAAGCACAAGAAGGAGAAGGAGAAGGTGAAGTCTGGAGGGTGAATCAGAGGAAGCAGAAGAAGGAGAAGGAGAAGGTGAAGTCAGGAGGGTGAAGCAGAAGAAGTAGAAGAAGGAGAAGGAGAAGGTGAAGTCTGGCGTGTGAAGCAGAAGAAGTAGAAGACGGAGAAGGAGAAGGTGAAGTCTGGAGGGTGAATCAGAGGACACAGAAGAAGGAGAAGGAGAAGGTGAAGTCAGCAGTGTGAAGCAGAAGAAGCAGAAGAAGGAGAAGGAGAAGCTGAAGTCTGGAGGGTGAATCAGAAGAAGCAGAAGAAGGAGAAGGAGAAGGTGAAGTCAGGAGGGTGAAGCAGAAGAAGTAGAAGAAGGACAAGGAGAAGGTGAAGTCAGGAGGGTGAATCAGAAGATGTAGAAGAAGGAGAAGGAGAAGGTGAAGTCAGGAGGGTGAATCAGAAGAAGCAGAAGAAGGAGAAGGAGAAGGTGAAGTCTGGAGGGTGATTCAGAAGAAGGAGAAGAAGGAGAAGGAGAAGGTGAAGCCAGGAGGGTGAAGCAGAAGAAGCAGAAGAAGGAGAAGGAGAAGCTGAAGTCTGGAGGGTGAATCAGAAGAAGCAGAAGAAGGACAAGGAGAAGGTGAAGTCAGGAGGGTGAATCAGAAGAAGAAGAAGAAGGAGAATGAGAAGGTGAAGTCAGGAGGGTGAATCAGAAGAAGCAGAAGAAGGAGAAGGAGAAGGTGAAGTCTGGAGGGTGATTCAGAAGAAGTAGAAGAAGGAGAAGGAGAAGGTGAAGTCAGGAGGGTGAAGCAGAAGAAGCAGAAGAAGGAGAAGGAGAAGCTGAAGTCTGGAGGGTGAATCAGAAGAAGCAGAAGAAGGAGAAGGAGAATGTGAAGTCTGGAGGGTGAAGCAGAAGAAGTAGAAGAAGGAGAAGGAGAAGGTGAAGTCTGGATGGTGAATCAGAAGAAGTAGAAGAAGGAGAAGGAGAAGGTGAAGTCTGGAGTGTGAATCAGAAGAAGTAGAAGAAGGAGAAGGAGAAGGTGAAGTCAAGAGGGTGAAGCAGAAGAAGCAGAAGAAGGAGAAGGAGAAGGTGAAGTCTGGAGGGTGAATCAGAAGATGTAGAAGAAGGAGAAGTAGAAGATGAAGTCTGGAGGGTGAATCAGAAGAAGTAGAAGAAGGAGAAGGCGAAGGTGAAGTCAGAAGGGTGAATCAGAGGAAGGAGAAGAAGGAGAAGGAGAAGGTGAAGTCTGGAGGGTGAATCAGAAGAAGTAGAAGAAGGAGAAGGAGAAGGTGAAGTCAGGAGGGTGAATCAGAGGAAGCAGAAGAAGGAGAAGGAGAAGGTGAAGTCTGGAGGGTGAATCAGAAGAAGTAGAGGAAGGAGAGGGAGAAGGTGAAGTCTGGAGGGTGAAGCAGAAGAAGGAGAAGGAGAAGGTGAAGTCTGGAGGGTGAATCAGAGGAAGCAGAAGAAGGAGAAGGAGAAGGTGAAGTCAGGAGGGTGAAGCAGGAGAAGCACAAGAAGGAGAAGGAGAAGGTGAAGTCTGGAGGGTGAATCAGAGGAAGCAGAAGAAGGAGAAGGAGAAGGTAAAGTCTGGAGGGTGAATCAGTAGAGTTAGAAGAAGGAGAAGGAGAAGATGAAGTCTGGAGGGTGAATCAGAAGAAGCAGAAGATGGAGAAGGAGAAGGTAAAGTCTGGAGGGTGAATCAGTAGAGGTAGAAGAAGGAGAAGGAGAAGATGAAGTCTGGAGGGTGAATCAGGGGACACAGAAGAAGGAGAAGGTGAAGTCAGGAGGGTGAAGCAGAAGAAGTAGAAGTAGGAGAAGGAGAAGGTAAAGTCAGGTGGGTGAATCAGAAGAAGTAGAAGAAGGAGAAGGAGAAGGTGAAGTCTGGAGGGTGAATCAGAAGACGCAGAAGAAGGAGAAGGAGAAGGTGAAGTCAGGAGGGTGAGTCAGAAGAAGCACAAGAAGGAGAAGGAGAAGGTGAAGTCTGGAGGGTGAATCAGAGGAAGCAGAAGAAGGAGAAGGAGAAGGTGAAGTCAGGAGGGTGAAGCAGAAGAAGTAGAAGAAGGAGAAGGAGAAGGTGAAGTCTGGCGTGTGAAGCAGAAGAGGTAGAAGACGGAGAAGGAGAAGGTGAAGGCTGGAGGGTGAATCAGAGGACACAGAAGAAGGAGAAGGAGAAGGTGAAGTCAGGAGTGTGAAGCAGAAGAAGCAGAAGAAGGAGAAGGAGAAGGTGAAGCCTGGAGGGTGAATCAGAAGAAGTAGAAGATGGAGAAGGAGAAGGTGAAGTCTGGAGGGTGAATCAGAAGAAGTAGAAGAAGGAGAAGGAGAAGGTAAAGTCAGGAGGGTGAATCAGAAGAAGTAGAAGAAGGAGAAGGAGAAGGTGAAGTCTGGAGGGTGAATCAGAAGAAGTAGAAGAAGGAGAAGGAGAAGGTGAAGTCTGGAGGGTGAATCAGAAGAAGCAGAAGAAGGAGAAGGAGAAGGTGAAGTCTGGAGGGTGAATCAGAAGAAGTAGAAGAAGGAGAAGGAGAAGGTAAAGTCAGGAGGGTGAATCAGAAGAAGTAGAAGAAGGAGAAGGAGAAGGTGAAGTCTGGAGGGTGAATCAGAAGAAGCTGAAGAAGGAGAAGGAGAAGGTGAAGTCAGGAGGGTGAATCAGAGGAAGCAGAAGAAGGAGAAGGAGAAGGTGAAGTCTGGAGGGTGAATCAGAAGAAGCAGAAAAAGGAGAAGGAGAAGGTGAAGTCAGGAGGGTGAATCAGAAGAAGCAGAAGAAGGAGAAGGAGAAGGTGAAGCCTGGAGGGTGAATCAGAAGAAGTAGAAGATGGAGAAGGAGAAGGTGAAGTCTGGAGGGTGAATCAGAAGAAGTAGAAGAAGGAGAAGGAGAAGGTGAAGTCTGGAGGGTGAATCAGAAGAAGCAGAAGAAGGAGAAGGAGAAGATGAAGTCTGGAGGGTGAATCAGAGGAAGCAGAAGAAGGAGAAGGAGAAGGTGAAGTCAGGAGGGTGAAGCAGAAGAAGTAGAAGAAGGAGAAGGAGAAGGTGAAGTCAGGAGGGTGAATCAGAAGAAGTAGAAGAAGGAGAAGGAGAAGGTGAAGTCTGGAGGGTGAATCAGAAGAAGCAGAAGAAGGAGAAGGAGAAGGCGAAGTCAGGAGGGTGAATCAGAAGAAGCAGAAGAAGGAGAAGGAGAAGGTGAAGCCTGGAGGGTGAATCAGAAGAAGTAGAAGATGGAGAAGGAGAAGGTGAAGTCTGGAGGGTGAATCAGAAGAAGTAGAAGAAGGAGAAGGAGAAGGTGAAGTCTGGAGGGTGAATCAGAAGAAGCAGAAGAAGGAGAAGGAGAAGATGAAGTCTGGAGGGTGAATCAGAGGAAGCAGAAGAAGGAGAAGGAGAAGGTGAAGTCAGGAGGGTGAAGCAGAAGAAGTAGAAGAAGGAGAAGGAGAAGGTGAAGTCAGGAGGGTGAATCAGAAGAAGTAGAAGAAGGAGAAGGCGAAGGTGAAGTCTGGAGGGTGAATCAGAAGAAGCAGAAGATGGAGAAGGAGAAGGTAAAGTCTGGAGGGTGAATCAGAAGAGGTAGAAGAAGGAGAAGGAGAAGGTGAAGTCTGGAGGGTGAATCAGAAGAAGCAGAAGATGGAGAAGGAGAAGGTGAAGCCTGGAGGGTGAAACAGAGGAAGCAGAAGAAGGAGAAGGAGAAGTTGAAGTCTGGAGGGTGAATCAGAAGAAGTAGAAGAAGGAGAAGGAGAAGGTGAAGTCTGGAGGGTGAATCAGAGGAAGCAGAAGAAGGAGAAGGAGAAGGTGAAGTCAGGAGGGTGAGTCAGAAGAAGCACAAGAAGGAGAAGGAGAAGGTGAAGTCTGGAGGGTGAATCAGAGGAAGCAGAAGAAGGAGAAGGAGAAGGTGAAGTCAGGAGGGTGAAACAGAAGAAGTAGAAGAAGGGGACGGAGAAGGTGAAGTCTGGAGGGTGAAGCAGAAGAAGTAGAAGAAGGAGAAGGAGAAGGTGAAGTCAGGAGGGTGAATCAGAAGAAGTAGAAGATGGAGAAGGCGAAGGTGAAGTCTGGAGGGTGAATCAGAAGAAGCAGAAGATGGAGAAGGAGAAGGTAAAGTCTGGAGGGTGAATCAGTAGAGGTAGAAGAAGGAGAAGGAGAAGATGAAGTCTGGAGGGTGAATCAGAGGACACAGAAGAAGGAGAAGGAGAAGGTGAAGTCAGGAGGGTGAAGCAGAAGAAGTAGAAGAAGGAGAAGGAGAAGGTAAAGTCAGGTGGGTGAATCAGAAGAAGTAGAAGAAGGAGAAGGAGAAGGTGAAGTCTGGAGGGTGAATCAGAAGAAGCAGAAGAAGGAGAAGGAGAAGGTGAAGTCAGGAGGGTGAGTCAGAAGAAGCAGAAGAAGGAGAAGGAGAAGGTGAAGTCTGGAGGGAGAAGCAGAAGAAGTAGAAGAAGGAGAAGGAGAAGGTGAAGTCAGGAGGGTGAATCAGAAGAAGCAGAAGAAGGAGAAGGAGAAGGTGAAGTCTGGAGGGTGAATCAGAAGAAGTAGAAGAAGGAGAAGGAGAAGGTGAAGTCAGGAGGGTGAATCAGAAGAAGTAGAAGAAGGAGAAGGAGAAGGTGAAGGATGGAGGGTGAATCAGAAGAAGAAGAAGAAGCAGAAGGTGAAGGTGATGTCATGAGGGTGAATCAGAAGAAGCAGAAGAAGGAGAAGGAGAAGGTGAAGTCTGGAGGGAGAAGCAGAAGAAGTAGAAGAAGGAGAAGGAGAAGGAGAAGGTGAAGTCTGGAGCGTGAATCAGAAGAAGCAGAAGAAGGAGAAGGAGAAGGTGAAGTCAGGAGTGTGAAGCAGAAGAAGTAGAAGAAGGAGAAGGAGAAGGTGAAGTCTGGAGGGTGAATCAGAAGAAGTAGAAGAAGGAGAAGGCGAAGGTGAAGTCTGGAGGGTGAATCAGAAGAAGCAGAAGAAGGAGAAGGAGAAGGTGAAGTCTGGGGGGTGAATCAGAAGAAGTAGAAGAAGGAGAAGGAGAAGGTGAAGTCTGGAGGGTGAATCAGAAGAAGCAGAAGAAGGAGAAGGAGAAGTTGAAGTCTGGAGGGTGAAACAGAGGAAGCAGAAGAAGGAGAAGGAGAAGGTGAAGTCTGGAGTGTGAATCAGAAGAAGTAGAAGAAGGAGAAGGAGAAGGTGAAGTCTGGAGGGTGAATCAGAGGAAGCAGAAGAAGGAGAAGGCGAAGGTGAAGTCTGGAGGGTGAATCAGAAGAAGCAGAAGAAGGAGAAGGAAAAGGTGCAGTCTGGAGAGTGAAGCAGAAGAAGTAGAAGAAGGAGAAGGAGAAGGTGAAGTCTGGAGGGTGAATCAGAGGACATAGAAGAAGGAGAAGGAGAAGGTGAAGTCAGGAGGGTGAAGCAGAAGAAGTAGAAGAAGGAGAAGGAGAAGGTGAAGTCAGGAGGGTGAATCAGAAGAAGTAGAAGAAGGAGAAGGAGAAGGTGAAGTCTGGAGGGTGAATCAGAAGAAACAGAAAAAGGAGAAGGAGAAGGTGAAGTCAGGAGGGTGAATCAGAAGAAGCAGAAGAAGGAGAAGGAGACGGTGAAGCCTGGAGGGTGAATCAGAAGAAGTAGAAGATGGAGAAGGAGAAGGTGAAGTCTGGAGGGTGAATCAGAAGAAGTAGAAGAAGGAGAAGGAGAAGGTGAAGTCTGGAGGGTGAATCAGAAGAAGCAGAAGAAGGAGAAGGAGAAGATGAAGTCTGGAGGGTGAATCAGAGGAAGCAGAAGAAGGAGAAGGAGAAGGTGAAGTCAGGAGGGTGAAGCAGAAGAAGTAGAAGAAGGAGAAGGAGAAGGTGAAGTCAGGAGGGTGAATCAGAAGAAGTAGAAGAAGGAGAAGGCGAAGGTGAAGTCTGGAGGGTGAATCAGAAGAAGCAGAAGATGGAGAAGGAGAAGGTAAAGTCTGAAGGGTGAATCAGAAGAGGTAGAAGAAGGAGAAGGAGAAGGTGAAGTCTGGAGGGTGAATCAGAAGAAGCAGAAGATGGAGAAGGAGAAGGTGAAGCCTGGAGGGTGAATCAGAGGAAGCAGAAGAAGGTGAAGGAGAAGATGAAGTCTGGAGGGTGAATCAGAAGAAGTAGAAGAAGGAGAATGAGAAGGTGAAGTCTGGAGGGTGAATCAGAGGAAGCAGAAGAAGGAGAAGGAGAAGGTGAAGTCAGGAGGGTGAGTCAGAAGAAGCACAAGAAGGAGAAGGAGAAGGTGAAGTCTGGAGGGTGAATCAGAGGAAGCAGAAGAAGGAGAAGTAGAAGGTGAAGTCAGGAGGGTGAAGCAGAAGAAGTAGAAGAAGGAGACGGAGAAGGTGAAGTCTGGAGGGTGAAGCAGAAGAAGTATAAGAAGGAGAAGGAGAAGGTGAAGTCAGGAGGGTGAATCAGAAGAAGTAGAAGATGGAGAAGGCGAAGGTGAAGTCTGGAGGGTGAATCAGAAGAAGCATAAGATGGAGAAGGAGAAGGTAAAGTCTGGAGGGGGAATCAGTAGAGGTAGAAGAAGGAGAAGGAGAAGATGAAGTCTGGAGAGTGAATCAGAGGACACAGAAGAAGGAGAAGGAGAAGGTGAAGTCAGGAGGGTGAAGCAGAAGAAGGAGAAGAAGGAGAAGGAGAAGGTAAAGTCAGGTGGGTGATTCAGAAGAAGAAGGAGAAGGAGAAGGTGAAGTCAGGAGGGTGAATCAGAAGAAGTAGAAGAAGGAGAAGGAGAAGGTGAAGTCTGGAGGGTGAATCAGAAGAAACAGAAAAAGGAGAAGGAGAAGGTGAAGTCAGGAGGGTGAATCAGAAGAAGCAGAAGAAGGAGAAGGAGAAGGTGAAGCCTGGAGGGTGAATCAGACGAAGTAGAAGATGGAGAAGGAGAAGGTGAAGTCTGGAGGGTGAATCAGAAGAAGTAGAAGAAGGAGAAGGAGAAGGTGAAGTCTGGAGGGTGAATCAGAAGAAGCAGAAGAAGGAGAAGGAGAAGATGAAGTCTGGAGGGTGAATCAGAGGAAGCAGAAGAAGGAGAAGGAGAAGGTGAAGTCAGGAGGGTGAAGCAGAAGAAGTAGAAGAAGGAGAAGGAGAAGGTGAAGTCAGGAGGGTGAATCAGAAGAAGTAGAAGAAGGAGAAGGCGAAGGTGAAGTCTGGAGGGTGAATCAGAAGAAGCAGAAGATGGAGAAGGAGAAGGTAAAGTCTGGAGGGTGAATCAGAAGAGGTAGAAGAAGGAGAAGGAGAAGGTGAAGTCTGGAGGGTGAATCAGAAGAAGCAGAAGATGGAGAAGGAGAAGGTGAAGCCTGGAGGGTGAATCAGAGGAAGCAGAAGAAGGAGAAGGAGAAGATGAAGTCTGTAGGGTGAATCAGAAGAAGTAGAAGAAGGAGAAGGAGAAGGTGAAGTCTGGAGGGTGAATCAGAGGAAGCAGAAGAAGGAGAAGGGGAAGGTGAAGTCAGGAGGGTGAGTCAGAAGAAGCACAAGAAGGAGAAGGAGAAGGTGAAGTCTGGAGGGTGAATCAGAGGAAGCAGAAGAAGGAGAAGTAGAAGGTGAAGTCAGGAGGGTGAAGCAGAAGAAGTAGAAGAAGGAGACGGAGAAGGTGAAGTCTGGAGGGTGAAGCAGAAGAAGTAGAAGAAGGAGAAGGAGAAGGAGAAGTCAGGAAGGTGAATCAGAAGAAGTAGAAGATGGAGAAGGCGAAGGTGAAGTCTGGAGGGTGAATCAGAAGAAGCAGAAGATGGAGAAGGAGAAGGTAAAGTCTGGAGGGGGAATCAGTAGAGGTAGAAGAAGGAGAAGGAGAAGATGAAATCTGGAGAGTGAATCAGAGGACACAGAAGAAGGAGAAGGAGAAGGTGAAGTCAGGAGGGTGAAGCAGAAGAAGGAGAAGAAGGAGAAGGAGAAGGTAAAGTCAGGTGGGTGATTCAGAAGAAGAAGGAGAAGGAGAAGGTGAAGTCTGGAGGGTGAATCAGAAGAAGCAGAAGAAGGAGAAGGAGAAGGTGAAGTCAGGAGGGTGAGTCAGAAGAAGCAGAAGAAGGAGAAGGAGAAGGTGAAGTCTGGAGGGAGAAGCAGAAGAAGTAGAAGAAGGAGAAGGTGAAGTCTGGAGGGTGAATCAGAAGAAGCAGAAGAAGGAGAAGGAGAAGGTGAAGTCAGTAGGGTGAAGCAGAAGAAGTAGAAGAAGGAGAAGGAGAAGTTGAAGTCAGGAGGGTGAATCAGAAGAAGTAGAAGAAGGAGAAGGAGAAGGTGAAGTCAGGAGGGTGAATCAGAAGAAGTAGAAGAAGGAGAAGGAGAAGGTGAAGTCTGGAGGGTGAATCAGAAGAAACAGAAAAAGGAGAAGGAGAAGGTGAAGTCAGGAGGGTGAATCAGAAGAAGCAGAAGAAGGAGAAGGAGAAGGTGAAGCCTGGAGGGTGAATCAGAAGAAGTAGAAGATGGAGAAGGAGAAGGTGAAGTCTGGATGGTGAATCAGAAGAAGTAGAAGAAGGAGAAGGAGAAGGTGAAGTCTGGAGGGTGAATCAGAAGAAGCAGAAGAAGGAGAAGGAGAAGATGAAGTCTGGAGGGTGAATCAGAGGAAGCAGAAGAAGGAGAAGGAGAAGGTGAAGTCAGGAGGGTGAAGCAGAAGATGTAGAAGAAGGAGAAGGAGAAGGTGAAGTCAGGAGGGTGAATCAGAAGAAGTAGAAGAAGGAGAAGGCGAAGGTGAAGTCTGGAGGGTGAATCAGAAGAAGCAGAAGATGGAGAAGGAGAAGGTAAAGTCTGAAGGGTGAATCAGAAGAGGTAGAAGAAGGAGAAGGAGAAGGTGAAGTCTGGAGGGTGAATCAGAAGAAGCAGAAGATGGAGAAGGAGAAGTTGAAGCCTGGAGGGTGAATCAGAGGAAGCAGAAGAAGGTGAAGGAGAAGATGAAGTCTGGAGGGTGAATCAGAAGAAGTAGAAGAAGGAGAAGGAGAAGGTGAAGTCTGGAGGGTGAATCAGAGGAAGCAGAAGAAGGAGAAGGAGAAGGTGAAGTCAGGAGGGTGAGTCAGAAGAAGCACAAGAAGGAGAAGGAGAAGGTGAAGTCTGGAGGGTGAATCAGAGGAAGCAGAAGAAGGAGAAGTAGAAGGTGAAGTCAGGAGGGTGAAGCAGAAGAAGTAGAAGAAGGAGACGGAGAAGGTGAAGTCTGGAGGGTGAAGCAGAAGAAGTAGAAGAAGGAGAAGGAGAAGGTGAAGTCAGGAGGGTGAATCAGAAGAAGTAGAAGATGGAGAAGGCGAAGGTGAAGTCTGGAGGGTGAATCAGAAGAAGCAGAAGATGGAGAAGGAGAAGGTAAAGTCTGGAGGGGGAATCAGTAGAGGTAGAAGAAGGAGAAGGAGAAGATGAAGTCTGGAGAGTGAATCAGAGGACACAGAAGAAGGAGAAGGAGAAGGTGAAGTCAGGAGGGTGAAGCAGAAGAAGGAGAAGAAGGAGAAGGAGAAGGTAAAGTCAGGTGGGTGATTCAGAAGAAGAAGGAGAAGGAGAAGGTGAAGGCAGGAGGGTGAATCAGAAGAAGTAGAAGAAGGAGAAGGAGAAGGTGAAGTCTGGAGGGTGAATCAGAAGAAACAGAAAAAGGAGAAGGAGAAGGTGAAGTCAGGAGGGTGAATCAGAAGAAGCAGAAGAAGGAGAAGGAGAAGGTGAAGCCTGGGGGGTGAATCAGAAGAAGTAGAAGATGGAGAAGGAGAAGGTGAAGTCTGGAGGGTGAATCAGAAGAAGTAGAAGAAGGAGAAGGAGAAGGTGAAGTCTGGAGGGTGAATCAGAAGAAGCAGAAGAAGGAGAAGGAGAAGATGAAGTCTGGAGGGTGAATCAGAGGAAGCAGAAGAAGGAGAAGGAGAAGGTGAAGTCAGGAGGGTGAAGCAGAAGAAGTAGAAGAAGGAGAAGGAGAAGGTGAAGTCAGGAGGGTGAATCAGAAGAAGTAGAAGAAGGAGAAGGCGAAGGTGAAGTCTGGAGGGTGAATCAGAAGAAGCAGAAGATGGAGAAGGAGAAGGTAAAGTCTGGAGGGTGAATCAGAAGAGGTAGAAGAAGGAGAAGGAGAAGGTGAAGTCTGGAGGGTGAATCAGAAGAAGCAGAAGATGGAGAAGGAGAAGGTGAAGCCTGGAGGGTGAATCAGAGGAAGCAGAAGAAGGAGAAGGAGAAGATGAAGTCTGGAGGGTGAATCAGAAGAAGTAGAAGAAGGAGAAGGAGAAGGTGAAGTCTGGAGGGTGAATCAGAGGAAGCAGAAGAAGGAGAAGGGGAAGGTGAAGTCAGGAGGGTGAGTCAGAAGAAGCACAAGAAGGAGAAGGAGAAGGTGAAGTCTGGAGGATGAATCAGAGGAAGCAGAAGAAGGAGAAGTAGAAGGTGAAGTCAGGAGGGTGAAGCAGAAGAAGTAGAAGGAGGAGACGGAGAAGGTGAAGTCTGGAGGGTGAAGCAGAAGAAGTAGAAGAAGGAGAAGGAGAAGGAGAAGTCAGGAGGGTGAATCAGAAGAAGTAGAAGATGGAGAAGGCGAAGGTGAAGTCTGGAGGGTGAATCAGAAGAAGCAGAAGATGGAGAAGGAGAAGGTAAAGTCTGGAGGGGGAATCAGTAGAGGTAGAAGAAGGAGAAGGAGAAGATGAAATCTGGAGAGTGAATCAGAGGACACAGAAGAAGGAGAAGGAGAAGGTGAAGTCAGGAGGGTGAAGCAGAAGAAGGAGAAGAAGGAGAAGGAGAAGGTAAAGTCAGGTGGGTGATTCAGAAGAAGAAGGAGAAGGAGAAGGTGAAGTCTGGAGGGTGAATCAGAAGAAGCAGAAGAAGGAGAAGGAGAAGGTGAAGTCAGGAGGGTGAGTCAGAAGAAGCAGAAGAAGGAGAAGGAGAAGGTGAAGTCTGGAGGGAGAAGCAGAAGAAGTAGAAGAAGGAGAAGGTGAAGTCTGGAGGGTGAATCAGAAGAAGCAGAAGAAGGAGAAGGAGAAGGTGAAGTCAGTAGGGTGAAGCAGAAGAAGTAGAAGAAGGAGAAGGAGAAGGTGAAGTCAGGAGGGTGAATCAGAAGAAGTAGAAGAAGGAGAAGGAGAAGGTGAAGTCAGGAGGGTGAATCAGAAGAAGCAGAAGAAGGAGAAGGAGAAGGTGAAGTCTGGAGGGTGAATCAGAAGAAGTAGAAGAAGGAGAAGGAGAAGGTGAAGTGAGGAGGGTGAATCAGAAGAAGTAGAAGAAGGAGAAGGAGAAGGTGAAGTATGGAGGGTGAATCAGAAGAAGAAGAAGAAGCAGAAGGAGAAGGTGAAGTCATGAGTGTGAATCAGAAGAAGCAGAAGAAGGAGAAGGAGATGGTGAAGTCTGGAGGGAGAAGCAGAAGAAGTAGAAGAAGGAGAAGGAGAAGGTGAAGTCTGGAGGGTGAATCAGAAGAAGCAGAAGAAGGAGAAGGAGAAGGTGAAGTCAGGAGTGTGAAGCAGAAGAAGTAGAAGAAGGAGAAGGAGAAGGTGAAGTCTGGAGGGTGAATCAGAAGAAGTAGAAGAAGGAGAAGGCGAAGGTGAAGTCTGGAGGGTGAATCAGAAGAAGCAGAAGAAGGAGAAGGAGAAGGTGAAGTCTGGGGGGTGAATCAGAAGAAGTAGAAGAAGGAGAAGGAGAAGGTGAAGTCTGGAGGGTGAATCAGAAGAAGCAGAAGAAGGAGAAGGAGAAGTTGAAGTCTGGAGGGTGAAACAGAGGAAGCAGAAGAAGGAGAAGGAGAGGGTGAAGTCTGGAGGGTGAATCAGAAGAAGTAGAAGAAGGAGAAGGAGAAGGTGAAGTCTGGAGGGTGAATCAGAGGAAGCAGAAGAAGGAGAAGGCGAAGGTGAAGTCTGGAGGGTGAATCAGAAGAAGCAGAAGAAGGAGAAGGAAAAGGTGAAGTCTGGAGAGTGAAGCAGAAGAAGTAGAAGAAGGAAAAGGAGAAGGTGAAGTCTGGAGGGTGAATCAGAGGACATAGAAGAAGGAGAAGGACAAAGTGTAGTCAGGAGGGTGAAGCAGAAGAAGTAGAAGAAGGAGAAGGAGAAGGTGAAGTCAGGAGGGTGAATCAGAAGAAGTAGAAGAAGGAGAAGGAGAAGGTGAAGTCTGGAGGGTGAATCAGAAGAAACAGAAAAAGGAGAAGGAGAAGGTGAAGTCAGGAGGGTGAATCAGAAGAAGCAGAAGAAGGATAAGGAGAAGGTGAAGCCTGGAGGGTGAATCAGAAGAAGTAGAAGATGGAGAAGGAGAAGGTGAAGTCTGGAGGGTGAATCAGAAGAAGTAGAAGAAGGAGAAGGAGAAGGTGAAGTCTGGAGGGTGAATCAGAAGAGGCAGAAGAAGGAGAAGGAGAAGATGAAGTCTGGAGGGTGAATCAGAGGAAGCAGAAGAAGGAGAAGGAGAAGGTGAAGTCAGGAAGGTGAAGCAGAAGAAGTAGAAGAAGGAGAAGGAGAAGGTGAAGTCAGGAGGGTGAATCAGAAGAAGTAGAAGAAGGAGAAGGCGAAGGTGAAGTCTGGAGGGTGAATCAGAAGAAGCAGAAGATGGAGAAGGAGAAGGTAAAGTCTGGAGGGTGAATCAGAAGAGGTAGAAGAAGGAGAAGGAGAAGGTGAAGTCTGGAGGGTGAATCAGAAGAAGCAGAAGATGGAGAAGGAGAAGGTGAAGCCTGGAGGGTGAATCAGAGGAAGCAGAAGAAGGAGAAGGAGAAGATGAAGTCTGGAGGGTGAATCAGAAGAAGTAGAAGAAGGAGAAGGAGAAGGTGAAGTCTGGAGGGTGAATCAGAGGAAGCAGAAGAAGGAGAAGGAGAAGGTGAAGTCAGGAGGGTGAGTCAGAAGAAGCACAAGAAGGAGAAGGAGAAGGTGAAGTCTGGAGGGTGAATCAGAGGAAGTAGAAGAAGGAGAAGTAGAAGGTGAAGTCAGGAGGCAGAAGCAGAAGAAGTAGAAGAAGGAGACGGAGAAGGTGAAGTCTGGAGGGTGAAGCAGAAGAAGTAGAAGAAGGAGAAGGAGAAGGTGAAGTCTGGAGGGTGAATCAGAGGAAGCAGAAGAAGGAGAAGGAGACCGTGAAGTAAGGAGGGTGAAGCAGAAGAAGTAGAAGAAGGAGAAGGAGAAGGTGAAGTCAGGAGGGTGAATCAGAAGAAGTAGAAGAAGGAGAAGGAGAAGGTGAAGTCTGGAGGGTGAATCAGAAGAAGTCGAAGAAGGAGAAGGTGAAGTCAGGAGGGTGAATCAGAGGAAGCAGAAGAAGGAGAAGGAGAAGGTGAAGTCTGGAGGGTGAATCAGAAGAAGTAGAAGAAGGAGAAGGAGAAGGTGAAGTCTGGAGGGTGAATCAGAAGAATTAGAAGAAGGAGAAGGAGAAGGTGAAGTCTGGAGAGTGAATCAGAAGAAGCAGAGGAAGGAGAAGGAGATGGTGAAGTCTGGATGGTGAATCAGAAGAAGCAGAAGAAGGAGAAGCAGAAGGTGAAGTCTGGAGGGTGAATCAGAAGAAGCAGAAGAAGGAGAAGGAGAAGGTGAAGTCTGGAGGGTGAATCAGAAGAAGCAGAAGAAGGAGAAGGAGAAGGTGAAGTCTGGAGTGTGAATCAGAAGAAGCAGAAGAAGCAGAAGGAGAAGGTGAAGTCATGAGGGTGAATCAGAAGAAGCAGAAGAAGGAGAAGGAGAAGGTGAAGTCTGGAGGGAGAAGCAGAAGAAGTAGAAGGAGAAGGAGAAGGTGAAGTCTGGAGGGTGAATCAGAAGAAGCAGAAGAAGGAGAAGGAGAAGGTGAAGTCAGGAGTGTGAAGCAGAAGAAGTAGAAGAAGGAGAAGGAGAAGGTGAAGTCTGGAGGGTGAATCAGAAGAAGTAGAAGAAGGAGAAGGCGAAGGTGAAGTCTGGAGGGTGAATCAGAAGAAGCAGAAGAAGGAGAAGGAGAAGGTGAAGTCTGGGGGGTGAATCAGAACAAGTAGAAGAAGGAGAAGGAGAAGGTGAAGTCTGGAGGGTGAATCAGAAGAAGCAGAAGAAGGAGAAGGAGAAGTTGAAGTCTGGAGGGTGAAACAGAGGAAGCAGAAGAAGGAGAAGGAGAAGGTGAAGTCTGGAGGGTGAATCAGAAGAAGTAGAAGAAGGAGAAGGAGAAGGTGAAGTCTGGAGGGTGAATCAGAGGAAGCAGAAGAAGGAGAAGGCGAAGGTGAAGTCTGGAGGGTGAATCAGAAGAAGCAGAAGAAGGAGAAGGAAAAGGTGAAGTCTGGAGGGTGAATCAGAGGACATAGAAGAAGGAGAAGGAGAAGGTGAAGTCAGGAGGGTGAAGCAGAAGAAGTAGAAGAAGGAGAAGGAGAAGGTGAAGTCAGGAGGGTGAATCAGAAGAAGTAGAAGAAGGAGAAGGAGAAGGTGAAGTCTGGAGGGTGAATCAGAAGAAGCAGAAAAAGGAGAAGGAGAAGGTGAAGTCAGGAGGGTGAAGCAGAAGAAGCAGAAGAAGGAGAAGGAGAAGGTGAAGCCTGGAGGGTGAATCAGAAGAAGTAGAAGATGGAGAAGGAGAAGGTGAAGTCAGGAGGGTGAAGCAGAAGAAGTAGAAGAAGGAGAAGGAGAAGGTGAAGTCTGGAGGGTAAATCAGAAGAAGTAGAAGAAGGAGAAGGAGAAGGTGAAGTCTGGAGGGTGAATCAGAGGAAGCAGAAGAAGGAGAAGGAGAAGGTGAAGTCAGGAGGGTGAGTCAGAAGAAGCAGAAGAAGGAGAAGGAGAAGGTGAAGTCTGGAGGGTGAATCAGAGGAAGCAGAAGAAGGAGAAGTAGAAGGTGAAGTCAGGAGGGTGAAGCAGAAGAAGTAGAAGAAGGAGACGGAGAAGGTGAAGTCTGGAGGGTGAAGCAGAAGAAGTAGAAGAAGGAGAATGAGAAGGTGAAGTCAGGAGGGTGAATCAGAAGAAGTAGAAGATGGAGAAGGCGAAGGTGAAGTCTGGAGGGTGAATCAGAAGAAGCAGAAGATGGAGAAGGAGAAGGTAAAGTCTGGAGGGGGAATCAGTAGAGGTAGAAGAAGGAGAAGGAGAAGATGAAGTCTGGAGAGTGAATCAGAGGACACAGAAGAAGGAGAAGGAGAAGGTGAAGTCAGGAGGGTGAAGCAGAAGAAGGAGAAGAAGGAGAAGGAGAAGGTAAAGTCAGGTGGGTGATTCAGAAGAAGAAGGAGAAGGAGAAGGTGAAGTCAGGAGGGTGAATCAGAAGAAGTAGAAGAAGGAGAAGGAGAAGATGAAGTCTGGAGGGTGAATCAGAAGAAACAGAAAAAGGAGAAGGAGAAGGTGAAGTCAGGAGGGTGAATCAGAAGAAGCAGAAGAAGGAGAAGGAGAAGGTGAAGCCTGGAGGGTGAATCAGAAGAAGTAGAAGATGGAGAAGGAGAAGGTGAAGTCTGGAGGGTGAATCAGAAGAAGTAGAAGAAGGAGAAGGAGAAGGTGAAGTCTGGAGGGTGAATCAGAAGAAGCAGAAGAAGGAGAAGGAGAAGATGAAGTCTGGAGGGTGAATCAGAGGAAGCAGAAGAAGGAGAAGGAGAAGGTGAAGTCAGGAGGGTGAAGCAGAAGAAGTAGAAGAAGGAGAAGGAGAAGGTGAAGTCAGGAGGGTGAATCAGAAGAAGTAGAAGAAGGAGAAGGCGAAGGTGAAGTCTGGAGGGTGAATCAGAAGAAGCAGAAGATGGAGAAGGAGAAGGTAAAGTCTGGAGGGTGAATCAGAAGAGGTAGAAGAAGGAGAAGGAGAAGGTGAAGTCTGGAGGGTGAATCAGAAGATGCAGAAGATGGAGAAGGAGAAGGTGAAGCCTGGAGGGTGAATCAGAGGAAGCAGAAGAAGGAGAAGGAGAAGATGAAGTCTGGAGCGTGAATCAGAAGAAGTAGAAGAAGGAGAAGGAGAAGGTGAAGTCTGGAGGGTGGATCAGAGGAAGCAGAAGAAGGAGAAGGGGAAGGTGAAGTCAGGAGGGTGAGTCAGAAGAAGCACAAGAAGGAGAAGGAGAAGGTGAAGTCTGGAGGGTGAATCAGAGGAAGCAGAAGAAGGAGAAGTAGAAGGTGAAGTCAGGAGGGTGAAGCAGAAGAAGTAGAAGAAGGAGACGGAGAAGGTGAAGTCTGGAGGGTGAAGCAGAAGAAGTAGAAGAAGGAGAAGGAGAAGGAGAAGTCAGGAGGGTGAATCAGAAGAAGTAGAAGATGGAGAAGGCGAAGGTGAAGTCTGGAGGGTGAATCAGAAGAAGCAGAAGATGGAGAAGGAGAAGGTAAAGTCTGGAGGGGGAATCAGTAGAGGTAGAAGAAGGAGAAGGAGAAGATGAAGCCTGGAGAGTGAATCAGAGGACACAGAAGAAGGAGAAGGAGAAGGTGAAGTCAGGAGGGTGAAGCAGAAGAAGGAGAAGAAGGAGAAGGAGAAGGTAAAGTCAGGTGGGTGATTCAGAAGAAGAAGGAGAAGGAGAAGGTGAAGTCTGGAGGGTGAATCAGAAGAAGCAGAAGAAGGAGAAGGAGAAGGTGAAGTCAGGAGGGTGAGTCAGAAGAAGCAGAAGAAGGAGAAGGAGAAGGTGAAGTCTGGAGGGAGAAGCAGAAGAAGTAGAAGAAGGAGAAGGTGAAGTCTGGAGGGTGAATCAGAAGAAGCAGAAGAAGGAGAAGGAGAAGGTGAAGTCAGTAGGGTGAAGCAGAAGAAGTAGAAGAAGGAGAAGGAGAAGGTGAAGTCAGGAGGGTGAATCAGAAGAAGTAGAAGAAGGAGAAGGAGAAGGTGAAGTCAGGAGGGTGAATCAGAAGAAGCAGAAGAAGGAGAAGGAGAAGGTGAAGTCTGGAGAGTGAATCAGAAGAAGTAGAAGAAGGAGAAGGAGAAGGTGAAGTCAGGAGGGTGAATCAGAAGAAGTAGAAGAAGGAGAAGGAGAAGGTGAAGTATGGAGGGTGAATCAGAAGAAGAAGAAGAAGCAGAAGGAGAAGGTGAAGTCATGAGGGTGAATCAGAAGAAGCAGAAGAAGGAGAAGGAGATGGTGAAGTCTGGCGGGAGAAGCAGAAGAAGTAGAAGAAGGAGAAGGAGAAGGTGAAGTCTGGAGGGTGAATCAGAAGAAGCAGAAGAAGGAGAAGGAGAAGGTGAAGTCAGGAGTGTGAAGCAGAAGAAGTAGAAGAAGGAGAAGGAGAAGGTGAAGTCTGGAGGGTGAATCAGAAGAAGTAGAAGAAGGAGAAGGCGAAGGTGAAGTCTGGAGGGTGAATCAGAAGAAGCAGAAGAAGGAGAAGGAGAAGGTGAAGTCTGGGGGGTGAATCAGAAGAAGTAGAAGAAGGAGAAGGAGAAGGTGAAGTCTGGAGGGTGAATCAGAAGAAGCAGAAGAAGGAGAAGGAGAAGTTGAAGTCTGGAGGGTGAAACAGAGGAAGCCGAAGAAGGAGAAGGAGAAGGTGAAGTCTGGAGGGTGAATCAGAAGAAGTAGAAGAAGGAGAAGGAGAAGGTGAAGTCTGGAGGGTGAATCAGAGGAAGCAGAAGAAGGAGAAGGCGAAGGTGAAGTCTGGAGGGTGAATCAGAAGAAGCAGAAGAAGGAGAAGGAAAAGGTGAAGTCTGGAGAGTGAAGCAGAAGAAGTAGAAGAAGGAGAAGGAGAAGGTGAAGTCTGGAGGGTGAATCAGAGGACAAAGAAGAAGGAGAAGGAGAAGGTGTAGTCAGGAGGGTGAAGCAGAAGAAGTAGAAGAAGGAGAAGGAGAAGGTGAAGTCAGGAGGGTGAATCAGAAGAAGTAGAAGAAGGAGAAGGAGAAGGTGAAGTCTGGAGGGTGAATCAGAAGAAACAGAAAAAGGAGAAGGAGAAGGTGAAGTCAGGAGGGTGAATCAGAAGAAGCAGAAGAAGGATAAGGAGAAGGTGAAGCCTGGAGGGTGAATCAGAAGAAGTAGAAGATGGAGAAGGAGAAGGTGAAGTCTGGAGGGTGAATCAGAAGAAGTAGAAGAAGGAGAAGGAGAAGGTGAAGTCTGGAGGGTGAATCAGAAGAAGCAGAAGAAGGAGAAGTAGAAGATGAAGTCTGGAGGGTGAATCAGAGGAAGCAGAAGAAGGAGAAGGAGAAGGTGAAGTCAGGAAGGTGAAGCAGAAGAAGTAGAAGAAGGAGAAGGAGAAGGTGAAGTCAGGAGGGTGAATCAGAAGAAGTAGAAGAAGGAGAAGGCGAAGGTGAAGTCTGGAGGGTGAATCAGAAGAAGCAGAAGATGGAGAAGGAGAAGGTAAAGTCTGGAGGGTGAATCAGAAGAGGTAGAAGAAGGAGAAGGAGAAGGTGAAGTCTGGAGGGTGAATCAGAAGAAGCAGAAGATGGAGAAGGAGAAGGTGAAGCCTGGAGGGTGAATCAGAGGAAGCAGAAGAAGGAGAAGGAGAAGATGAAGTCTGGAGGGTGAATCAGAAGAAGTAGAAGAAGGAGAAGGAGAAGGTGAAGTCTGGAGGGTGAATCAGAGGAAGCAGAAGAAGGAGAAGGAGAAGGTGAAGTCAGGAGGGTGAGTCAGAAGAAGCACAAGAAGGAGAAGGAGAAGGTGAAGTCTGGAGGGTGAATCAGAGGAAGTAGAAGAAGGAGAAGTAGAAGGTGAAGTCAGGAGGGTGAAGCAGAAGAAGTAGAAGAAGGAGACGGAGAAGGTGAAGTCTGGAGGGTGAAGCAGAAGAAGTAGAAGAAGGAGAAAGAGAAGGTGAAGTCTGGAGGGTGAATCAGAGGAAGCAGAAGAAGGAGAAGGAGACCGTGAAGTAAGGAGGGTGAAGCAGAAGAAGTAGAAGAAGGAGAAGGAGAAGGTGAAGTCAGGAGGGTGAATCAGAAGAAGTAGAAGAAGGAGAAGGAGAAGGTGAAGTCTGGAGGGTGAATCAGAAGAAGTCGAAGAAGGAGAAGGAGAAGGTGAAGTCAGGAGGGTGAATCAGAGGAAGCAGAAGAAGGAGAAGGAGAAGGTGAAGTCTGGAGGGTGAATCAGAAGAAGTAGAAGAAGGAGAAGGAGAAGGTGAAGTCTGGAGGGTGAATCAGAAGAATTAGAAGAAGGAGAAGGAGAAGGTGAAGTCTGGAGAGTGAATCAGAAGAAGCAGTGGAAGGAGAAGGAGATGGTGAAGTCTGGATGGTGAATCAGAAGAAGCAGAAGAAGGAGAAGCAGAAGGTGAAGTCTGGAGGGTGAATCAGAAGAAGCAGAAGAAGGAGAAGGAGAAGGTGAAGTCTGGAGGGTGAATCAGAAGAAGCAGAAGAAGGAGAAGGAGAAGGTGAAGTCTGGAGTGTGAATCAGAAGAAGCAGAAGAAGCAGAAGGAGAAGGTGAAGTCATGAGGGTGAATCAGAAGAAGCAGAAGAAGGAGAAGGAGAAGGTGAAGTCTGGAGGGAGAAGCAGAAGAAGTAGAAGGAGAAGGAGAAGTTGAAGTCTGGAGGGTGAATCAGAAGAAGCAGAAGAAGGAGAAGGAGAAGTTGAAGTCTGGAGGGTGAAACAGAGGAAGCAGAAGAAGGAGAAGGAGAAGGTGAAGTCTGGAGGGTGAATCAGAAGAAGTAGAAGAAGGAGAAGGAGAAGGTGAAGTCTGGAGGGTGAATCAGAGGAAGCAGAAGAAGGAGAAGGCGAAGGTGAAGTCTGGAGGGTGAATCAGAAGAAGCAGAAGAAGGAGAAGGAAAAGGTGAAGTCTGGAGAGTGAAGCAGAAGAAGTAGAAGAAGGAGAAGGAGAAGGTGAAGTCTGGAGGGTGAATCAGAGGACATAGAAGAAGGAGAAGGAGAAGGTGAAGTCAGGAGGGTGAAGCAGAAGAAGTAGAAGAAGGAGAAGGAGAAGGTGAAGTCAGGAGGGTGTATCAGAAGAAGTAGAAGAAGGAGAAGGAGAAGGTGAAGTCTGGAGGGTGAATCAGAAGAAGCAGAAAAAGGAGAAGGAGAAGGTGAAGTCAGGAGGGTGAAGCAGAAGAAGCAGAAGAAGGAGAAGGAGAAGGTGAAGCCTGGAGGGTGAATCAGAAGAAGTAGAAGATGGAGAAGGAGAAGGTGAAGTCTGGAGGGTGAATCAGAAGAAGTAGAAGAAGGAGAAGGAGAAGGTGAAGTCTGGAGGGTGAATCAGAAGAAGCAGAAGAAGGAGAAGGAGAAGATGAAGTCTGGAGGGTGAATCAGAGGAAGCAGAAGAAGGAGAAGGAGAAGGTGAAGTCAGGAGGGTGAAGCAGAAGAAGTAGAAGAAGGAGAAGGAGAAGGTGAAGTCAGGAGGGTGAATCAGAAGAAGTAGAAGAAGGAGAAGGCGAAGGTGAAGTCTGGAGGGTGAATCAGAAGAAGCAGAAGATGGAGAAGGAGAAGGTAAAGTCTGGAGGGTGAATCAGAAGAGGTAGAAGAAGGAGAAGGAGAAGGTGAAGTCTGGAGGGTGAATCAGAAGAAGCAGAAGATGGAGAAGGAGAAGGTGAAGCCTGGAGGGTGAATCAGAGGAAGCAGAAGAAGGAGAAGGAGAAGATGAAGTCTGGAGGGTGAATCAGAAGAAGTAGAAGAAGGAGAAGGAGAAGGTGAAGTCTGGAGGGTGAATCAGAGGAAGCAGAAGAAGGAGAAGGAGAAGGTGAAGTCAGGAGGGTGAGTCAGAAGAAGCACAAGAAGGAGAAGGAGAAGGTGAAGTCTGGAGGGTGAATCAGAGGAAGCAGAAGAAGGGGAAGTAGAAGGTGAAGTCAGGAGGGTGAAGCAGAAGAAGTAGAAGAAGGAGACGGAGAAGGTTAAGTCTGGAGGGTGAAGCAGAAGAAGTAGAAGAAGGAGAAGGAGAAGGTGAAGTCTGGAGGGTGAATCAGAGGAAGCAGAAGAAGGAGAAGGAGACCGTGAAGTAAGGAGGGTGAAGCAGAAGAAGTAGAAGAAGGAGAAGGAGATGGTGAAGTCAGGAGGGTGAATCAGAAGAAGTAGAAGAAGGAGAAGGAGAAGGTGAAGTCTGTAGGGTGAATCAGAAGAAGTCGAAGAAGGAGAAGGAGAAGGTGAAGTCAGGAGGTTGAATCAGAGGAAGCAGAAGAAGGAGAAGGAGAAGGTGAAGTCTGAAGGGTGAATCAGAAGAAGTAGAAGAAGGAGAAGGAGAAGGTGAAGTCTGGAGGGTGAATCAGAAGAATTAGAAGAAGGAGAAGGAGAAGGTGAAGTCTGGAGGGTGAATCAGAAGAAGCAGAGGAAGGAGAAGGAGATGGTGAAGTCTGGAGGGTGAATCAGAAGAAGCAGAAGAAGGAGAAGCAGAAGGTGAAGTCTGGAGGGTGAATCAGAAGAAGCAGAAGAAGGAGAAGGAGAAGGTGAAGTCTGGAGGGTGAATCAGAAGAAGCAGAAGAAGGAGAAGGAGAAGGTGAAGTCTGGAGTGTGAATCAGAAGAAGGAGAAGGAGAAGGTGAAGTCTGGAGGGTGAATCAGAAGAAGTAGAAGAAGGAGAAGGAGAAGGTGAAGTCAGGAGGGTGAATCAGAAGAAGTAGAAGAAGGAGAAGGAGAAGGTGAAGTCAGGAAGGTGAATCAGAGGAAGCAGAAGAAGGAGAAGGAGAAGGTGAAGTCTGGAGGGTGAATCAGAAGAAGGAGAAGAAGGAGAAGGAGAAGGTGAAGTCTGGAGGGTGAATCAGAAGAAGTAGAAGAGGGAGAAGGCGAAGGTTAAGTCAGGAGGGTGAAGCAGAAGAAGCAGAAGAAGCAGAAGGAGAAGGTGCAGTCAGGAGGGTGAATCAGAAGAAGCAGGGGAAGGAGAAGGAGAAGGTGATGTCTGGAGGGTGAATCAGAAGATGTAGAAGAAGGAGAAGGAGAAGGTGAAGTCTGGAGTGTGAATCAGAAGAAGCAGAAGAAGGAGAAGGAGAAGATGAAGTCTGGAGGGTGAATCAGAGGAAGCAGAAGAAGGAGAAGGAGAAGGTGAAGTCAGGAGGGTGAAGCAGAAGAAGTAGAAGAAGGAGAAGGAGAAGGTGAAGTCAGGAGGGTGAATCAGAAGAAGTAGAAGAAGGAGAAGGCGAAGGTGAAGTCTGGAGGGTGAATCAGAAGAAGCAGAAGATGGAGAAGGAGAAGGTAAAGTCTGGAGGGTGAATCAGAAGAGGTAGAAGAAGGAGAAGGAGAAGGTGAAGTCTGGAGGGTGAATCAGAAGAAGCAGAAGATGGAGAAGGAGAAGGTGAAGCCTGGAGGGTGAATCAGAGGAAGCAGAAGAAGGAGAAGGAGAAGATGAAGTCTGGAGGGTGAATCAGAAGAAGTAGAAGAAGGAGAAGGAGAAGGTGAAGTCTGGAGGGTGAATCAGAGGAAGCAGAAGAAGGAGAAGGAGAAGGTGAAGTCTGGAGGGTGTATCAGAGGAAGAAGAAGAAGGAGAAGTAGAAGGTGAAGTCAGGAGGGTGAAGCAGAAGAAGTAGAAGAAGGAGACGGAGAAGCTGAAGTCTGGAGGGTGAAGCAGAAGAAGTAGAAGAAGGAGAAGGAGAAGGTGAAGTCTGGAGGGTGAATCAGAGGAAGCAGAAGAAGGAGAAGGAGAAGGTGAAGTCAGGAGGGTGAATCAGAGGAAGCAGAAGAAGGAGAAGGAGAAGGTGAAGTCTGAAGGGTGAATCAGAAGAAGTAGAAGAAGGAGAAGGAGAAGGTGAAGTCTGGAGGGTGAATCAGAAGAATTAGAAGAAGGAGAAGGAGAAGGTGAAGTCTGGAGGGTGAATCAGAAGAAGCAGAGGAAGGAGAAGGAGATGGTGAAGTCTGGAGGGTGAATCAGAAGAAGCAGAAGAAGGAGAAGCAGAAGGTGAAGTCTGGAGGGTGAATCAGAAGAAGCAGAAGAAGGAGAAGGAGAAGGTGAAGTCTGGAGGGTGAATCAGAAGAAGCAGAAGAAGGAGAAGGAGAAGGTGAAGTCTGGAGTGTGAATCAGAAGAAGGAGAAGGAGAAGGTGAAGTCTGGAGGGTGAATCAGAAGAAGCAGAAGAAGGAGAAGGAGAAGGTGAAGTCAGGAGGGTGAATCAGAAGAAGTAGAAGAAGGAGAAGGAGAAGGTGAAGTCAGGAAGGTGAATCAGAGGAAGCAGAAGAAGGAGAAGGAGAAGGTGAAGTCTGGAGGGTGTACCAGAAGAAGGAGAAGAAGGAGAAGGCGAAGGTGAAGTCAGGAGGGTGAAGCAGAAGAAGCAGAAGAAGCAGAAGGAGAAGGTGAAGTCAGGAGGGTGAATCAGAAGAAGCAGAAGAAGGAGAAGGAGAAGGTGAAGTCTGGAGTGTGAATCAGAAGAAGTAGACGAAGGAGAAGGAGAAGGTGAAGTCTGGAGGGTGAATCAGAAGAAGCAGAAGAAGGAGAAGGAGAAGGTGAAGTCTGGAGTGCGAATCAGAAGAAGTAGACGAAGGAGAAGGAGAAGGTGAAGTCTGGAGGGTGAATCAGAAGAAGCAGAAGAAGGAGAAGTAGAAGGTGAAGCCTGGAGGGTGAATCAGAAGAAGTAGAAGATGGAGAAGGAGAAGGTGAAGTCTGGAGGGTGAATCAGAAGAAGTAGAAGAAGGAGAAGGAGAAGGTGAAGTCTGGAGGGTGAATCAGAAGAAGCAGAAGAAGGAGAAGGAGAAGGTGAAGTCTGGAGGGTGAATCAGAGGAAGCAGAAGAAGGAGAAGGAGAAGGTGAAGTCAGGAGGGTGAATCAGAAGAAGCAGAGGAAGGAGAAGGAGAAGGTGATGTCTGGAGGGTGAATCAGAAGATGTAGAAGAAGGAGAAGGAGAAGGTGAAGTCTGGAGGGTGAATCAGAAGAAGCAGAAGAAGGAGAAGGAGAAGGTGAAGTCTGGAGGGTGAATCAGAAGAAGCAGAAGAAGGAGAAGGAGAAGGTTAAGTCAGGAGGGTGAATCAGAAGAAGCAGAAGAAGGAGAAGGAGAAGGTGAAGTCTGGAGGGTGGATCAGAAGAAGTAGAAGAAGGAGAAGGAGAAGGTGAAGTCTGGAGGGAGAAGCAGAAGAAGTAGAAGAAGGAGGAGGCGAAGGTGAAGTCAGGAGGGTGAATCAGAAGAAGTAGAAGAAGGAGAAGGAGAAGGTGAAGTCTGGAGGGTGAATCAGAAGAAGTAGACGAAGGAAAAGGAGAAGGTGATGTCTGGAGGGTGAATCAGAAGAAGCAGAAGAGGGAGAAGTAGAAGGTGAAGCCTGGAGGGTGAATCAGAGGAAGCAGAAGAAGGAGAAGGAGAAGGTGAAGTCAGGAGGGTGAAGCCGAAGAAGTAGAAGAAGGAGAAGGAGAAGGTGAAGTCAGGAGGGTGAATCAGAAGAAGTAGAAGAAGGAGAAGGCGAAGGTGAAGACTGGAGGGTGAATCAGAAGAAGCAGAAGATGGAGAAGGAGAAGGTAAAGTCTGGAGGGTGAATCAGAAGAGGTAGAAGAAGGAGAATGAGAAGGTGAAGTCTGGAGGGTGAATCAGAAGAAGCAGAAGAAGGAGAAGGAGAAGGTGAAGCCTGGAGGGTGAATCAGAGGAAGCAGAAGAAGGAGAAGGAGAAGGTGAAGTCTGGAGGGTGAATCAGAAGACGTAGAAGAAGGAGAAGTAGAAGGTGAAGTCTGGAGGGTGAATCAGAGGAAGCAGAAGATGGAGAAGGTGAAGGTGAAGTCTGGAGGGTGAATCAGAAGAAGCAGAAGAAGGAGAAGGAAAAGGTAAAGTCTGGAGGGTGAAGCAGAAGAAGTAGAAGAAGGAGAAGGAGAAGATGAAGTCTGGAGGGTGAATCAGAAGACACAGAAGAAGGAGAAGGAGAAGGTGAAGTCAGGAGGGTGAAGCAGAAGAAGTAGAAGAAGGAGAAGGAGAAGGTAAAGTCAGGAGGGTGAATCAGAAGAAGTAGAAGAAGGAGAAGGAGAAGATGAAGTCTGGAGGGTGAATCAGAAGAAGCAGAAAAAGGAGAAGGAGAAGGTGAAGTCAGGAGGGTGAGTCAGAAGAAGCACAAGAAGGAGAAGGAGAAGGTGAAGTCTGGAGGGTGAATCAGAGGAAGCAGAAGAAGGAGAAGGAGAAGGTGAAGTCAGGAGGGTGAAGCAGAAGAAGTAGAAGAAGGAGAAGGAGAAGGTGAAGTCTGGAGGGTGAACCAGAAGAAGGAGAAGAAGGAGAAGGAGAAGGTGAAGTCTGGAGGGTGAATCAGAAGAAGTAGAAGAGGGAGAAGGCGAAGGTGAAGTCAGGAGGGTGAAGCAGAAGAAGCAGAAGAAGCAGAAGGAGAAGGTGAAGTCAGGAGGGTGAATCAGAAGAAGTAGAAGAAGGAGAAGGAGAAGGTGAAGTCAGGAGGGTGAATCAGAAGAAGTAGAAGAAGGAGAAGGCGAAGGTGAAGTCTGGAGGGTGAATCAGAAGAAGCAGAAGATGGAGAAGGAGAAGGTAAAGTCTGGAGGGTGAATCAGAAGAGGTAGAAGAAGGAGAAGGAGAAGGTGAAGTCTGGAGGGTGAATCAGAAGAAGCAGAAGATGGAGAAGGAGAAGGTGAAGCCTGGAGGGTGAATCAGAGGAAGCAGAAGAAGGAGAAGGAGAAGATGAAGTCTGGAGGGTGAATCAGAAGAAGTAGAAGAAGGAGAAGGAGAAGGTGAAGTCTGGAGGGTGAATCAGAGGAAGCAGAAGAAGGAGAAGGAGAAGGTGAAGTCAGGAGGGTGAGTCAGAAGAAGCACAAGAAGGAGAAGGAGAAGGTGAAGTCTGGAGGGTGAATCAGAGGAAGAAGAAGAAGGAGAAGTAGAAGGTGAAGTCAGGAGGGTGAAGCAGAAGAAGTAGAAGAAGGAGACGGAGAAGGTGAAGTCTGGAGGGTGAAGCAGAAGAAGTAGAAGAAGGAGAAGGAGAAGGTGAAGTCTGGAGGGTGAATCAGAGGAAGCAGAAGAAGGAGAAGGAGACCGTGAAGTAAGGAGGGTGAAGCAAAAGAAGTAGAAGAAGGAGAAGGAGAAGGTGAAGTCAGGAGGGTGAATCAGAAGAAGTAGAAGAAGGAGAAGGAGAAGGTGAAGTCTGGAGGGTGAATCAGAAGAAGTCGAAGAAGGAGAAGGAGAAGGTGAAGTCAGGAGGGTGAATCAGAGGAAGCAGAAGAAGGAGAAGGAGAAGGTGAAGTCTGAAGGGTGAATCAGAAGAAGTAGAAGAAGGAGAAGGAGAAGGTGAAGTCTGGAGGGTGAATCAGAAGAATTAGAAGAAGGAGAAGGAGAAGGTGAAGTCTGGAGGGTGAATCAGAAGAAGCAGAGGAAGGAGAAGGAGATGGTGAAGTCTGGAGGGTGAATCAGAAGAAGCAGAAGAAGGAGAAGCAGAAGGTGAAGTCTGGAGGGTGAATCAGAAGAAGCAGAAGAAGGAGAAGGAGAAGGTGAAGTCTGGAGGGTGAATCAGAAGAAGCAGAAGAAGGAGAAGGAGAAGGTGAAGTCTGGAGTGTGATTCAGAAGAAGGAGAAGGAGAAGGTGAAGTCTGGAGGGTGAATCAGAAGAAGCAGAAGAAGGAGAAGGAGAAGGTGAAGTCAGGAGGGTGAATCAGAAGAAGTAGAAGAAGGAGAAGGAGAAGGTGAAGTCAGGAAGGTGAATCAGAGGAAGCAGAAGAAGGAGAAGGAGAAGGTGAAGTCTGGAGGGTGAACCAGAAGAAGGAGAAGAAGGAGAAGGAGAAGGTGAAGTCTGGAGGGTGAATCAGAAGAAGTAGAAGAGGGAGAAGGCGAAGGTGAAGTCAGGAGGGTGAAGCAGAAGAAGCAGAAGAAGCAGAAGGAGAAGGTGAAGTCAGGAGGGTGAATCAGAAGAAGCAGAGGAAGGAGAAGGAGAAGGTGATGTCTGGAGGGTGAATCAGAAGATGTAGAAGAAGGAGAAGGAGAAGGTAAAGTCTGGAGGGTGAATCAGAAGAAGCAGAAGAAGGAGAAGGAGAAGGTGAAGTCTGGAGTGTGAATCAGAAGAAGTAGACGAAGGAGAAGGAGAAGGTGAAGTCTGGAGGGTGAATCAGAAGAAGCAGAAGAAGGAGAAGTAGAAGGTGAAGCCTGGAGGGTGAATCAGAAGAAGTAGAAGATGGAGAAGGAGAAGGTGAAGTCTGGAGGGTGAATCAGAAGAAGTAGAAGAAGGAGAAGGAGAAGGTGAAGTCTGGAGGGTGAATCAGAAGAAGCAGAAGAAGGAGAAGGAGAAGGTGAAGTCTGGAGGGTGAATCAGAGGAAGCAGAAGAAGGAGAAGGAGAAGGTGAAGTCAGGAGGGTGAATCAGAAGAAGCAGAGGAAGGAGAAGAAGAAGGTGATGTCTGGAGGGTGAATCAGAAGATGTAGAAGAAGGAGAAGGAGAAGGTGAAGTCTGGAGGGTGAATCAGAAGAAGCAGAAGAAGGAGAAGGAGAAGGTGAAGTCTGGAGGGTGAATCAGAAGAAGCAGAAGAAGGAGAAGGAGAAGGTTAAGTCAGGAGGGTGAATCAGAAGAAGCAGAAGAAGGAGAAGGAGAAGGTGAAGTCTGGAGGGTGGATCAGAAGAAGTAGAAGAAGGAGAAGGAGAAGGTGAAGTCTGGAGGGAGAAGCAGAAGAAGTAGAAGAAGGAGGAGGCGAAGGTGAAGTCAGGAGGGTGAATCAGAAGAAGTAGAAGAAGGAGAAGGAGAAGGTGAAGTCTGGAGGGTGAATCAGAAGAAGTAGACGAAGGAAAAGGAGAAGGTGATGTCTGGAGGGTGAATCAGAAGAAGCAGAAGAGGGAGAAGTAGAAGGTGAAGCCTGGAGGGTGAATCAGAGGAAGCAGAAGAAGGAGAAGGAGAAGGTGAAGTCAGGAGGGTGAAGCAGAAGAAGTAGAAGAAGGAGAAGGAGAAGCTGAAGTCATGAGGGTGAATCAGAAGAAGTAGAAGAAGGAGAAGGCGAAGGTGAAGACCGGAGGGTGAATCAGAAGAAGCAGAAGATGGAGAAGGAGAAGGTAAAGTCTGGAGGGTGAATCAGAAGAGGTAGAAGAAGGAGAAGGAGAAGGTGAAGTCTGGAGGGTGAATCAGAAGAAGCAGAAGAAGGAGAAGGAGAAGGTGAAGCCTGGAGGGTGAATCAGAGGAAGCAGAAGAAGGAGAAGGAGAAGGTGAAGTCTGGAGGGTGAATCAGAAGACGTAGAAGAAGGAGAAGTAGAAGGTGAAGTCTGGAGGGTGAATCAGAGGAAGCAGAAGATGGAGAAGGTGAAGGTGAAGTCTGGAGGGTGAATCAGAAGAAGCAGAAGAAGGAGAAGGAAAAGGTAAAGTCTGGAGGGTGAAGCAGAAGAAGTAGAAGAAGGAGAAGGAGAAGATGAAGTCTGGAGGGTGAATCAGAAGACACAGAAGAAGGAGAAGGAGAAGGTGAAGTCAGGAGGGTGAAACAGAAGAAGTAGAAGAAGGAGAAGGAGAAGGTAAAGTCAGGAGGGTGAATCAGAAGAAGTAGAAGAAGGAGAAGGAGAAGATGAAGTCTGGAGGGTGAATCAGAAGAAGCAGAAAAAGGAGAAGGAGAAGGTGAAGTCAGGAGGGTGAGTCAGAAGAAGCACAAGAAGGAGAAGGAGAAGGTGAAGTCTGGAGGGTGAATCAGAGGAAGCAGAAGAAGGAGAAGGAGAAGGTGAAGTCAGGAGGGTGAAGCAGAAGAAGTAGAAGAAGGAGAAGGAGAAGGTGAAGTCTGGAGGGTGAACCAGAAGAAGGAGAAGAAGGAGAAGGAGAAGGTGAAGTCTGGAGGGTGAATCAGAAGAAATAGAAGAGGGAGAAGGCGAAGGTGAAGTCAGGAGGGTGAAGCAGAAGAAGCAGAAGAAGCAGAAGGAGAAGGTGAAGTCAGGAGGGTGAATCAGAAGAAGCAGAGGAAGGAGAAGGAGAAGGTGATGTCTGGAGGGTGAATCAGAAGATGTAGAAGAAGGAGAAGGAGAAGGTAAAGTCTGGAGGGTGAATCAGAAGAAGCAGAAGAAGGAGAAGGAGAAGGTGAAGTCTGGAGTGTGAATCAGAAGAAGTAGACGAAGGAGAAGGAGAAGGTGAAGTCTGGAGGGTGAATCAGAAGAAGCAGAAGAAGGAGAAGTAGAAGGTGAAGCCTGGAGGGTGAATCAGAAGAAGTAGAAGATGGAGAAGGAGAAGGTGAAGTCTGGAGGGTGAATCAGAAGAAGTAGAAGAAGGAGAAGGAGAAGGTGAAGTCTGGAGGGTGAATCAGAAGAAGCAGAAGAAGGAGAAGGAGAAGGTGAAGTCTGGAGGGTGAATCAGAGGAAGCAGAAGAAGGAGAAGGAGAAGGTGAAGTCAGGAGGGTGAATCAGAAGAAGCAGAGGAAGGAGAAGGAGAAGGTGATGTCTGGAGGGTGAATCAGAAGATGTAGAAGAAGGAGAAGGAGAAGGTGAAGTCTGGAGGGTGAATCAGAAGAAGCAGAAGAAGGAGAAGGAGAAGGTGAAGTCTGGAGGGTGAATCAGAAGAAGCAGAAGAAGGAGAAGGAGAAGGTTAAGTCAGGAGGGTGAATCAGAAGAAGCAGAAGAAGGAGAAGGAGAAGGTGAAGTCTGGAGGGTGGATCAGAAGAAGTAGAAGAAGGAGAAGGAGAAGGTGAAGTCTGGAGGGAGAAGCAGAAGAAGTAGAAGAAGGAGGAGGCGAAGGTGAAGTCAGGAGGGTGAATCAGAAGAAGTAGAAGAAGGAGAAGGAGAAGGTGAAGTCTGGAGGGTGAATCAGAAGAAGTAGACGAAGGAAAAGGAGAAGGTGATGTCTGGAGGGTGAATCAGAAGAAGCAGAAGAGGGAGAAGTAGAAGGTGAAGCCTGGAGGGTGAATCAGAGGAAGCAGAAGAAGGAGAAGGAGAAGGTGAAGTCAGGAGGGTGAAGCAGAAGAAGTAGAAGAAGGAGAAGGAGAAGGTGAAGTCAGGAGGGTGAATCAGAAGAAGTAGAAGAAGGAGAAGGCGAAGGTGAAGACTGGAGGGTGAATCAGAAGAAGCAGAAGATGGAGAAGGAGAAGGTAAAGTCTGGAGGGTGAATCAGAAGAGGTAGAAGAAGGAGAAGGAGAAGGTGAAGTCTGGAGGGTGAATCAGAAGAAGCAGAAGAAGGAGAAGGAGAAGGTGAAGCCTGGAGGGTGAATCAGAGGAAGCAGAAGAAGGAGAAGGAGAAGGTGAAGTCTGGAGGGTGAATCAGAAGACGTAGAAGAAGGAGAAGTAGAAGGTGAAGTCTGGAGGGTGAATCAGAGGAAGCAGAAGATGGAGAAGGTGAAGGTGAAGTCTGGAGGGTGAATCAGAAGAAGCAGAAGAAGGAGAAGGAAAAGGTAAAGTCTGGAGGGTGAAGCAGAAGAAGTAGAAGAAGGAGAAGGAGAAGATGAAGTCTGGAGGGTGAATCAGAAGACACAGAAGAAGGAGAAGGAGAAGGTGAAGCCAGGAGGGTGAAGCAGAAGAAGTAGAAGAAGGAGAAGGAGAAGGTAAAGTCAGGAGGGTGAATCAGAAGAAGTAGAAGAAGGAGAAGGAGAAGATGAAGTCTGGAGGGTGAATCAGAAGAAGCAGAAAAAGGAGAAGGAGAAGGTGAAGTCAGGAGGGTGAGTCAGAAGAAGCACAAGAAGGAGAAGGAGAAGGTGAAGTCTGGAGGGTGAATCAGAGGAAGCAGAAGAAGGAGAAGGAGAAGGTGAAGTCAGGAGGATGAAGCAGAAGAAGTAGAAGAAGGAGAAGGAGAAGGTGAAGTCTGGAGGGTGAAGCAGAAGAAGTAGAAGAAGGAGAAGGAGAAGGTGAAGTATGGAGGGTGAATCAGAAGAAGCAGAAGAAGGAGAAGGAGAAGGTGAAGTCAGGAGGGTGAATCAGAAGAAGCAGAAGGAGGAGAAGGAGAAGGTGAAGTCTGGAGGGAGAAGCAGAAGAAGGAGAAGAAGGAGAAGGAGAAGGTGAAGTCTGGAGGGTGAATCAGAAGAAGCAGAAGAAGGAGAAGGAGAAGGTGAAGTCAGGAGGGTGAAGCAGAAGAAGTAGAAGAAGGAGAAGGAGAAGGTGAAGTCAGGAGGGTGAATCAGAAGAAGTAGAAGAAGGAGAAGGAGAAGGTGAAGTCAGGAGGGTGAATCAGAAGAAGCAGAAGAAGGAGAAGGAGAAGATGAAGTCTGGAGGGTGAATCAGAAGATGTAGAAGAAGGAGAAGGAGAAGCTGAAGTCAGGAGGGTGAATCAGAAGAAGTAGATGAAGGAGAAGGAGAAGGTGAAGTATGGAGGGTGAATCAGAAGAAGCAGAAGAAGGAGAAGGAGAAGGTGAAGTCAGGAGGGTGAATCAGAAGAAGCAGAAGAAGGAGAAGGAGAAGATGAAGTCTGGAGGGAGAAGCAGAAGAAGTAGAAGAAGGAGAAGGAGAAGGTGAAGTCTGGAGGGTGAATCAGAAGAAGCAGAAGAAGGATAAGGAGAAGGTGAAGTCAGGAGTGTGAAGCAGAAGAAGTAGAAGAAGGAGAAGGAGAAGGTGAAGTCTGGAGGGTGAATCAGAAGAAGTAGAAGAAGGAGAAGGCGAAGGTGAAGTCTGGATGGTGAATCAGAAGAAGCAGAAGAAGGAGAAGGAGAAGGTGAAGTCTGGAGGGTGAATCAGAAGAAGTAGAAGAAGGAGAAGGAGAAGGTGAAGTCTGGAGGGTGAATCAGAAGATGTACAAGAAGGAGAAGGAGAAGTTGAAGTCTGGAGGGTGAATCAGAGGAAGCAGAAGAAGGAGAAGGAGAAGGTGAAGTCTGGAGGGTGAATCAGAAAAAGCAGAAGAAGAAGAAGGAGAAGGTGACTCAACCGTGGATAACGAGGGAAATTAGGGACAGCATAAAATCAAAAAAAAGGGCATATCAACTGGCAAAAAAAAGCACCAGACCGTAAGATTGGGGGCAGTACAAGATACAGCAAAAGAGGACAAAGGGATTAATCAGGAAGGGGAAAATAGAATACGAAAGTAAACTTGCAGCAAACATAAAGACAGACTGCAAAAGCTTTTATCGGTATATCAGGAGGAAAAGACTGGTAAAATCCCAAGTCGGTCCCTTGCAGTCCGATTCGGGAGAATATATAATGGAGAATAAGGAAATGGCAGACCAATTAAACTCATACTTTAGTTCTGTATTCACAAAGGAGGACACAAATAACCTCCCAGGAATATCGGCAAACATAGGGACTAATGAGAGGGAGGAGCTGACAGAAATTAGTATCTCTAGGGATATGGTGCTGGGTAAGTTGAGGGGACTGAAGGCCGACAAATCCCCGGGGCCTGATAAACTACATCCTAGGGTACTTAAGGAGGTGGCCCTGGAGATAGCAGATGCTCTAAGGATCATCTTCCGGAACTCCATTGACTCGGGAACAGTACCCGTGGATTGGAGGGTAGCTAATGTTACCCCAATATTTAAAAAGGGGGGTAGAGAGAAAGCAGGGAATTATAGACCAGTAAGCCTTACATCGGTTGTGGGCAGAATGCTAGAGTCCATTATCAAGGATAAAATAGCGGAGCACTTGACAAATGGGGAAAGGATCGGACAGAGTCAACATGGATTTACAAAGGGTAAATCGTGTTTGACTAATCTGCTGGAATTTTTTGAGGAAGTAACTGGTAAAATAGATGGGGGAGAGCCAGTGGATGTGGTGTACCTTGACTTCCAGAAAGCCTTCGATAAGGTTCCACACAAAAGATTATCATGCAAAATTAAGGCTCATGGGATTGGGGGCAAAGTATTAACGTGGATAGAGAACTGGCTGGCGGATAGAAAACAGAGAGTTGGAATAAACGGCTCGTTTTCGGAGTGGCAGGCAGTGACCAGCGGGGTGCCGCAAGGATCTGTCCTGGGACCCCAGCTGTTCACAATATATATAAATGATCTGGATCAGGGAATTGGATGCAATATTTCCAAATTCGCTGACGACACTAAACTGGGAGGAGGGGTGGGCTCTGATGAGGATGTCAGGAGGCTACAGTGCGATTTGGACAGGTTGGGGGAATGGGCGGATACGTGGCAGATGCACTATAATGTGGATAAATGCGAGGTTATCCACTTTGGGGGTAAAAACAGGAGGGTAGATTATTATCTAAATGGCAATAGATTGGGAGATGGGGAAGTGCAGAGGGACCTGGGTGTTCTTGTGCACCAGTCACTGAAGGAGAGCATGCAGGTGCAACAGGCGATTAAGAAGGCAAATGGTATGTTGGCCTTCATATCAAGGGGGTTCGAGTATAGGAATAGGGATACCTTACTACAGCTGTACAAGGTGCTGGTGAGACCGCATCTGGAGTATTGTGTACAGTTTTGGTCGCCCCATCTGCGGAAGGATGTTCTTGCCATGGAAAGAGTGCAACGGCGATTCACCAGGCTGATACCTGGAATGGCGGGAATGACCTACGAAGAGAGATTAAATAGTTTGGGCTTGTACTCACTGGAGTTTAGAAGATTGAGAGGGGATCTCATCGAAACATATAAAATTATGGCAGGCCTGGACAGGCTGAATTCAGAGAGAATGTTTCCATTGGCCGGGGAGCACAGAACCAGGGGCCACAGTCTAAAAATAGCGGGCAAATCATTTAAAACAGAGATGAGGAAGAATTTCTTCACTCAAAGAGTGGTGAGCCTGTGGAACTCCCTGCCACAGAGGGCTGTGAAGGCTAATTCAATAAATATTTTCAAGAGAGAATTGGATATATTTCTGAAGGCTAAGGGGATTAAGGGTTACGGAGAAAAGGCGGGGACGGGGTACTGAACTGGTAAGATCAGCTATGATCTCAGACGAAGATCAGCCATGATCTCATTGAATGGCGGAGCAGGCTCGAAGGGCCGAATGGCCTACTCCTGTTCCTATCTCTATGAATCTATGAATCTATGAAGTCAGGAGGGTGAATCAGAAGAAGCAGAAGAAGGAGAAGGAGAAGGTGAAGCCTGGAGGGTGAATCAGAAGAAGTAGAAGATGGAGAAGGAGAAGGTGAAGTCTGGAATGTGAATCAGAAGAAGTAGAAGAAGGAGAAGGAGAAGGTGAAGTCTGGAGGGTGAAACAGAAGAAGCAGAAGAAGGAGAAGGGGAAGGTGAAGTCTGGAGGGTGAATCAGAGGAAGCAGAAGAAGGAGAAGGAGAAGGTGAAGTCAGGAGGGTGAAGCAGAAGAAGTAGAAGAAGGAGAAGGAGAAGGTGAAGTCAGGAGGGTGAATCAGAAGAAGTAGAAGAAGGAGAAGGCGAAGGAGATGTCTGGAGGGTGAATCAGAAGAAGCAGAAGAAGGAGAAGGAAAAGGTGAAGTCTGGAGGGTGAAGCAGAAGAAGTAGAAGAAGGAGAATGAGAAGATGAAGTCTGGAGGGTGAATCAGAGGACACAGAAGAAGGAGAAGGAGAAGGTGTAGTCAGGAGGGTGAAGCAGAAGAAGTAGAAGAAGGAGAAGGAGAAGGTAAAGTCAGGAGGGTGAATCAGAAGAAGTAGAAGAAGGAGAAGGAGAAGGTGAAGTCTTGAGGGTGAATCAGAAGAAGCAGATGAAGGAGAAGGAGAAGGTGTAGTCAGGAGGGTGAGTCAGAAGAAGCACAAGGAGGAGAAGGAGAAGGTGAAGTCTGGAGGGTGAATCAGAGGAAGCAGAAGAAGGAGAAGGAGAAGGTGACGTCAGGAGGGAGAAGCAGAAGAAGTAGAAGAAGGAGAAGGAGAAGGTGAAGTCTGGAGGGTGAAGCAGAAGAAGTAGAAGAAGGAGAAGGAGAAGGTGAAGTCTGGAGGGTGAAGCAGAAGAAGTAGAAGAAGGAGAAGGAGAAGGTGAAGTCTGGAGGGTGAAGCAGAAGAAGTAGAAGAAGGAGAAGGAGAAGGTGATGTCTGGAGGGTGAATCAGAAGATGTAGAAGAAGGAGAAGGAGAAGGTGAAGTCTGGAGGGTGAATCAGAAGAAGCAGAAGAAGAAGAAGGAGAAGGTGAAGTCTGGAGGGTGAATCAGAAGAAGCAGAAGAAGGAGAAGGAGAAGGTTAAGTCAGGAGGGTGAATCAGAAGAAGCAGAAGAAGGAGAAGGAGAAGGTGAAGGCTGGAGTGTGAATCAGAAGAAGTAGAAGAAGGAGAAGGAGAAGGTGAAGTCTGGAGGGAGAAGCAGAAGAAGTAGAAGAAGGAGGAGGCGAAGGTGAAGTCAGGAGGGTGAATCAGAAGAAGTAGAAGAAGGAGAAGGAGAAGGTGAAGTCTAGAGGGTTAATCAGAAGAAGTAGACGAAGGAGAAGGAGAAGGTGAAGTCTGGAGGGTGAATCAGAAGAAGCAGAAGAAGGAGAAGTAGAAGGTGAAGCCTGGAGGGTGAATCAGAAGAAGTAGAAGATGGAGAAGGAGAAGGTGAAGTCTGGAGGGTGAATCAGAAGAAGTAGCAGAAGGAGAAGGAGAAGGTGAAGTCTGGAGGGTGAATCAGAAGAAGCAGAAGAAGGAGAAGGAGAAGGTGAAGTCTGGAGGGTGAATCAGAGGGAGCAGAAGAAGGAGAAGGAGAAGGTGAAGTCAGGAGGGTGAAGCAGAAGAAGTAGAAGAAGGAGAAGGAGAAGGTGAAGTCAGGAGGGTGAATCAGAAGAAGTAGAAGAAGGAGAAGGCGAAGGTGAAGACTGGAGGGTGAATCAGAAGAAGCAGAAGATGGAGAAGGAGAAGGTAAAGTCTGCAGGGTGAATCAGAAGAGGTAGAAGAAGGAGAAGGAGAAGGTGAAGTCTGGAGGGTGAATCAGAAGAAGCAGAAGAAGGAGAAGGAGAAGGTGAAGCCTGGAGGGTGAATCAGAGGAAGCAGAAGAAGGAGAAGGAGAAGGTGAAGTCTGGAGGGTGAATCAGAAGACGTAGAAGAAGGAGAAGGAGAAGGTGAAGTCTGGAGGGTGAATCAGAGGAAGCAGAAAATGGAGAAGGCGAAGGTGAAGTCTGGAGGGTGAATCAGAAGAAGCAGAAGAAGGAGAAGGAAAAGGTGAAGTCTGGAGGGTGAAGCAGAAGAAGTAGAAGAAGGAGAAGGAGAAGATGAAGTCTGGAGGGTGAATCAGAGGACACAGAAGAAGGAGAAGGAGAAGGTGAAGTCAGGAGCGTGAAGCAGAAGAAGTAGAAGAAGGAGAAGGAGAAGGTAAAGTCAGGAGTGTGAAGCAGAAGAAGTAGAAGAAGGAGAAGGAGAAGGTGAAGTCTGGAGGGTGAATCAGAAGAAGTAGAAGAAGGAGAAGGCGAAGGTGAAGTCTGGAGGGTGAATCAGAAGAAGCAGAAGAAGGAGAAGTAGAAGGTGAAGCCTGGAGGGTGAATCAGAAGAAGTAGAAGATGGAGAAGGAGAAGGTGAAGTCTGGAGGGTGAATCAGAAGAAGTAGCAGAAGGAGAAGGAGAAGGTGAAGTCTGGAGGGTGAATCAGAAGAAGCAGAAGAAGGAGAAGGAGAAGGTGAAGTCTGGAGGGTGAATCAGAGGGAGCAGAAGAAGGAGAAGGAGAAGGTGAAGTCAGGAGGGTGAAGCAGAAGAAGTAGAAGAAGGAGAAGGAGAAGGTGAAGTCAGGAGGGTGAATCAGAAGAAGTAGAAGAAGGAGAAGGCGAAGGTGAAGACTGGAGGGTGAATCAGAAGAAGCAGAAATGGAGAAGGAGAAGGTAAAGTCTGCAGGGTGAATCAGAAGAGGTAGAAGAAGGAGAAGGAGAAGGTGAAGTCTGGAGGGTGAATCAGAAGAAGCAGAAGAAGGAGAAGGAGAAGGTGAAGCCTGGAGGGTGAATCAGAGGAAGCAGAAGAAGGAGAAGGAGAAGGTGAAGTCTGGAGGGTGAATCAGAAGACGTAGAAGAAGGAGAAGGAGAAGGTGAAGTCTGGAGGGTGAATCAGAGGAAGCAGAAAATGGAGAAGGCGAAGGTGAAGTCTGGAGGGTGAAGCAGAAGAAGTAGAAGAAGGAGAAGGAGAAGGTGAAGTCAGGAGGGTGAATCAGAAGAAGTAGAAGAAGGAGAAGGCGAAGGAGATGTCTGGAGGGTGAATCAGAAGAAGCAGAAGAAGGAGAAGGAAAAGGTGAAGTCTGGAGGGTGAAGCAGAAGAAGTAGAAGAAGGAGAATGAGAAGATGAAGTCTGGAGGGTGAATCAGAGGACACAGAAGAAGGAGAAGGAGAAGGTGTAGTCAGGAGGGTGAAGCAGAAGAAGTAGAAGAAGGAGAAGGAGAAGGTAAAGTCAGGAGGGTGAATCAGAAGAAGTAGAAGAAGGAGAAGGAGAAGGTGAAGTCTTGAGGGTGAATCAGAAGAAGCAGATGAAGGAGAAGGAGAAGGTGTAGTCAGGAGGGTGAGTCAGAAGAAGCACAAGGAGGAGAAGGAGAAGGTGAAGTCTGGAGGGTGAATCAGAGGAAGCAGAAGAAGGAGAAGGAGAAGGTGACGTCAGGAGGGAGAAGCAGAAGAAGTAGAAGAAGGAGAAGGAGAAGGTGAAGTCTGGAGGGTGAAGCAGAAGAAGTAGAAGAAGGAGAAGGAGAAGGTGAAGTCTGGAGGGTGAAGCAGAAGAAGTAGAAGAAGGAGAAGGAGAAGGTGAAGTCTGGAGGGTGAAGCAGAAGAAGTAGAAGAAGGAGAAGGAGAAGGTGATGTCTGGAGGGTGAATCAGAAGATGTAGAAGAAGGAGAAGGAGAAGGTGAAGTCTGGAGGGTGAATCAGAAGAAGCAGAAGAAGAAGAAGGAGAAGGTGAAGTCTGGAGGGTGAATCAGAAGAAGCAGAAGAAGGAGAAGGAGAAGGTTAAGTCAGGAGGGTGAATCAGAAGAAGCAGAAGAAGGAGAAGGAGAAGGTGAAGGCTGGAGTGTGAATCAGAAGAAGTAGAAGAAGGAGAAGGAGAAGGTGAAGTCTGGAGGGAGAAGCAGAAGAAGTAGAAGAAGGAGGAGGCGAAGGTGAAGTCAGGAGGGTGAATCAGAAGAAGTAGAAGAAGGAGAAGGAGAAGGTGAAGTCTAGAGGGTTAATCAGAAGAAGTAGACGAAGGAGAAGGAGAAGGTGAAGTCTGGAGGGTGAATCAGAAGAAGCAGAAGAAGGAGAAGTAGAAGGTGAAGCCTGGAGGGTGAATCAGAAGAAGTAGAAGATGGAGAAGGAGAAGGTGAAGTCTGGAGGGTGAATCAGAAGAAGTAGCAGAAGGAGAAGGAGAAGGTGAAGTCTGGAGGGTGAATCAGAAGAAGCAGAAGAAGGAGAAGGAGAAGGTGAAGTCTGGAGGGTGAATCAGAGGGAGCAGAAGAAGGAGAAGGAGAAGGTGAAGTCAGGAGGGTGAAGCAGAAGAAGTAGAAGAAGGAGAAGGAGAAGGTGAAGTCAGGAGGGTGAATCAGAAGAAGTAGAAGAAGGAGAAGGCGAAGGTGAAGACTGGAGGGTGAATCAGAAGAAGCAGAAGATGGAGAAGGAGAAGGTAAAGTCTGCAGGGTGAATCAGAAGAGGTAGAAGAAGGAGAAGGAGAAGGTGAAGTCTGGAGGGTGAATCAGAAGAAGCAGAAGAAGGAGAAGGAGAAGGTGAAGCCTGGAGGGTGAATCAGAGGAAGCAGAAGAAGGAGAAGGAGAAGGTGAAGTCTGGAGGGTGAATCAGAAGACGTAGAAGAAGGAGAAGGAGAAGGTGAAGTCTGGAGGGTGAATCAGAGGAAGCAGAAAATGGAGAAGGCGAAGGTGAAGTCTGGAGGGTGAATCAGAAGAAGCAGAAGAAGGAGAAGGAAAAGGTGAAGTCTGGAGGGTGAAGCAGAAGAAGTAGAAGAAGGAGAAGGAGAAGATGAAGTCTGGAGGGTGAATCAGAGGACACAGAAGAAGGAGAAGGAGAAGGTGAAGTCAGGAGCGTGAAGCAGAAGAAGTAGAAGAAGGAGAAGGAGAAGGTAAAGTCAGGAGTGTGAAGCAGAAGAAGTAGAAGAAGGAGAAGGAGAAGGTGAAGTCTGGAGGGTGAATCAGAAGAAGTAGAAGAAGGAGAAGGCGAAGGTGAAGTCTGGAGGGTGAATCAGAAGAAGCAGAAGAAGGAGAAGTAGAAGGTGAAGCCTGGAGGGTGAATCAGAAGAAGTAGAAGATGGAGAAGGAGAAGGTGAAGTCTGGAGGGTGAATCAGAAGAAGTAGCAGAAGGAGAAGGAGAAGGTGAAGTCTGGAGGGTGAATCAGAAGAAGCAGAAGAAGGAGAAGGAGAAGGTGAAGTCTGGAGGGTGAATCAGAGGGAGCAGAAGAAGGAGAAGGAGAAGGTGAAGTCAGGAGGGTGAAGCAGAAGAAGTAGAAGAAGGAGAAGGAGAAGGTGAAGTCAGGAGGGTGAATCAGAAGAAGTAGAAGAAGGAGAAGGCGAAGGTGAAGACTGGAGGGTGAATCAGAAGAAGCAGAAGATGGAGAAGGAGAAGGTAAAGTCTGCAGGGTGAATCAGAAGAGGTAGAAGAAGGAGAAGGAGAAGGTGAAGTCTGGAGGGTGAATCAGAAGAAGCAGAAGAAGGAGAAGGAGAAGGTGAAGCCTGGAGGGTGAATCAGAGGAAGCAGAAGAAGGAGAAGGAGAAGGTGAAGTCTGGAGGGTGAATCAGAAGACGTAGAAGAAGGAGAAGGAGAAGGTGAAGTCTGGAGGGTGAATCAGAGGAAGCAGAAAATGGAGAAGGCGAAGGTAAAGTCTGGAGGGTGAATCAGAAGAAGCAGAAGAAGGAGAAGGAAAAGGTGAAGTCTGGAGGGTGAAGCAGAAGAAGTAGAAGAAGGAGAAGGAGAAGATGAAGTCTGGAGGGTGAATCAGAGGACACAGAAGAAGGAGAAGGAGAAGGTGAAGTCAGGAGCGTGAAGCAGAAGAAGTAGAAGAAGGAGAAGGAGAAGGTGAAGTCAGGAGGGTGAATCAGAAGAAGCAGAAGAAGGAGAAGGAGAAGGTGAAGCCTGGAGGGTGAATCAGAAGAAGTAGAATATGGAGAAGGAGAAGGTGAAGTCTGGAGGGTGAATCAGAAGAAATAGAAGAAGGAGAAGGAGAAGGTGAAGTCTGGAGGGTGAAACAGAACAAGCAGAAGAAGGAGAAGGAGAAGGTGAAGTCTGGAGGGTGAATCAGAGGAAGCAGAAGAAGGAGAAGGAGAAGGTGAAGTCAGGAGGGTGAAGCAGAAGAAGTAGAAGAAGGAGAAGGAGAAGGTGAAGTCAGGAGGGTGAATCAGAAGAAGTAGAAGAAGGAGAAGGCGAAGGTGAAGTCTGGAGGGTGAATCAGAAGAAGTAGAAGAAGGAGACGGAGAAGGTGAAGTCTGGAGGGTGAATCAGAAGAAGCAGAAAAAGGAGAAGGAGAAGGTGAAGTCAGGAGGGTGAGTCAGAAGAAGCACAAGAAGGAGAAGGAGAAGGTGAAGTCAGGAGGGTGAATCAGAAGAAACAGAAGGAGGAGAAGGAGAAGGTGAAGTCTGGAGGGAGAAGCAGAAGAAGGAGAAGAAGGAGAAGCAGAAGGTGAAGTCTGGAGGGAGAATCAGAAGAAGCAGAAGAAGGAGAAGGAGAAGATGAAGTCTGGAGGGTGAATCAGAAGAAGTAGAAGAAGGAGAAGGAGAAGGTGTAGTCAGGAGGGTGAATCAGAAGAAGTAGAAGAAGGAGAAGGAGAAGGTGAAGTATGGAGGGTGAATCAGAAGAAGCAGAAGAAGGAGAAGGAGAAGGTGAAGTCAGGAGGGTGAATCAGAAGAAGCAGAAGAAGGAAAAGGAGAAGGTGAAGTCTGGAGGGAGAAGCAGAAGAAGAAGGAGAAGGAGAAGGTGAAGTCTGGAGGGTGAATCAGAAGAAGCAGAAGAAGGATAAGGAGAAGGTGAAGTCAGGAGTGTGAAGCAGAAGAAGTAGAAGAAGGAGAAGGAGAAGGTGAAGTCTGGAGGGTGAATCAGAAGAAGTAGAAGAAGGAGAAGGCGAAGGTGAAGTCTGGAGGGTGAATCAGAAGAAGCAGAAGAAGGAGAAGGAGAAGGTGAAGTCTGGAGGGTGAATCAGAAGAAGTAGAAGAAGGAGAAGGAGAAGGTGAAGTCTGGAGGGTGAATCAGAAGAAGCAGAAGAAGGAGAAGGAGAAGTTGAAGTCTGGAGGGTGAATCAGAGGAAGCAGAAGAAGGAGAAGGAGAAGTTGAAGTCTGGAGGGTGAATCAGAAAAAGCAGAAGAAGGAGAAGGAGAAGGTGAAGTCAGGAGGGTGAATCAGAAGAAGCAGAAGAAGGAGAAGGAGAAGGTGAAGCCTGGAGGGTGAATCAGAAGAAGTAGAAGATGGAGAAGGAGAAGGTGAAGTCTGGAGGGTGAATCAGAAGAAATAGAAGAAGGAGAAGGAGAAGGTGAAGTCTGGAGGGTGAAACAGAACAAGCAGAAGAAGGAGAAGGAGAAGGTGAAGTCTGGAGGGTGAATCAGAGGAAGCAGAAGAAGGAGAAGGAGAAGGTGAAGTCAGGAGGGTGAAGCAGAAGAAGTAGAAGAAGGAGAAGGAGAAGGTGAAGTCAGGAGGGTGAATCAGAAGAAGTAGAAGAAGGAGAAGGCGAAGGTGAAGTCTGGAGGGTGAATCAGAAGAAGCAGAAGAAGGAGAAGGAAAAGTGAAGTCTGGAGGTGAAGCAGAAGAAGTAGAAGAAGGAGAAGGAGAAGATGAAGTTTGGAGGGTGAATCAGAGGACACAGAAGAAGGAGAAGGAGAAGGTGAAGTCAGGAGGGTGAAGCAGAAGAAGTAGAAGAAGGAGAAGGAGAAGGTGAAGTCTGGAGGGTGAATCAGAAGAAGCAGAAGAAGGAGAAGGAGAAGGTGAAGTCAGGAGGGTGAAGCAGAAGAAGTAGAAGAAGGAGAAGAAGAAGGTGAAGTCAGGAGGGTGAATCAGAAGAAGTAGAAGAAGGAGAAGGCGAAGGAGAAGTCTGGAGGGTGAATCAGAAGAAGCAGAAGAAGGAGAAGGAAAAGGTGAAGTCTGGAGGGTGAAGCAGAAGAAGTAGAAGAAGGAGAATGAGAAGATGAAGTCTGCAGGGTGAATCAGAGGACACAGAAGAAGGAGAAGGAGAAGGTGAAGTCAGGAGGGTGAAGCAGAAGAAGTAGAAGAAGGAGAAGGAGAAGGTAAAGTCAGGAGGGTGAATCAGAAGAAGTAGAAGAAGGAGAAGGAGAAGGTGAAGTCTTGAGGGTGAATCAGAAGAAGCAGATGAAGGAGAAGGAGAAGGTGTAGTCAGGAGGGTGAGTCAGAAGAAGCACAAGAAGGAGAAGGAGAAGGTGAAGTCTGGAGGGTGAATCAGAGGAAGCAGAAGAAGGAGAAGGAGAAGGTGAAGTCAGGAGGGTGAAGCAGAAGAAGTAGAAGAAGGAGAAGGAGAAGGTGAAGTCTGGAGGGTGAAGCAGAAGAAGTAGAAGAAGGAGAAGGAGAAGGTGAAGTCTGGAGGGTGAATCAGAGGAAGCAGAAGAAGGAGAAGGAGACGGTGAAGTCAGGAGGGTGAAGCAGAAGAAGTAGAAGAAGGAGAAGGAGAAGGTGAAGTCAGGAGGGTGAATCAGAAGAAGTGGAAGAAGGAGAAGGAGAAGGTGAAGTCTGGAGGGTGAATCAGAAGAAGTCGAAGAAGGAGAAGGAGAAGGTGAAGTCAGGAGGGTGAATCAGAGGAAGCAGAAGAAGGAGAAGGAGAAGGTGAAGTCTGGAGGGTGAATCAGAAGAAGTAGAAGAAGGAGAAGGAGAAGTTGAAGTCTGGAGGGTGAATCAGAAGAAGTAGAAGAAGGAGAAGGAGAAGGTGAAGTCTGGAGGGCGAATCAGAAGAAGCAGAAGAAGGAGAAGGAGATGGTGAAATCTGCAGGGTGAATCAGAAGAAGCAGAAGAAGGAGAAGGAGAAGGTGAAGTCTGGAGGGTGAATCAGAAGAAGCAGAAGAAGGAGAAGGAGAAGGTGAAGTCTGGAGTGTGAATCAGAAGAAGGAGAAGGAGAAGGTGAAGTCTGGAGGGTGAATCAGAAGATGCAGAAGAAGGAGAAGGGGAAGGTGAAGTCAGGAGGGTGAATCAGAAGAAGTAGAAGAAGGAGAAGGAGAAGGTGAAGTCAGGAGGGTGAATCAGAGGAAGCAGAAGAAGGAGAAGGAGAAGGTGAAGTCTCGAGGGTGAATCAGAAGAAGGAGAAGAAGGAGAAGGAGAAGGTGAAGTCAGGAGGGTGAAGCAGAAGAAGCAGAAGAAGGAGAAGAAGGAGAAGCAGAAGGTGAAGTCTGGAGGGAGAATCAGAAGAAGCAGAAGAAGGAGAAGGAGAAGATGAAGTCTGGAGGGTGAATCAGAAGAAGTAGAAGAAGGAGAAGGAGAAGGTGTAGTCAGGAGGGTGAATCAGAAGAAGTAGAAGAAGGAGAAGGAGAAGGTGAAGTATGGAGGGTGAATCAGAAGAAGCAGAAGAAGGAGAAGGAGAAGGTGAAGTCAGGAGGGTGAATCAGAAGAAGCAGAAGAAGGAAAAGGAGAAGGTGAAGTCTGGAGGGAGAAGCAGAAGAAGAAGGAGAAGGAGAAGGTGAAGTCTGGAGGGTGAATCAGAAGAAGCAGAAGAAGGATAAGGAGAAGGTGAAGTCAGGAGTGTGAAGCAGAAGAAGTAGAAGAAGGAGAAGGAGAAGGTGAAGTCTGGAGGGTGAATCAGAAGAAGTAGAAGAAGGAGAAGGCGAAGGTGAAGTCTGGAGGGTGAATCAGAAGAAGCAGAAGAAGGAGAAGGAGAAGGTGAAGTCTGGAGGGTGAATCAGAAGAAGTAGAAGAAGGAGAAGGAGAAGGTGAAGTCTGGAGGGTGAATCAGAAGAAGCAGAAGAAGGAGAAGGAGAAGTTGAAGTCTGGAGGGTGAATCAGAGGAAGCAGAAGAAGGAGAAGGAGAAGTTGAAGTCTGGAGGGTGAATCAGAAAAAGCAGAAGAAGGAGAAGGAGAAGGTGAAGTCAGGAGGGTGAATCAGAAGAAGCAGAAGAAGGAGAAGGAGAAGGTGAAGCCTGGAGGGTGAATCAGAAGAAGTAGAAGATGGAGAAGGAGAAGGTGAAGTCTGGAGGGTGAATCAGAAGAAATAGAAGAAGGAGAAGGAGAAGGTGAAGTCTGGAGGGTGAAACAGAACAAGCAGAAGAAGGAGAAGGAGAAGGTGAAGTCTGGAGGGTGAATCAGAGGAAGCAGAAGAAGGAGAAGGAGAAGGTGAAGTCAGGAGGGTGAAGCAGAAGAAGTAGAAGAAGGAGAAGGAGAAGGTGAAGTCAGGAGGGTGAATCAGAAGAAGTAGAAGAAGGAGAAGGCGAAGGTGAAGTCTGGAGGGTGAATCAGAAGAAGCAGAAGAAGGAGAAGGAAAAGTGAAGTCTGGAGGTGAAGCAGAAGAAGTAGAAGAAGGAGAAGGAGAAGATGAAGTTTGGAGGGTGAATCAGAGGACACAGAAGAAGGAGAAGGAGAAGGTGAAGTCAGGAGGGTGAAGCAGAAGAAGTAGAAGAAGGAGAAGGAGAAGGTGAAGTCTGGAGGGTGAATCAGAAGAAGCAGAAGAAGGAGAAGGAGAAGGTGAAGTCAGGAGGGTGAAGCAGAAGAAGTAGAAGAAGGAGAAGAAGAAGGCGAAGTCAGGAGGGTGAATCAGAAGAAGTAGAAGAAGGAGAAGGCGAAGGAGAAGTCTGGAGGGTGAATCAGAAGAAGCAGAAGAAGGAGAAGGAAAAGGTGAAGTCTGGAGGGTGAAGCAGAAGAAGTAGAAGAAGGAGAATGAGAAGATGAAGTCTGCAGGGTGAATCAGAGGACACAGAAGAAGGAGAAGGAGAAGGTGAAGTCAGGAGGGTGAAGCAGAAGAAGTAGAAGAAGGAGAAGGAGAAGGTAAAGTCAGGAGGGTGAATCAGAAGAAGTAGAAGAAGGAGAAGGCGAAGGTGAAGTCTGGAGGGTGAATCAGAAGAAGCAGAAGAAGGAGAAGGAGAAGGTGAAGTCTGGGGGGTGAATCAGAAGAAGTAGAAGAAGGAGAAGGAGAAGGTGAAGTCTGGAGGGTGAATCAGAAGAAGCAGAAGAAGGAGAAGGAGAAGTTGAAGTCTGGAGGGTGAAACAGAGGAAGCCGAAGAAGGAGAAGGAGAAGGTGAAGTCTGGAGGGTGAATCAGAAGAAGTAGAAGAAGGAGAAGGAGAAGGTGAAGTCTGGAGGGTGAATCAGAGGAAGCAGAAGAAGGAGAAGGCGAAGGTGAAGTCTGGAGGGTGAATCAGAAGAAGCAGAAGAAGGAGAAGGAAAAGGTGAAGTCTGGAGAGTGAAGCAGAAGAAGTAGAAGAAGGAGAAGGAGAAGGTGAAGTCTGGAGGGTGAATCAGAGGACAAAGAAGAAGGAGAAGGAGAAGGTGTAGTCAGGAGGGTGAAGCAGAAGAAGTAGAAGAAGGAGAAGGAGAAGGTGAAGTCAGGAGGGTGAATCAGAAGAAGTAGAAGAAGGAGAAGGAGAAGGTGAAGTCTGGAGGGTGAATCAGAAGAAACAGAAAAAGGAGAAGGAGAAGGTGAAGTCAGGAGGGTGAATCAGAAGAAGCAGAAGAAGGATAAGGAGAAGGTGAAGCCTGGAGGGTGAATCAGAAGAAGTAGAAGATGGAGAAGGAGAAGGTGAAGTCTGGAGGGTGAATCAGAAGAAGTAGAAGAAGGAGAAGGAGAAGGTGAAGTCTGGAGGGTGAATCAGAAGAAGCAGAAGAAGGAGAAGTAGAAGATGAAGTCTGGAGGGTGAATCAGAGGAAGCAGAAGAAGGAGAAGGAGAAGGTGAAGTCAGGAAGGTGAAGCAGAAGAAGTAGAAGAAGGAGAAGGAGAAGGTGAAGTCAGGAGGGTGAATCAGAAGAAGTAGAAGAAGGAGAAGGCGAAGGTGAAGTCTGGAGGGTGAATCAGAAGAAGCAGAAGATGGAGAAGGAGAAGGTAAAGTCTGGAGGGTGAATCAGAAGAGGTAGAAGAAGGAGAAGGAGAAGGTGAAGTCTGGAGGGTGAATCAGAAGAAGCAGAAGATGGAGAAGGAGAAGGTGAAGCCTGGAGGGTGAATCAGAGGAAGCAGAAGAAGGAGAAGGAGAAGATGAAGTCTGGAGGGTGAATCAGAAGAAGTAGAAGAAGGAGAAGGAGAAGGTGAAGTCTGGAGGGTGAATCAGAGGAAGCAGAAGAAGGAGAAGGAGAAGGTGAAGTCAGGAGGGTGAGTCAGAAGAAGCACAAGAAGGAGAAGGAGAAGGTGAAGTCTGGAGGGTGAATCAGAGGAAGTAGAAGAAGGAGAAGTAGAAGGTGAAGTCAGGAGGGTGAAGCAGAAGAAGCAGAAGAAGGAGAAGGAAAAGTGAAGTCTGGAGGTGAAGCAGAAGAAGTAGAAGAAGGAGAAGGAGAAGATGAAGTTTGGAGGGTGAATCAGAGGACACAGAAGAAGGAGAAGGAGAAGGTGAAGTCAGGAGGGTGAAGCAGAAGAAGTAGAAGAAGGAGAAGGAGAAGGTGAAGTCTGGAGGGTGAATCAGAAGAAGCAGAAGAAGGAGAAGGAGAAGGTGAAGTCAGGAGGGTGAAGCAGAAGAAGTAGAAGAAGGAGAAGAAGAAGGTGAAGTCAGGAGGGTGAATCAGAAGAAGTAGAAGAAGGAGAAGGCGAAGGAGAAGTCTGGAGGGTGAATCAGAAGAAGCAGAAGAAGGAGAAGGAAAAGGTGAAGTCTGGAGGGTGAAGCAGAAGAAGTAGAAGAAGGAGAATGAGAAGATGAAGTCTGCAGGGTGAATCAGAGGACACAGAAGAAGGAGAAGGAGAAGGTGAAGTCAGGAGGGTGAAGCAGAAGAAGTAGAAGAAGGAGAAGGAGAAGGTAAAGTCAGGAGGGTGAATCAGAAGAAGTAGAAGAAGGAGAAGGAGAAGGTGAAGTCTTGAGGGTGAATCAGAAGAAGCAGATGAAGGAGAAGGAGAAGGTGTAGTCAGGAGGGTGAGTCAGAAGAAGCACAAGAAGGAGAAGGAGAAGGTGAAGTCTGGAGGGTGAATCAGAGGAAGCAGAAGAAGGAGAAGGAGAAGGTGAAGTCAGGAGGGTGAAGCAGAAGAAGTAGAAGAAGGAGAAGGAGAAGGTGAAGTCTGGAGGGTGAAGCAGAAGAAGTAGAAGAAGGAGAAGGAGAAGGTGAAGTCTGGAGGGTGAATCAGAGGAAGCAGAAGAAGGAGAAGGAGACGGTGAAGTCAGGAGGGTGAAGCAGAAGAAGTAGAAGAAGGAGAAGGAGAAGGTGAAGTCAGGAGGGTGAATCAGAAGAAGTGGAAGAAGGAGAAGGAGAAGGTGAAGTCTGGAGGGTGAATCAGAAGAAGTCGAAGAAGGAGAAGGAGAAGGTGAAGTCAGGAGGGTGAATCAGAGGAAGCAGAAGAAGGAGAAGGAGAAGGTGAAGTCTGGAGGGTGAATCAGAAGAAGTAGAAGAAGGAGAAGGAGAAGTTGAAGTCTGGAGGGTGAATCAGAAGAAGTAGAAGAAGGAGAAGGAGAAGGTGAAGTCTGGAGGGCGAATCAGAAGAAGCAGAAGAAGGAGAAGGAGATGGTGAAATCTGCAGGGTGAATCAGAAGAAGCAGAAGAAGGAGAAGGAGAAGGTGAAGTCTGGAGGGTGAATCAGAAGAAGCAGAAGAAGGAGAAGGAGAAGGTGAAGTCTGGAGTGTGAATCAGAAGAAGGAGAAGGAGAAGGTGAAGTCTGGAGGGTGAATCAGAAGATGCAGAAGAAGGAGAAGGGGAAGGTGAAGTCAGGAGGGTGAATCAGAAGAAGTAGAAGAAGGAGAAGGAGAAGGTGAAGTCAGGAGGGTGAATCAGAGGAAGCAGAAGAAGGAGAAGGAGAAGGTGAAGTCTCGAGGGTGAATCAGAAGAAGGAGAAGAAGGAGAAGGAGAAGGTGAAGTCAGGAGGGTGAAGCAGAAGAAGCAGAAGAAGGAGAAGAAGGAGAAGCAGAAGGTGAAGTCTGGAGGGAGAATCAGAAGAAGCAGAAGAAGGAGAAGGAGAAGATGAAGTCTGGAGGGTGAATCAGAAGAAGTAGAAGAAGGAGAAGGAGAAGGTGTAGTCAGGAGGGTGAATCAGAAGAAGTAGAAGAAGGAGAAGGAGAAGGTGAAGTATGGAGGGTGAATCAGAAGAAGCAGAAGAAGGAGAAGGAGAAGGTGAAGTCAGGAGGGTGAATCAGAAGAAGCAGAAGAAGGAAAAGGAGAAGGTGAAGTCTGGAGGGAGAAGCAGAAGAAGAAGGAGAAGGAGAAGGTGAAGTCTGGAGGGTGAATCAGAAGAAGCAGAAGAAGGATAAGGAGAAGGTGAAGTCAGGAGTGTGAAGCAGAAGAAGTAGAAGAAGGAGAAGGAGAAGGTGAAGTCTGGAGGGTGAATCAGAAGAAGTAGAAGAAGGAGAAGGCGAAGGTGAAGTCTGGAGGGTGAATCAGAAGAAGCAGAAGAAGGAGAAGGAGAAGGTGAAGTCTGGAGGGTGAATCAGAAGAAGTAGAAGAAGGAGAAGGAGAAGGTGAAGTCTGGAGGGTGAATCAGAAGAAGCAGAAGAAGGAGAAGGAGAAGTTGAAGTCTGGAGGGTGAATCAGAGGAAGCAGAAGAAGGAGAAGGAGAAGTTGAAGTCTGGAGGGTGAATCAGAAAAAGCAGAAGAAGGAGAAGGAGAAGGTGAAGTCAGGAGGGTGAATCAGAAGAAGCAGAAGAAGGAGAAGGAGAAGGTGAAGCCTGGAGGGTGAATCAGAAGAAGTAGAAGATGGAGAAGGAGAAGGTGAAGTCTGGAGGGTGAATCAGAAGAAATAGAAGAAGGAGAAGGAGAAGGTGAAGTCTGGAGGGTGAAACAGAACAAGCAGAAGAAGGAGAAGGAGAAGGTGAAGTCTGGAGGGTGAATCAGAGGAAGCAGAAGAAGGAGAAGGAGAAGGTGAAGTCAGGAGGGTGAAGCAGAAGAAGTAGAAGAAGGAGAAGGAGAAGGTGAAGTCAGGAGGGTGAATCAGAAGAAGTAGAAGAAGGAGAAGGCGAAGGTGAAGTCTGGAGGGTGAATCAGAAGAAGCAGAAGAAGGAGAAGGAAAAGTGAAGTCTGGAGGTGAAGCAGAAGAAGTAGAAGAAGGAGAAGGAGAAGATGAAGTTTGGAGGGTGAATCAGAGGACACAGAAGAAGGAGAAGGAGAAGGTGAAGTCAGGAGGGTGAAGCAGAAGAAGTAGAAGAAGGAGAAGGAGAAGGTGAAGTCTGGAGGGTGAATCAGAAGAAGCAGAAGAAGGAGAAGGAGAAGGTGAAGTCAGGAGGGTGAAGCAGAAGAAGTAGAAGAAGGAGAAGAAGAAGGTGAAGTCAGGAGGGTGAATCAGAAGAAGTAGAAGAAGGAGAAGGCGAAGGAGAAGTCTGGAGGGTGAATCAGAAGAAGCAGAAGAAGGAGAAGGAAAAGGTGAAGTCTGGAGGGTGAAGCAGAAGAAGTAGAAGAAGGAGAATGAGAAGATGAAGTCTGCAGGGTGAATCAGAGGACACAGAAGAAGGAGAAGGAGAAGGTGAAGTCAGGAGGGTGAAGCAGAAGAAGTAGAAGAAGGAGAAGGAGAAGGTAAAGTCAGGAGGGTGAATCAGAAGAAGTAGAAGAAGGAGAAGGCGAAGGTGAAGTCTGGAGGGTGAATCAGAAGAAGCAGAAGAAGGAGAAGGAGAAGGTGAAGTCTGGGGGGTGAATCAGAAGAAGTAGAAGAAGGAGAAGGAGAAGGTGAAGTCTGGAGGGTGAATCAGAAGAAGCAGAAGAAGGAGAAGGAGAAGTTGAAGTCTGGAGGGTGAAACAGAGGAAGCCGAAGAAGGAGAAGGAGAAGGTGAAGTCTGGAGGGTGAATCAGAAGAAGTAGAAGAAGGAGAAGGAGAAGGTGAAGTCTGGAGGGTGAATCAGAGGAAGCAGAAGAAGGAGAAGGCGAAGGTGAAGTCTGGAGGGTGAATCAGAAGAAGCAGAAGAAGGAGAAGGAAAAGGTGAAGTCTGGAGAGTGAAGCAGAAGAAGTAGAAGAAGGAGAAGGAGAAGGTGAAGTCTGGAGGGTGAATCAGAGGACAAAGAAGAAGGAGAAGGAGAAGGTGTAGTCAGGAGGGTGAAGCAGAAGAAGTAGAAGAAGGAGAAGGAGAAGGTGAAGTCAGGAGGGTGAATCAGAAGAAGTAGAAGAAGGAGAAGGAGAAGGTGAAGTCTGGAGGGTGAATCAGAAGAAACAGAAAAAGGAGAAGGAGAAGGTGAAGTCAGGAGGGTGAATCAGAAGAAGCAGAAGAAGGATAAGGAGAAGGTGAAGCCTGGAGGGTGAATCAGAAGAAGTAGAAGATGGAGAAGGAGAAGGTGAAGTCTGGAGGGTGAATCAGAAGAAGTAGAAGAAGGAGAAGGAGAAGGTGAAGTCTGGAGGGTGAATCAGAAGAAGCAGAAGAAGGAGAAGTAGAAGATGAAGTCTGGAGGGTGAATCAGAGGAAGCAGAAGAAGGAGAAGGAGAAGGTGAAGTCAGGAAGGTGAAGCAGAAGAAGTAGAAGAAGGAGAAGGAGAAGGTGAAGTCAGGAGGGTGAATCAGAAGAAGTAGAAGAAGGAGAAGGCGAAGGTGAAGTCTGGAGGGTGAATCAGAAGAAGCAGAAGATGGAGAAGGAGAAGGTAAAGTCTGGAGGGTGAATCAGAAGAGGTAGAAGAAGGAGAAGGAGAAGGTGAAGTCTGGAGGGTGAATCAGAAGAAGCAGAAGATGGAGAAGGAGAAGGTGAAGCCTGGAGGGTGAATCAGAGGAAGCAGAAGAAGGAGAAGGAGAAGATGAAGTCTGGAGGGTGAATCAGAAGAAGTAGAAGAAGGAGAAGGAGAAGGTGAAGTCTGGAGGGTGAATCAGAGGAAGCAGAAGAAGGAGAAGGAGAAGGTGAAGTCAGGAGGGTGAGTCAGAAGAAGCACAAGAAGGAGAAGGAGAAGGTGAAGTCTGGAGGGTGAATCAGAGGAAGTAGAAGAAGGAGAAGTAGAAGGTGAAGTCAGGAGGGTGAAGCAGAAGAAGTAGAAGAAGGAGACGGAGAAGGTGAAGTCTGGAGGGTGAAGCAGAAGAAGTAGAAGAAGGAGAAAGAGAAGGTGAAGTCTGGAGGGTGAATCAGAGGAAGCAGAAGAAGGAGAAGGAGACCGTGAAGTAAGGAGGGTGAAGCAGAAGAAGTAGAAGAAGGAGAAGGAGAAGGTGAAGTCAGGAGGGTGAATCAGAAGAAGTAGAAGAAGGAGAAGGAGAAGGTGAAGTCTGGAGGGTGAATCAGAAGAAGTCGAAGAAGGAGAAGGAGAAGGTGAAGTCAGGAGGGTGAATCAGAGGAAGCAGAAGAAGGAGAAGGAGAAGGTGAAGTCTGGAGGGTGAATCAGAAGAAGTAGAAGAAGGAGAAGGAGAAGGTGAAGTCTGGAGGGTGAATCAGAAGAATTAGAAGAAGGAGAAGGAGAAGGTGAAGTCTGGAGAGTGAATCAGAAGAAGCAGTGGAAGGAGAAGGAGATGGTGAAGTCTGGATGGTGAATCAGAAGAAGCAGAAGAAGGAGAAGCAGAAGGTGAAGTCTGGAGGGTGAATCAGAAGAAGCAGAAGAAGGAGAAGGAGAAGGTGAAGTCTGGAGGGTGAATCAGAAGAAGCAGAAGAAGGAGAAGGAGAAGGTGAAGTCTGGAGTGTGAATCAGAAGAAGCAGAAGAAGCAGAAGGAGAAGGTGAAGTCATGAGGGTGAATCAGAAGAAGCAGAAGAAGGAGAAGGAGAAGGTGAAGTCTGGAGGGAGAAGCAGAAGAAGTAGAAGGAGAAGGAGAAGTTGAAGTCTGGAGGGTGAATCAGAAGAAGCAGAAGAAGGAGAAGGAGAAGTTGAAGTCTGGAGGGTGAAACAGAGGAAGCAGAAGAAGGAGAAGGAGAAGGTGAAGTCTGGAGGGTGAATCAGAAGAAGTAGAAGAAGGAGAAGGAGAAGGTGAAGTCTGGAGGGTGAATCAGAGGAAGCAGAAGAAGGAGAAGGCGAAGGTGAAGTCTGGAGGGTGAATCAGAAGAAGCAGAAGAAGGAGAAGGAAAAGGTGAAGTCTGGAGAGTGAAGCAGAAGAAGTAGAAGAAGGAGAAGGAGAAGGTGAAGTCTGGAGGGTGAATCAGAGGACATAGAAGAAGGAGAAGGAGAAGGTGAAGTCAGGAGGGTGAAGCAGAAGAAGTAGAAGAAGGAGAAGGAGAAGGTGAAGTCAGGAGGGTGTATCAGAAGAAGTAGAAGAAGGAGAAGGAGAAGGTGAAGTCTGGAGGGTGAATCAGAAGAAGCAGAAAAAGGAGAAGGAGAAGGTGAAGTCAGGAGGGTGAAGCAGAAGAAGCAGAAGAAGGAGAAGGAGAAGGTGAAGCCTGGAGGGTGAATCAGAAGAAGTAGAAGATGGAGAAGGAGAAGGTGAAGTCTGGAGGGTGAATCAGAAGAAGTAGAAGAAGGAGAAGGAGAAGGTGAAGTCTGGAGGGTGAATCAGAAGAAGCAGAAGAAGGAGAAGGAGAAGATGAAGTCTGGAGGGTGAATCAGAGGAAGCAGAAGAAGGAGAAGGAGAAGGTGAAGTCAGGAGGGTGAAGCAGAAGAAGTAGAAGAAGGAGAAGGAGAAGGTGAAGTCAGGAGGGTGAATCAGAAGAAGTAGAAGAAGGAGAAGGCGAAGGTGAAGTCTGGAGGGTGAATCAGAAGAAGCAGAAGATGGAGAAGGAGAAGGTAAAGTCTGGAGGGTGAATCAGAAGAGGTAGAAGAAGGAGAAGGAGAAGGTGAAGTCTGGAGGGTGAATCAGAAGAAGCAGAAGATGGAGAAGGAGAAGGTGAAGCCTGGAGGGTGAATCAGAGGAAGCAGAAGAAGGAGAAGGAGAAGATGAAGTCTGGAGGGTGAATCAGAGGAAGCAGAAGAAGGAGAAGGAGAAGGTGAAGTCTGGAGGGTGTATCAGAGGAAGAAGAAGAAGGAGAAGTAGAAGGTGAAGTCAGGAGGGTGAAGCAGAAGAAGTAGAAGAAGGAGACGGAGAAGCTGAAGTCTGGAGGGTGAAGCAGAAGAAGTAGAAGAAGGAGAAGGAGAAGGTGAAGTCTGGAGGGTGAATCAGAGGAAGCAGAAGAAGGAGAAGGAGAAGGTGAAGTCAGGAGGGTGAATCAGAGGAAGCAGAAGAAGGAGAAGGAGAAGGTGAAGTCTGAAGGGTGAATCAGAAGAAGTAGAAGAAGGAGAAGGAGAAGGTGAAGTCTGGAGGGTGAATCAGAAGAATTAGAAGAAGGAGAAGGAGAAGGTGAAGTCTGGAGGGTGAATCAGAAGAAGCAGAGGAAGGAGAAGGAGATGGTGAAGTCTGGAGGGTGAATCAGAAGAAGCAGAAGAAGGAGAAGCAGAAGGTGAAGTCTGGAGGGTGAATCAGAAGAAGCAGAAGAAGGAGAAGGAGAAGGTGAAGTCTGGAGGGTGAATCAGAAGAAGCAGAAGAAGGAGAAGGAGAAGGTGAAGTCTGGAGTGTGAATCAGAAGAAGGAGAAGGAGAAGGTGAAGTCTGGAGGGTGAATCAGAAGAAGCAGAAGAAGGAGAAGGAGAAGGTGAAGTCAGGAGGGTGAATCAGAAGAAGTAGAAGAAGGAGAAGGAGAAGGTGAAGTCAGGAAGGTGAATCAGAGGAAGCAGAAGAAGGAGAAGGAGAAGGTGAAGTCTGGAGGGTGTACCAGAAGAAGGAGAAGAAGGAGAAGGCGAAGGTGAAGTCAGGAGGGTGAAGCAGAAGAAGCAGAAGAAGCAGAAGGAGAAGGTGAAGTCAGGAGGGTGAATCAGAAGAAGCAGAAGAAGGAGAAGGAGAAGGTGAAGTCTGGAGTGTGAATCAGAAGAAGTAGACGAAGGAGAAGGAGAAGGTGAAGTCTGGAGGGTGAATCAGAAGAAGCAGAAGAAGGAGAAGGAGAAGGTGAAGTCTGGAGTGCGAATCAGAAGAAGTAGACGAAGGAGAAGGAGAAGGTGAAGTCTGGAGGGTGAATCAGAAGAAGCAGAAGAAGGAGAAGTAGAAGGTGAAGCCTGGAGGGTGAATCAGAAGAAGTAGAAGATGGAGAAGGAGAAGGTGAAGTCTGGAGGGTGAATCAGAAGAAGTAGAAGAAGGAGAAGGAGAAGGTGAAGTCTGGAGGGTGAATCAGAAGAAGCAGAAGAAGGAGAAGGAGAAGGTGAAGTCTGGAGGGTGAATCAGAGGAAGCAGAAGAAGGAGAAGGAGAAGGTGAAGTCAGGAGGGTGAATCAGAAGAAGCAGAGGAAGGAGAAGGAGAAGGTGATGTCTGGAGGGTGAATCAGAAGATGTAGAAGAAGGAGAAGGAGAAGGTGAAGTCTGGAGGGTGAATCAGAAGAAGCAGAAGAAGGAGAAGGAGAAGGTGAAGTCTGGAGGGTGAATCAGAAGAAGCAGAAGAAGGAGAAGGAGAAGGTTAAGTCAGGAGGGTGAATCAGAAGAAGCAGAAGAAGGAGAAGGAGAAGGTGAAGTCTGGAGGGTGGATCAGAAGAAGTAGAAGAAGGAGAAGGAGAAGGTGAAGTCTGGAGGGAGAAGCAGAAGAAGTAGAAGAAGGAGGAGGCGAAGGTGAAGTCAGGAGGGTGAATCAGAAGAAGTAGAAGAAGGAGAAGGAGAAGGTGAAGTCTGGAGGGTGAATCAGAAGAAGCAGAAGAGGGAGAAGTAGAAGGTGAAGCCTGGAGGGTGAATCAGAGGAAGCAGAAGAAGGAGAAGGAGAAGGTGAAGTCAGGAGGGTGAAGCCGAAGAAGTAGAAGAAGGAGAAGGAGAAGGTGAAGTCAGGAGGGTGAATCAGAAGAAGTAGAAGAAGGAGAAGGCGAAGGTGAAGACTGGAGGGTGAATCAGAAGAAGCAGAAGATGGAGAAGGAGAAGGTAAAGTCTGGAGGGTGAATCAGAAGAGGTAGAAGAAGGAGAATGAGAAGGTGAAGTCTGGAGGGTGAATCAGAAGAAGCAGAAGAAGGAGAAGGAGAAGGTGAAGCCTGGAGGGTGAATCAGAGGAAGCAGAAGAAGGAGAAGGAGAAGGTGAAGTCTGGAGGGTGAATCAGAAGACGTAGAAGAAGGAGAAGTAGAAGGTGAAGTCTGGAGGGTGAATCAGAGGAAGCAGAAGATGGAGAAGGTGAAGGTGAAGTCTGGAGGGTGAATCAGAAGAAGCAGAAGAAGGAGAAGGAAAAGGTAAAGTCTGGAGGGTGAAGCAGAAGAAGTAGAAGAAGGAGAAGGAGAAGATGAAGTCTGGAGGGTGAATCAGAAGACACAGAAGAAGGAGAAGGAGAAGGTGAAGTCAGGAGGGTGAAGCAGAAGAAGTAGAAGAAGGAGAAGGAGAAGGTAAAGTCAGGAGGGTGAATCAGAAGAAGTAGAAGAAGGAGAAGGAGAAGATGAAGTCTGGAGGGTGAATCAGAAGAAGCAGAAAAAGGAGAAGGAGAAGGTGAAGTCAGGAGGGTGAGTCAGAAGAAGCACAAGAAGGAGAAGGAGAAGGTGAAGTCTGGAGGGTGAATCAGAGGAAGCAGAAGAAGGAGAAGGAGAAGGTGAAGTCAGGAGGGTGAAGCAGAAGAAGTAGAAGAAGGAGAAGGAGAAGGTGAAGTCTGGAGGGTGAACCAGAAGAAGGAGAAGAAGGAGAAGGAGAAGGTGAAGTCTGGAGGGTGAATCAGAAGAAGTAGAAGAGGGAGAAGGCGAAGGTGAAGTCAGGAGGGTGAAGCAGAAGAAGCAGAAGAAGCAGAAGGAGAAGGTGAAGTCAGGAGGGTGAATCAGAAGAAGTAGAAGAAGGAGAAGGAGAAGGTGAAGTCAGGAGGGTGAATCAGAAGAAGTAGAAGAAGGAGAAGGCGAAGGTGAAGTCTGGAGGGTGAATCAGAAGAAGCAGAAGATGGAGAAGGAGAAGGTAAAGTCTGGAGGGTGAATCAGAAGAGGTAGAAGAAGGAGAAGGAGAAGGTGAAGTCTGGAGGGTGAATCAGAAGAAGCAGAAGATGGAGAAGGAGAAGGTGAAGCCTGGAGGGTGAATCAGAGGAAGCAGAAGAAGGAGAAGGAGAAGATGAAGTCTGGAGGGTGAATCAGAAGAAGTAGAAGAAGGAGAAGGAGAAGGTGAAGTCTGGAGGGTGAATCAGAGGAAGCAGAAGAAGGAGAAGGAGAAGGTGAAGTCAGGAGGGTGAGTCAGAAGAAGCACAAGAAGGAGAAGGAGAAGGTGAAGTCTGGAGGGTGAATCAGAGGAAGAAGAAGAAGGAGAAGTAGAAGGTGAAGTCAGGAGGGTGAAGCAGAAGAAGTAGAAGAAGGAGACGGAGAAGGTGAAGTCTGGAGGGTGAAGCAGAAGAAGTAGAAGAAGGAGAAGGAGAAGGTGAAGTCTGGAGGGTGAATCAGAGGAAGCAGAAGAAGGAGAAGGAGACCGTGAAGTAAGGAGGGTGAAGCAAAAGAAGTAGAAGAAGGAGAAGGAGAAGGTGAAGTCAGGAGGGTGAATCAGAAGAAGTAGAAGAAGGAGAAGGAGAAGGTGAAGTCTGGAGGGTGAATCAGAAGAAGTCGAAGAAGGAGAAGGAGAAGGTGAAGTCAGGAGGGTGAATCAGAGGAAGCAGAAGAAGGAGAAGGAGAAGGTGAAGTCTGAAGGGTGAATCAGAAGAAGTAGAAGAAGGAGAAGGAGAAGGTGAAGTCTGGAGGGTGAATCAGAAGAATTAGAAGAAGGAGAAGGAGAAGGTGAAGTCTGGAGGGTGAATCAGAAGAAGCAGAGGAAGGAGAAGGAGATGGTGAAGTCTGGAGGGTGAATCAGAAGAAGCAGAAGAAGGAGAAGCAGAAGGTGAAGTCTGGAGGGTGAATCAGAAGAAGCAGAAGAAGGAGAAGGAGAAGGTGAAGTCTGGAGGGTGAATCAGAAGAAGCAGAAGAAGGAGAAGGAGAAGGTGAAGTCTGGAGTGTGATTCAGAAGAAGGAGAAGGAGAAGGTGAAGTCTGGAGGGTGAATCAGAAGAAGCAGAAGAAGGAGAAGGAGAAGGTGAAGTCAGGAGGGTGAATCAGAAGAAGTAGAAGAAGGAGAAGGAGAAGGTGAAGTCAGGAAGGTGAATCAGAGGAAGCAGAAGAAGGAGAAGGAGAAGGTGAAGTCTGGAGGGTGAACCAGAAGAAGGAGAAGAAGGAGAAGGAGAAGGTGAAGTCTGGAGGGTGAATCAGAAGAAGTAGAAGAGGGAGAAGGCGAAGGTGAAGTCAGGAGGGTGAAGCAGAAGAAGCAGAAGAAGCAGAAGGAGAAGGTGAAGTCAGGAGGGTGAATCAGAAGAAGCAGAGGAAGGAGAAGGAGAAGGTGATGTCTGGAGGGTGAATCAGAAGATGTAGAAGAAGGAGAAGGAGAAGGTAAAGTCTGGAGGGTGAATCAGAAGAAGCAGAAGAAGGAGAAGGAGAAGGTGAAGTCTGGAGTGTGAATCAGAAGAAGTAGACGAAGGAGAAGGAGAAGGTGAAGTCTGGAGGGTGAATCAGAAGAAGCAGAAGAAGGAGAAGTAGAAGGTGAAGCCTGGAGGGTGAATCAGAAGAAGTAGAAGATGGAGAAGGAGAAGGTGAAGTCTGGAGGGTGAATCAGAAGAAGTAGAAGAAGGAGAAGGAGAAGGTGAAGTCTGGAGGGTGAATCAGAAGAAGCAGAAGAAGGAGAAGGAGAAGGTGAAGTCTGGAGGGTGAATCAGAGGAAGCAGAAGAAGGAGAAGGAGAAGGTGAAGTCAGGAGGGTGAATCAGAAGAAGCAGAGGAAGGAGAAGAAGAAGGTGATGTCTGGAGGGTGAATCAGAAGATGTAGAAGAAGGAGAAGGAGAAGGTGAAGTCTGGAGGGTGAATCAGAAGAAGCAGAAGAAGGAGAAGGAGAAGGTGAAGTCTGGAGGGTGAATCAGAAGAAGCAGAAGAAGGAGAAGGAGAAGGTTAAGTCAGGAGGGTGAATCAGAAGAAGCAGAAGAAGGAGAAGGAGAAGGTGAAGTCTGGAGGGTGGATCAGAAGAAGTAGAAGAAGGAGAAGGAGAAGGTGAAGTCTGGAGGGAGAAGCAGAAGAAGTAGAAGAAGGAGGAGGCGAAGGTGAAGTCAGGAGGGTGAATCAGAAGAAGTAGAAGAAGGAGAAGGAGAAGGTGAAGTCTGGAGGGTGAATCAGAAGAAGTAGACGAAGGAAAAGGAGAAGGTGATGTCTGGAGGGTGAATCAGAAGAAGCAGAAGAGGGAGAAGTAGAAGGTGAAGCCTGGAGGGTGAATCAGAGGAAGCAGAAGAAGGAGAAGGAGAAGGTGAAGTCAGGAGGGTGAAGCAGAAGAAGTAGAAGAAGGAGAAGGAGAAGCTGAAGTCATGAGGGTGAATCAGAAGAAGTAGAAGAAGGAGAAGGCGAAGGTGAAGACCGGAGGGTGAATCAGAAGAAGCAGAAGATGGAGAAGGAGAAGGTAAAGTCTGGAGGGTGAATCAGAAGAGGTAGAAGAAGGAGAAGGAGAAGGTGAAGTCTGGAGGGTGAATCAGAAGAAGCAGAAGAAGGAGAAGGAGAAGGTGAAGCCTGGAGGGTGAATCAGAGGAAGCAGAAGAAGGAGAAGGAGAAGGTGAAGTCTGGAGGGTGAATCAGAAGACGTAGAAGAAGGAGAAGTAGAAGGTGAAGTCTGGAGGGTGAATCAGAGGAAGCAGAAGATGGAGAAGGTGAAGGTGAAGTCTGGAGGGTGAATCAGAAGAAGCAGAAGAAGGAGAAGGAAAAGGTAAAGTCTGGAGGGTGAAGCAGAAGAAGTAGAAGAAGGAGAAGGAGAAGATGAAGTCTGGAGGGTGAATCAGAAGACACAGAAGAAGGAGAAGGAGAAGGTGAAGTCAGGAGGGTGAAACAGAAGAAGTAGAAGAAGGAGAAGGAGAAGGTAAAGTCAGGAGGGTGAATCAGAAGAAGTAGAAGAAGGAGAAGGAGAAGATGAAGTCTGGAGGGTGAATCAGAAGAAGCAGAAAAAGGAGAAGGAGAAGGTGAAGTCAGGAGGGTGAGTCAGAAGAAGCACAAGAAGGAGAAGGAGAAGGTGAAGTCTGGAGGGTGAATCAGAGGAAGCAGAAGAAGGAGAAGGAGAAGGTGAAGTCAGGAGGGTGAAGCAGAAGAAGTAGAAGAAGGAGAAGGAGAAGGTGAAGTCTGGAGGGTGAACCAGAAGAAGGAGAAGAAGGAGAAGGAGAAGGTGAAGTCTGGAGGGTGAATCAGAAGAAATAGAAGAGGGAGAAGGCGAAGGTGAAGTCAGGAGGGTGAAGCAGAAGAAGCAGAAGAAGCAGAAGGAGAAGGTGAAGTCAGGAGGGTGAATCAGAAGAAGCAGAGGAAGGAGAAGGAGAAGGTGATGTCTGGAGGGTGAATCAGAAGATGTAGAAGAAGGAGAAGGAGAAGGTAAAGTCTGGAGGGTGAATCAGAAGAAGCAGAAGAAGGAGAAGGAGAAGGTGAAGTCTGGAGTGTGAATCAGAAGAAGTAGACGAAGGAGAAGGAGAAGGTGAAGTCTGGAGGGTGAATCAGAAGAAGCAGAAGAAGGAGAAGTAGAAGGTGAAGCCTGGAGGGTGAATCAGAAGAAGTAGAAGATGGAGAAGGAGAAGGTGAAGTCTGGAGGGTGAATCAGAAGAAGTAGAAGAAGGAGAAGGAGAAGGTGAAGTCTGGAGGGTGAATCAGAAGAAGCAGAAGAAGGAGAAGGAGAAGGTGAAGTCTGGAGGGTGAATCAGAGGAAGCAGAAGAAGGAGAAGGAGAAGGTGAAGTCAGGAGGGTGAATCAGAAGAAGCAGAGGAAGGAGAAGGAGAAGGTGATGTCTGGAGGGTGAATCAGAAGATGTAGAAGAAGGAGAAGGAGAAGGTGAAGTCTGGAGGGTGAATCAGAAGAAGCAGAAGAAGGAGAAGGAGAAGGTGAAGTCTGGAGGGTGAATCAGAAGAAGCAGAAGAAGGAGAAGGAGAAGGTTAAGTCAGGAGGGTGAATCAGAAGAAGCAGAAGAAGGAGAAGGAGAAGGTGAAGTCTGGAGGGTGGATCAGAAGAAGTAGAAGAAGGAGAAGGAGAAGGTGAAGTCTGGAGGGAGAAGCAGAAGAAGTAGAAGAAGGAGGAGGCGAAGGTGAAGTCAGGAGGGTGAATCAGAAGAAGTAGAAGAAGGAGAAGGAGAAGGTGAAGTCTGGAGGGTGAATCAGAAGAAGTAGACGAAGGAAAAGGAGAAGGTGATGTCTGGAGGGTGAATCAGAAGAAGCAGAAGAGGGAGAAGTAGAAGGTGAAGCCTGGAGGGTGAATCAGAGGAAGCAGAAGAAGGAGAAGGAGAAGGTGAAGTCAGGAGGGTGAAGCAGAAGAAGTAGAAGAAGGAGAAGGAGAAGGTGAAGTCAGGAGGGTGAATCAGAAGAAGTAGAAGAAGGAGAAGGCGAAGGTGAAGACTGGAGGGTGAATCAGAAGAAGCAGAAGATGGAGAAGGAGAAGGTAAAGTCTGGAGGGTGAATCAGAAGAGGTAGAAGAAGGAGAAGGAGAAGGTGAAGTCTGGAGGGTGAATCAGAAGAAGCAGAAGAAGGAGAAGGAGAAGGTGAAGCCTGGAGGGTGAATCAGAGGAAGCAGAAGAAGGAGAAGGAGAAGGTGAAGTCTGGAGGGTGAATCAGAAGACGTAGAAGAAGGAGAAGTAGAAGGTGAAGTCTGGAGGGTGAATCAGAGGAAGCAGAAGATGGAGAAGGTGAAGGTGAAGTCTGGAGGGTGAATCAGAAGAAGCAGAAGAAGGAGAAGGAAAAGGTAAAGTCTGGAGGGTGAAGCAGAAGAAGTAGAAGAAGGAGAAGGAGAAGATGAAGTCTGGAGGGTGAATCAGAAGACACAGAAGAAGGAGAAGGAGAAGGTGAAGCCAGGAGGGTGAAGCAGAAGAAGTAGAAGAAGGAGAAGGAGAAGGTAAAGTCAGGAGGGTGAATCAGAAGAAGTAGAAGAAGGAGAAGGAGAAGATGAAGTCTGGAGGGTGAATCAGAAGAAGCAGAAAAAGGAGAAGGAGAAGGTGAAGTCAGGAGGGTGAGTCAGAAGAAGCACAAGAAGGAGAAGGAGAAGGTGAAGTCTGGAGGGTGAATCAGAGGAAGCAGAAGAAGGAGAAGGAGAAGGTGAAGTCAGGAGGATGAAGCAGAAGAAGTAGAAGAAGGAGAAGGAGAAGGTGAAGTCTGGAGGGTGAAGCAGAAGAAGTAGAAGAAGGAGAAGGAGAAGGTGAAGTATGGAGGGTGAATCAGAAGAAGCAGAAGAAGGAGAAGGAGAAGGTGAAGTCAGGAGGGTGAATCAGAAGAAGCAGAAGGAGGAGAAGGAGAAGGTGAAGTCTGGAGGGAGAAGCAGAAGAAGGAGAAGAAGGAGAAGGAGAAGGTGAAGTCTGGAGGGTGAATCAGAAGAAGCAGAAGAAGGAGAAGGAGAAGGTGAAGTCAGGAGGGTGAAGCAGAAGAAGTAGAAGAAGGAGAAGGAGAAGGTGAAGTCAGGAGGGTGAATCAGAAGAAGTAGAAGAAGGAGAAGGAGAAGGTGAAGTCAGGAGGGTGAATCAGAAGAAGCAGAAGAAGGAGAAGGAGAAGATGAAGTCTGGAGGGTGAATCAGAAGATGTAGAAGAAGGAGAAGGAGAAGCTGAAGTCAGGAGGGTGAATCAGAAGAAGTAGATGAAGGAGAAGGAGAAGGTGAAGTATGGAGGGTGAATCAGAAGAAGCAGAAGAAGGAGAAGGAGAAGGTGAAGTCAGGAGGGTGAATCAGAAGAAGCAGAAGAAGGAGAAGGAGAAGATGAAGTCTGGAGGGAGAAGCAGAAGAAGTAGAAGAAGGAGAAGGAGAAGGTGAAGTCTGGAGGGTGAATCAGAAGAAGCAGAAGAAGGATAAGGAGAAGGTGAAGTCAGGAGTGTGAAGCAGAAGAAGTAGAAGAAGGAGAAGGAGAAGGTGAAGTCTGGAGGGTGAATCAGAAGAAGTAGAAGAAGGAGAAGGCGAAGGTGAAGTCTGGATGGTGAATCAGAAGAAGCAGAAGAAGGAGAAGGAGAAGGTGAAGTCTGGAGGGTGAATCAGAAGAAGTAGAAGAAGGAGAAGGAGAAGGTGAAGTCTGGAGGGTGAATCAGAAGATGTACAAGAAGGAGAAGGAGAAGTTGAAGTCTGGAGGGTGAATCAGAGGAAGCAGAAGAAGGAGAAGGAGAAGGTGAAGTCTGGAGGGTGAATCAGAAAAAGCAGAAGAAGAAGAAGGAGAAGGTGACTCAACCGTGGATAACGAGGGAAATTAGGGACAGCATAAAATCAAAAAAAAGGGCATATCAACTGGCAAAAAAAAGCACCAGACCGTAAGATTGGGGGCAGTACAAGATACAGCAAAAGAGGACAAAGGGATTAATCAGGAAGGGGAAAATAGAATACGAAAGTAAACTTGCAGCAAACATAAAGACAGACTGCAAAAGCTTTTATCGGTATATCAGGAGGAAAAGACTGGTAAAATCCCAAGTCGGTCCCTTGCAGTCCGATTCGGGAGAATATATAATGGAGAATAAGGAAATGGCAGACCAATTAAACTCATACTTTAGTTCTGTATTCACAAAGGAGGACACAAATAACCTCCCAGGAATATCGGCAAACATAGGGACTAATGAGAGGGAGGAGCTGACAGAAATTAGTATCTCTAGGGATATGGTGCTGGGTAAGTTGAGGGGACTGAAGGCCGACAAATCCCCGGGGCCTGATAAACTACATCCTAGGGTACTTAAGGAGGTGGCCCTGGAGATAGCAGATGCTCTAAGGATCATCTTCCGGAACTCCATTGACTCGGGAACAGTACCCGTGGATTGGAGGGTAGCTAATGTTACCCCAATATTTAAAAAGGGGGGTAGAGAGAAAGCAGGGAATTATAGACCAGTAAGCCTTACATCGGTTGTGGGCAGAATGCTAGAGTCCATTATCAAGGATAAAATAGCGGAGCACTTGACAAATGGGGAAAGGATCGGACAGAGTCAACATGGATTTACAAAGGGTAAATCGTGTTTGACTAATCTGCTGGAATTTTTTGAGGAAGTAACTGGTAAAATAGATGGGGGAGAGCCAGTGGATGTGGTGTACCTTGACTTCCAGAAAGCCTTCGATAAGGTTCCACACAAAAGATTATCATGCAAAATTAAGGCTCATGGGATTGGGGGCAAAGTATTAACGTGGATAGAGAACTGGCTGGCGGATAGAAAACAGAGAGTTGGAATAAACGGCTCGTTTTCGGAGTGGCAGGCAGTGACCAGCGGGGTGCCGCAAGGATCTGTCCTGGGACCCCAGCTGTTCACAATATATATAAATGATCTGGATCAGGGAATTGGATGCAATATTTCCAAATTCGCTGACGACACTAAACTGGGAGGAGGGGTGGGCTCTGATGAGGATGTCAGGAGGCTACAGTGCGATTTGGACAGGTTGGGGGAATGGGCGGATACGTGGCAGATGCACTATAATGTGGATAAATGCGAGGTTATCCACTTTGGGGGTAAAAACAGGAGGGTAGATTATTATCTAAATGGCAATAGATTGGGAGATGGGGAAGTGCAGAGGGACCTGGGTGTTCTTGTGCACCAGTCACTGAAGGAGAGCATGCAGGTGCAACAGGCGATTAAGAAGGCAAATGGTATGTTGGCCTTCATATCAAGGGGGTTCGAGTATAGGAATAGGGATACCTTACTACAGCTGTACAAGGTGCTGGTGAGACCGCATCTGGAGTATTGTGTACAGTTTTGGTCGCCCCATCTGCGGAAGGATGTTCTTGCCATGGAAAGAGTGCAACGGCGATTCACCAGGCTGATACCTGGAATGGCGGGAATGACCTACGAAGAGAGATTAAATAGTTTGGGCTTGTACTCACTGGAGTTTAGAAGATTGAGAGGGGATCTCATCGAAACATATAAAATTATGGCAGGCCTGGACAGGCTGAATTCAGAGAGAATGTTTCCATTGGCCGGGGAGCACAGAACCAGGGGCCACAGTCTAAAAATAGCGGGCAAATCATTTAAAACAGAGATGAGGAAGAATTTCTTCACTCAAAGAGTGGTGAGCCTGTGGAACTCCCTGCCACAGAGGGCTGTGAAGGCTAATTCAATAAATATTTTCAAGAGAGAATTGGATATATTTCTGAAGGCTAAGGGGATTAAGGGTTACGGAGAAAAGGCGGGGACGGGGTACTGAACTGGTAAGATCAGCTATGATCTCAGACGAAGATCAGCCATGATCTCATTGAATGGCGGAGCAGGCTCGAAGGGCCGAATGGACTACTCCTGTTCCTATCTCTATGAATCTATGAATCTATGAAGTCAGGAGGGTGAATCAGAAGAAGCAGAAGAAGGAGAAGGAGAAGGTGAAGCCTGGAGGGTGAATCAGAAGAAGTAGAAGATGGAGAAGGAGAAGGTGAAGTCTGGAATGTGAATCAGAAGAAGTAGAAGAAGGAGAAGGAGAAGGTGAAGTCTGGAGGGTGAAACAGAAGAAGCAGAAGAAGGAGAAGGGGAAGGTGAAGTCTGGAGGGTGAATCAGAGGAAGCAGAAGAAGGAGAAGGAGAAGGTGAAGTCAGGAGGGTGAAGCAGAAGAAGTAGAAGAAGGAGAAGGAGAAGGTGAAGTCAGGAGGGTGAATCAGAAGAAGTAGAAGAAGGAGAAGGCGAAGGAGATGTCTGGAGGGTGAATCAGAAGAAGCAGAAGAAGGAGAAGGAAAAGGTGAAGTCTGGAGGGTGAAGCAGAAGAAGTAGAAGAAGGAGAATGAGAAGATGAAGTCTGGAGGGTGAATCAGAGGACACAGAAGAAGGAGAAGGAGAAGGTGTAGTCAGGAGGGTGAAGCAGAAGAAGTAGAAGAAGGAGAAGGAGAAGGTAAAGTCAGGAGGGTGAATCAGAAGAAGTAGAAGAAGGAGAAGGAGAAGGTGAAGTCTTGAGGGTGAATCAGAAGAAGCAGATGAAGGAGAAGGAGAAGGTGTAGTCAGGAGGGTGAGTCAGAAGAAGCACAAGGAGGAGAAGGAGAAGGTGAAGTCTGGAGGGTGAATCAGAGGAAGCAGAAGAAGGAGAAGGAGAAGGTGACGTCAGGAGGGAGAAGCAGAAGAAGTAGAAGAAGGAGAAGGAGAAGGTGAAGTCTGGAGGGTGAAGCAGAAGAAGTAGAAGAAGGAGAAGGAGAAGGTGAAGTCTGGAGGGTGAAGCAGAAGAAGTAGAAGAAGGAGAAGGAGAAGGTGAAGTCTGGAGGGTGAAGCAGAAGAAGTAGAAGAAGGAGAAGGAGAAGGTGATGTCTGGAGGGTGAATCAGAAGATGTAGAAGAAGGAGAAGGAGAAGGTGAAGTCTGGAGGGTGAATCAGAAGAAGCAGAAGAAGAAGAAGGAGAAGGTGAAGTCTGGAGGGTGAATCAGAAGAAGCAGAAGAAGGAGAAGGAGAAGGTTAAGTCAGGAGGGTGAATCAGAAGAAGCAGAAGAAGGAGAAGGAGAAGGTGAAGGCTGGAGTGTGAATCAGAAGAAGTAGAAGAAGGAGAAGGAGAAGGTGAAGTCTGGAGGGAGAAGCAGAAGAAGTAGAAGAAGGAGGAGGCGAAGGTGAAGTCAGGAGGGTGAATCAGAAGAAGTAGAAGAAGGAGAAGGAGAAGGTGAAGTCTAGAGGGTTAATCAGAAGAAGTAGACGAAGGAGAAGGAGAAGGTGAAGTCTGGAGGGTGAATCAGAAGAAGCAGAAGAAGGAGAAGTAGAAGGTGAAGCCTGGAGGGTGAATCAGAAGAAGTAGAAGATGGAGAAGGAGAAGGTGAAGTCTGGAGGGTGAATCAGAAGAAGTAGCAGAAGGAGAAGGAGAAGGTGAAGTCTGGAGGGTGAATCAGAAGAAGCAGAAGAAGGAGAAGGAGAAGGTGAAGTCTGGAGGGTGAATCAGAGGGAGCAGAAGAAGGAGAAGGAGAAGGTGAAGTCAGGAGGGTGAAGCAGAAGAAGTAGAAGAAGGAGAAGGAGAAGGTGAAGTCAGGAGGGTGAATCAGAAGAAGTAGAAGAAGGAGAAGGCGAAGGTGAAGACTGGAGGGTGAATCAGAAGAAGCAGAAGATGGAGAAGGAGAAGGTAAAGTCTGCAGGGTGAATCAGAAGAGGTAGAAGAAGGAGAAGGAGAAGGTGAAGTCTGGAGGGTGAATCAGAAGAAGCAGAAGAAGGAGAAGGAGAAGGTGAAGCCTGGAGGGTGAATCAGAGGAAGCAGAAGAAGGAGAAGGAGAAGGTGAAGTCTGGAGGGTGAATCAGAAGACGTAGAAGAAGGAGAAGGAGAAGGTGAAGTCTGGAGGGTGAATCAGAGGAAGCAGAAAATGGAGAAGGCGAAGGTGAAGTCTGGAGGGTGAATCAGAAGAAGCAGAAGAAGGAGAAGGAAAAGGTGAAGTCTGGAGGGTGAAGCAGAAGAAGTAGAAGAAGGAGAAGGAGAAGATGAAGTCTGGAGGGTGAATCAGAGGACACAGAAGAAGGAGAAGGAGAAGGTGAAGTCAGGAGCGTGAAGCAGAAGAAGTAGAAGAAGGAGAAGGAGAAGGTAAAGTCAGGAGTGTGAAGCAGAAGAAGTAGAAGAAGGAGAAGGAGAAGGTGAAGTCTGGAGGGTGAATCAGAAGAAGTAGAAGAAGGAGAAGGCGAAGGTGAAGTCTGGAGGGTGAATCAGAAGAAGCAGAAGAAGGAGAAGTAGAAGGTGAAGCCTGGAGGGTGAATCAGAAGAAGTAGAAGATGGAGAAGGAGAAGGTGAAGTCTGGAGGGTGAATCAGAAGAAGTAGCAGAAGGAGAAGGAGAAGGTGAAGTCTGGAGGGTGAATCAGAAGAAGCAGAAGAAGGAGAAGGAGAAGGTGAAGTCTGGAGGGTGAATCAGAGGGAGCAGAAGAAGGAGAAGGAGAAGGTGAAGTCAGGAGGGTGAAGCAGAAGAAGTAGAAGAAGGAGAAGGAGAAGGTGAAGTCAGGAGGGTGAATCAGAAGAAGTAGAAGAAGGAGAAGGCGAAGGTGAAGACTGGAGGGTGAATCAGAAGAAGCAGAAGATGGAGAAGGAGAAGGTAAAGTCTGCAGGGTGAATCAGAAGAGGTAGAAGAAGGAGAAGGAGAAGGTGAAGTCTGGAGGGTGAATCAGAAGAAGCAGAAGAAGGAGAAGGAGAAGGTGAAGCCTGGAGGGTGAATCAGAGGAAGCAGAAGAAGGAGAAGGAGAAGGTGAAGTCTGGAGGGTGAATCAGAAGACGTAGAAGAAGGAGAAGGAGAAGGTGAAGTCTGGAGGGTGAATCAGAGGAAGCAGAAAATGGAGAAGGCGAAGGTGAAGTCTGGAGGGTGAAGCAGAAGAAGTAGAAGAAGGAGAAGGAGAAGGTGAAGTCAGGAGGGTGAATCAGAAGAAGTAGAAGAAGGAGAAGGCGAAGGAGATGTCTGGAGGGTGAATCAGAAGAAGCAGAAGAAGGAGAAGGAAAAGGTGAAGTCTGGAGGGTGAAGCAGAAGAAGTAGAAGAAGGAGAATGAGAAGATGAAGTCTGGAGGGTGAATCAGAGGACACAGAAGAAGGAGAAGGAGAAGGTGTAGTCAGGAGGGTGAAGCAGAAGAAGTAGAAGAAGGAGAAGGAGAAGGTAAAGTCAGGAGGGTGAATCAGAAGAAGTAGAAGAAGGAGAAGGAGAAGGTGAAGTCTTGAGGGTGAATCAGAAGAAGCAGATGAAGGAGAAGGAGAAGGTGTAGTCAGGAGGGTGAGTCAGAAGAAGCACAAGGAGGAGAAGGAGAAGGTGAAGTCTGGAGGGTGAATCAGAGGAAGCAGAAGAAGGAGAAGGAGAAGGTGACGTCAGGAGGGAGAAGCAGAAGAAGTAGAAGAAGGAGAAGGAGAAGGTGAAGTCTGGAGGGTGAAGCAGAAGAAGTAGAAGAAGGAGAAGGAGAAGGTGAAGTCTGGAGGGTGAAGCAGAAGAAGTAGAAGAAGGAGAAGGAGAAGGTGAAGTCTGGAGGGTGAAGCAGAAGAAGTAGAAGAAGGAGAAGGAGAAGGTGATGTCTGGAGGGTGAATCAGAAGATGTAGAAGAAGGAGAAGGAGAAGGTGAAGTCTGGAGGGTGAATCAGAAGAAGCAGAAGAAGAAGAAGGAGAAGGTGAAGTCTGGAGGGTGAATCAGAAGAAGCAGAAGAAGGAGAAGGAGAAGGTTAAGTCAGGAGGGTGAATCAGAAGAAGCAGAAGAAGGAGAAGGAGAAGGTGAAGGCTGGAGTGTGAATCAGAAGAAGTAGAAGAAGGAGAAGGAGAAGGTGAAGTCTGGAGGGAGAAGCAGAAGAAGTAGAAGAAGGAGGAGGCGAAGGTGAAGTCAGGAGGGTGAATCAGAAGAAGTAGAAGAAGGAGAAGGAGAAGGTGAAGTCTAGAGGGTTAATCAGAAGAAGTAGACGAAGGAGAAGGAGAAGGTGAAGTCTGGAGGGTGAATCAGAAGAAGCAGAAGAAGGAGAAGTAGAAGGTGAAGCCTGGAGGGTGAATCAGAAGAAGTAGAAGATGGAGAAGGAGAAGGTGAAGTCTGGAGGGTGAATCAGAAGAAGTAGCAGAAGGAGAAGGAGAAGGTGAAGTCTGGAGGGTGAATCAGAAGAAGCAGAAGAAGGAGAAGGAGAAGGTGAAGTCTGGAGGGTGAATCAGAGGGAGCAGAAGAAGGAGAAGGAGAAGGTGAAGTCAGGAGGGTGAAGCAGAAGAAGTAGAAGAAGGAGAAGGAGAAGGTGAAGTCAGGAGGGTGAATCAGAAGAAGTAGAAGAAGGAGAAGGCGAAGGTGAAGACTGGAGGGTGAATCAGAAGAAGCAGAAGATGGAGAAGGAGAAGGTAAAGTCTGCAGGGTGAATCAGAAGAGGTAGAAGAAGGAGAAGGAGAAGGTGAAGTCTGGAGGGTGAATCAGAAGAAGCAGAAGAAGGAGAAGGAGAAGGTGAAGCCTGGAGGGTGAATCAGAGGAAGCAGAAGAAGGAGAAGGAGAAGGTGAAGTCTGGAGGGTGAATCAGAAGACGTAGAAGAAGGAGAAGGAGAAGGTGAAGTCTGGAGGGTGAATCAGAGGAAGCAGAAAATGGAGAAGGCGAAGGTGAAGTCTGGAGGGTGAATCAGAAGAAGCAGAAGAAGGAGAAGGAAAAGGTGAAGTCTGGAGGGTGAAGCAGAAGAAGTAGAAGAAGGAGAAGGAGAAGATGAAGTCTGGAGGGTGAATCAGAGGACACAGAAGAAGGAGAAGGAGAAGGTGAAGTCAGGAGCGTGAAGCAGAAGAAGTAGAAGAAGGAGAAGGAGAAGGTAAAGTCAGGAGTGTGAAGCAGAAGAAGTAGAAGAAGGAGAAGGAGAAGGTGAAGTCTGGAGGGTGAATCAGAAGAAGTAGAAGAAGGAGAAGGCGAAGGTGAAGTCTGGAGGGTGAATCAGAAGAAGCAGAAGAAGGAGAAGTAGAAGGTGAAGCCTGGAGGGTGAATCAGAAGAAGTAGAAGATGGAGAAGGAGAAGGTGAAGTCTGGAGGGTGAATCAGAAGAAGTAGCAGAAGGAGAAGGAGAAGGTGAAGTCTGGAGGGTGAATCAGAAGAAGCAGAAGAAGGAGAAGGAGAAGGTGAAGTCTGGAGGGTGAATCAGAGGGAGCAGAAGAAGGAGAAGGAGAAGGTGAAGTCAGGAGGGTGAAGCAGAAGAAGTAGAAGAAGGAGAAGGAGAAGGTGAAGTCAGGAGGGTGAATCAGAAGAAGTAGAAGAAGGAGAAGGCGAAGGTGAAGACTGGAGGGTGAATCAGAAGAAGCAGAAGATGGAGAAGGAGAAGGTAAAGTCTGCAGGGTGAATCAGAAGAGGTAGAAGAAGGAGAAGGAGAAGGTGAAGTCTGGAGGGTGAATCAGAAGAAGCAGAAGAAGGAGAAGGAGAAGGTGAAGCCTGGAGGGTGAATCAGAGGAAGCAGAAGAAGGAGAAGGAGAAGGTGAAGTCTGGAGGGTGAATCAGAAGACGTAGAAGAAGGAGAAGGAGAAGGTGAAGTCTGGAGGGTGAATCAGAGGAAGCAGAAAATGGAGAAGGCGAAGGTGAAGTCTGGAGGGTGAATCAGAAGAAGCAGAAGAAGGAGAAGGAAAAGGTGAAGTCTGGAGGGTGAAGCAGAAGAAGTAGAAGAAGGAGAAGGAGAAGATGAAGTCTGGAGGGTGAATCAGAGGACACAGAAGAAGGAGAAGGAGAAGGTGAAGTCAGGAGCGTGAAGCAGAAGAAGTAGAAGAAGGAGAAGGAGAAGGTGAAGTCAGGAGGGTGAATCAGAAGAAGCAGAAGAAGGAGAAGGAGAAGGTGAAGCCTGGAGGGTGAATCAGAAGAAGTAGAATATGGAGAAGGAGAAGGTGAAGTCTGGAGGGTGAATCAGAAGAAATAGAAGAAGGAGAAGGAGAAGGTGAAGTCTGGAGGGTGAAACAGAACAAGCAGAAGAAGGAGAAGGAGAAGGTGAAGTCTGGAGGGTGAATCAGAGGAAGCAGAAGAAGGAGAAGGAGAAGGTGAAGTCAGGAGGGTGAAGCAGAAGAAGTAGAAGAAGGAGAAGGAGAAGGTGAAGTCAGGAGGGTGAATCAGAAGAAGTAGAAGAAGGAGAAGGCGAAGGTGAAGTCTGGAGGGTGAATCAGAAGAAGTAGAAGAAGGAGACGGAGAAGGTGAAGTCTGGAGGGTGAATCAGAAGAAGCAGAAAAAGGAGAAGGAGAAGGTGAAGTCAGGAGGGTGAGTCAGAAGAAGCACAAGAAGGAGAAGGAGAAGGTGAAGTCAGGAGGGTGAATCAGAAGAAACAGAAGGAGGAGAAGGAGAAGGTGAAGTCTGGAGGGAGAAGCAGAAGAAGGAGAAGAAGGAGAAGCAGAAGGTGAAGTCTGGAGGGAGAATCAGAAGAAGCAGAAGAAGGAGAAGGAGAAGATGAAGTCTGGAGGGTGAATCAGAAGAAGTAGAAGAAGGAGAAGGAGAAGGTGTAGTCAGGAGGGTGAATCAGAAGAAGTAGAAGAAGGAGAAGGAGAAGGTGAAGTATGGAGGGTGAATCAGAAGAAGCAGAAGAAGGAGAAGGAGAAGGTGAAGTCAGGAGGGTGAATCAGAAGAAGCAGAAGAAGGAAAAGGAGAAGGTGAAGTCTGGAGGGAGAAGCAGAAGAAGAAGGAGAAGGAGAAGGTGAAGTCTGGAGGGTGAATCAGAAGAAGCAGAAGAAGGATAAGGAGAAGGTGAAGTCAGGAGTGTGAAGCAGAAGAAGTAGAAGAAGGAGAAGGAGAAGGTGAAGTCTGGAGGGTGAATCAGAAGAAGTAGAAGAAGGAGAAGGCGAAGGTGAAGTCTGGAGGGTGAATCAGAAGAAGCAGAAGAAGGAGAAGGAGAAGGTGAAGTCTGGAGGGTGAATCAGAAGAAGTAGAAGAAGGAGAAGGAGAAGGTGAAGTCTGGAGGGTGAATCAGAAGAAGCAGAAGAAGGAGAAGGAGAAGTTGAAGTCTGGAGGGTGAATCAGAGGAAGCAGAAGAAGGAGAAGGAGAAGTTGAAGTCTGGAGGGTGAATCAGAAAAAGCAGAAGAAGGAGAAGGAGAAGGTGAAGTCAGGAGGGTGAATCAGAAGAAGCAGAAGAAGGAGAAGGAGAAGGTGAAGCCTGGAGGGTGAATCAGAAGAAGTAGAAGATGGAGAAGGAGAAGGTGAAGTCTGGAGGGTGAATCAGAAGAAATAGAAGAAGGAGAAGGAGAAGGTGAAGTCTGGAGGGTGAAACAGAACAAGCAGAAGAAGGAGAAGGAGAAGGTGAAGTCTGGAGGGTGAATCAGAGGAAGCAGAAGAAGGAGAAGGAGAAGGTGAAGTCAGGAGGGTGAAGCAGAAGAAGTAGAAGAAGGAGAAGGAGAAGGTGAAGTCAGGAGGGTGAATCAGAAGAAGTAGAAGAAGGAGAAGGCGAAGGTGAAGTCTGGAGGGTGAATCAGAAGAAGCAGAAGAAGGAGAAGGAAAAGTGAAGTCTGGAGGTGAAGCAGAAGAAGTAGAAGAAGGAGAAGGAGAAGATGAAGTTTGGAGGGTGAATCAGAGGACACAGAAGAAGGAGAAGGAGAAGGTGAAGTCAGGAGGGTGAAGCAGAAGAAGTAGAAGAAGGAGAAGGAGAAGGTGAAGTCTGGAGGGTGAATCAGAAGAAGCAGAAGAAGGAGAAGGAGAAGGTGAAGTCAGGAGGGTGAAGCAGAAGAAGTAGAAGAAGGAGAAGAAGAAGGTGAAGTCAGGAGGGTGAATCAGAAGAAGTAGAAGAAGGAGAAGGCGAAGGAGAAGTCTGGAGGGTGAATCAGAAGAAGCAGAAGAAGGAGAAGGAAAAGGTGAAGTCTGGAGGGTGAAGCAGAAGAAGTAGAAGAAGGAGAATGAGAAGATGAAGTCTGCAGGGTGAATCAGAGGACACAGAAGAAGGAGAAGGAGAAGGTGAAGTCAGGAGGGTGAAGCAGAAGAAGTAGAAGAAGGAGAAGGAGAAGGTAAAGTCAGGAGGGTGAATCAGAAGAAGTAGAAGAAGGAGAAGGAGAAGGTGAAGTCTTGAGGGTGAATCAGAAGAAGCAGATGAAGGAGAAGGAGAAGGTGTAGTCAGGAGGGTGAGTCAGAAGAAGCACAAGAAGGAGAAGGAGAAGGTGAAGTCTGGAGGGTGAATCAGAGGAAGCAGAAGAAGGAGAAGGAGAAGGTGAAGTCAGGAGGGTGAAGCAGAAGAAGTAGAAGAAGGAGAAGGAGAAGGTGAAGTCTGGAGGGTGAAGCAGAAGAAGTAGAAGAAGGAGAAGGAGAAGGTGAAGTCTGGAGGGTGAATCAGAGGAAGCAGAAGAAGGAGAAGGAGACGGTGAAGTCAGGAGGGTGAAGCAGAAGAAGTAGAAGAAGGAGAAGGAGAAGGTGAAGTCAGGAGGGTGAATCAGAAGAAGTGGAAGAAGGAGAAGGAGAAGGTGAAGTCTGGAGGGTGAATCAGAAGAAGTCGAAGAAGGAGAAGGAGAAGGTGAAGTCAGGAGGGTGAATCAGAGGAAGCAGAAGAAGGAGAAGGAGAAGGTGAAGTCTGGAGGGTGAATCAGAAGAAGTAGAAGAAGGAGAAGGAGAAGTTGAAGTCTGGAGGGTGAATCAGAAGAAGTAGAAGAAGGAGAAGGAGAAGGTGAAGTCTGGAGGGCGAATCAGAAGAAGCAGAAGAAGGAGAAGGAGATGGTGAAATCTGCAGGGTGAATCAGAAGAAGCAGAAGAAGGAGAAGGAGAAGGTGAAGTCTGGAGGGTGAATCAGAAGAAGCAGAAGAAGGAGAAGGAGAAGGTGAAGTCTGGAGTGTGAATCAGAAGAAGGAGAAGGAGAAGGTGAAGTCTGGAGGGTGAATCAGAAGATGCAGAAGAAGGAGAAGGGGAAGGTGAAGTCAGGAGGGTGAATCAGAAGAAGTAGAAGAAGGAGAAGGAGAAGGTGAAGTCAGGAGGGTGAATCAGAGGAAGCAGAAGAAGGAGAAGGAGAAGGTGAAGTCTCGAGGGTGAATCAGAAGAAGGAGAAGAAGGAGAAGGAGAAGGTGAAGTCAGGAGGGTGAAGCAGAAGAAGCAGAAGAAGGAGAAGAAGGAGAAGCAGAAGGTGAAGTCTGGAGGGAGAATCAGAAGAAGCAGAAGAAGGAGAAGGAGAAGATGAAGTCTGGAGGGTGAATCAGAAGAAGTAGAAGAAGGAGAAGGAGAAGGTGTAGTCAGGAGGGTGAATCAGAAGAAGTAGAAGAAGGAGAAGGAGAAGGTGAAGTATGGAGGGTGAATCAGAAGAAGCAGAAGAAGGAGAAGGAGAAGGTGAAGTCAGGAGGGTGAATCAGAAGAAGCAGAAGAAGGAAAAGGAGAAGGTGAAGTCTGGAGGGAGAAGCAGAAGAAGAAGGAGAAGGAGAAGGTGAAGTCTGGAGGGTGAATCAGAAGAAGCAGAAGAAGGATAAGGAGAAGGTGAAGTCAGGAGTGTGAAGCAGAAGAAGTAGAAGAAGGAGAAGGAGAAGGTGAAGTCTGGAGGGTGAATCAGAAGAAGTAGAAGAAGGAGAAGGCGAAGGTGAAGTCTGGAGGGTGAATCAGAAGAAGCAGAAGAAGGAGAAGGAGAAGGTGAAGTCTGGAGGGTGAATCAGAAGAAGTAGAAGAAGGAGAAGGAGAAGGTGAAGTCTGGAGGGTGAATCAGAAGAAGCAGAAGAAGGAGAAGGAGAAGTTGAAGTCTGGAGGGTGAATCAGAGGAAGCAGAAGAAGGAGAAGGAGAAGTTGAAGTCTGGAGGGTGAATCAGAAAAAGCAGAAGAAGGAGAAGGAGAAGGTGAAGTCAGGAGGGTGAATCAGAAGAAGCAGAAGAAGGAGAAGGAGAAGGTGAAGCCTGGAGGGTGAATCAGAAGAAGTAGAAGATGGAGAAGGAGAAGGTGAAGTCTGGAGGGTGAATCAGAAGAAATAGAAGAAGGAGAAGGAGAAGGTGAAGTCTGGAGGGTGAAACAGAACAAGCAGAAGAAGGAGAAGGAGAAGGTGAAGTCTGGAGGGTGAATCAGAGGAAGCAGAAGAAGGAGAAGGAGAAGGTGAAGTCAGGAGGGTGAAGCAGAAGAAGTAGAAGAAGGAGAAGGAGAAGGTGAAGTCAGGAGGGTGAATCAGAAGAAGTAGAAGAAGGAGAAGGCGAAGGTGAAGTCTGGAGGGTGAATCAGAAGAAGCAGAAGAAGGAGAAGGAAAAGTGAAGTCTGGAGGTGAAGCAGAAGAAGTAGAAGAAGGAGAAGGAGAAGATGAAGTTTGGAGGGTGAATCAGAGGACACAGAAGAAGGAGAAGGAGAAGGTGAAGTCAGGAGGGTGAAGCAGAAGAAGTAGAAGAAGGAGAAGGAGAAGGTGAAGTCTGGAGGGTGAATCAGAAGAAGCAGAAGAAGGAGAAGGAGAAGGTGAAGTCAGGAGGGTGAAGCAGAAGAAGTAGAAGAAGGAGAAGAAGAAGGTGAAGTCAGGAGGGTGAATCAGAAGAAGTAGAAGAAGGAGAAGGCGAAGGAGAAGTCTGGAGGGTGAATCAGAAGAAGCAGAAGAAGGAGAAGGAAAAGGTGAAGTCTGGAGGGTGAAGCAGAAGAAGTAGAAGAAGGAGAATGAGAAGATGAAGTCTGCAGGGTGAATCAGAGGACACAGAAGAAGGAGAAGGAGAAGGTGAAGTCAGGAGGGTGAAGCAGAAGAAGTAGAAGAAGGAGAAGGAGAAGGTAAAGTCAGGAGGGTGAATCAGAAGAAGTAGAAGAAGGAGAAGGAGAAGGTGAAGTCTTGAGGGTGAATCAGAAGAAGCAGATGAAGGAGAAGGAGAAGGTGTAGTCAGGAGGGTGAGTCAGAAGAAGCACAAGAAGGAGAAGGAGAAGGTGAAGTCTGGAGGGTGAATCAGAGGAAGCAGAAGAAGGAGAAGGAGAAGGTGAAGTCAGGAGGGTGAAGCAGAAGAAGTAGAAGAAGGAGAAGGAGAAGGTGAAGTCTGGAGGGTGAAGCAGAAGAAGTAGAAGAAGGAGAAGGAGAAGGTGAAGTCTGGAGGGTGAATCAGAGGAAGCAGAAGAAGGAGAAGGAGACGGTGAAGTCAGGAGGGTGAAGCAGAAGAAGTAGAAGAAGGAGAAGGAGAAGGTGAAGTCAGGAGGGTGAATCAGAAGAAGTGGAAGAAGGAGAAGGAGAAGGTGAAGTCTGGAGGGTGAATCAGAAGAAGTCGAAGAAGGAGAAGGAGAAGGTGAAGTCAGGAGGGTGAATCAGAGGAAGCAGAAGAAGGAGAAGGAGAAGGTGAAGTCTGGAGGGTGAATCAGAAGAAGTAGAAGAAGGAGAAGGAGAAGTTGAAGTCTGGAGGGTGAATCAGAAGAAGTAGAAGAAGGAGAAGGAGAAGGTGAAGTCTGGAGGGCGAATCAGAAGAAGCAGAAGAAGGAGAAGGAGATGGTGAAATCTGCAGGGTGAATCAGAAGAAGCAGAAGAAGGAGAAGGAGAAGGTGAAGTCTGGAGGGTGAATCAGAAGAAGCAGAAGAAGGAGAAGGAGAAGGTGAAGTCTGGAGTGTGAATCAGAAGAAGGAGAAGGAGAAGGTGAAGTCTGGAGGGTGAATCAGAAGATGCAGAAGAAGGAGAAGGGGAAGGTGAAGTCAGGAGGGTGAATCAGAAGAAGTAGAAGAAGGAGAAGGGGAAGGTGAAGTCAGGAGGGTGAATCAGAGGAAGCAGAAGAAGGAGAAGGAGAAGGTGAAGTCTGGAGGGTGAATCAGAAGAAGGAGAAGAAGGAGAAGGAGAAGGTGAAGTCAGGAGGGTGAAGCAGAAGAAGCAGAAGAAGCAGAAGGAGAAGGTGAAGTCATTAGGGTGAATCAGAAGAAGCAGAAGAAGGAGAAGGAGAAGGCGATGTATGGAGGGTGAATCAGAAGATGTAGAAGAAGGAGAAGGAGAAGGTGAAGTCTGGAGGGTGAATCAGAAGAAGCAGAAGAAGGAGAAGGAGAAGGTGAAGTCTGGAGGGTGAATCAGAAGAAGCAGAAGAAGGAGAAGGAGAAGGTGAAGTCTGGAGGGTGAATCAGAAGAAGTAGAAGAAGGAGAAGGAGAAGGTGAAGTCTGGAGGGAGAAGCAGAAGAAGTAGAAGAAGGAGGAGGCGAATGTGAATTCAGGAGGGTGAATCAGAAGAAGTAGAAGAAGGAGAAGGAGAAGGTGAAGTCTGGAGGGTGTATCAGAAGAAGTAGAAGAAGGAGAAGGAGAAGGTGAAGTCTGGAGGGTGAATCAGAAGAAGCAGAAGAAGGAGAAGGAGAAGGTGAAGTCTGGAGGGTGAATCAGAAGAAGTAGAAGAAGGAGAAGGAGAAGGTGAAGTCTGGAGGGTGAATCAGAAGAAGCAGAAGAAGGAGAAGAGAAGGTGAAGTCTGGAGGGAAAAGCAGAAGAAGTCGAAGAAGGAGAAGGAGAAGGTGAAGTCTGGAGGGTGAATCAGAAGAAGCAGAAGAAGGAGAAGGAGAAGGCGAAGTCAGGAGGGTGAAGCAGAAGAAGTAGAAGAAGGAGAAGGAGAAGGTGAAGTCAGGAGGGTGAATCAGAAGAAGTAGAAGAAGGAGAAGGGGAAGGTGAAGTCAGGAGGGTGAATCAGAAGAAGCAGAAGAAGGAGAAGGAGAAGGTGAAGTCTGGAGGATGAATCAGAAGAAGTAGAAGAAGGAGAAGGAGAAGGTGAAGTCTGGAGGGTGAATCAGAGGAAGCAGAAGAAGGAGAAGGCGAAGGTGAAGTCAGGAGGGTGAATCAGAAGAAGTAGAAGAAGGAGAAGGAGAAGGTGAAGTCAGGAGGGTGAATCAGAAGAAGTAGAAGAAGGAGAAGGAGAAGGTGAAGTATGGAGGGTGAATCAGAAGAAGCAGAAGAAGGAGAAGTAGAAGGTGAAGTCAGGAGGGTGAATCAGAAGAAGCAGAAGAAGGAGAAGGAGAAGGTGAAGTCTGGAGGTACAAGCAGAAGAAGTAGAAGAAGGAGAAGGAGAAGGTGAAGTCTGGAGGGTGAATCAGAAGAAGCAGAAAAAGGAGAAGGAGAAGGTGAAGTCAGGAGGGTGAAGCAGAAGAAGTAGAAGAAGAAGAAGGAGAAGGTGAAGTCAGGAGGGTGAATCAGAAGAGGTAGAAGAAGGAGAAGGAGAAGGTGAAGTCAGGAGGGTGAATCAGAAGAAGCAGAAGAAGGAGAAGGAGAAGGTGAAGTCTGGAGGGTGAATCAGAAGAAGTAGAAGAAGGAGAAGGAGAATGTGAAGTCAGGAGGGTGAATCAGAAGAAGTAGAAGAAGGAGAAGGAGAAGGTGAAGTATGGAAGGTTGAATCAGAAGAAGCAGAAGAAGGAGAAGGAGAAGGTGAAGTCAGGAGGGTGAATCAGAAGAAGCAGAAGAAGGAGAAGGAGAAGGTGAAGTCTGGAGGGAGAAGCAGAAGAAGTAGTAGAAGGAGAAGGAGAAGGTGAAGTCTGGAGGGTGAATCAGAAGAAGCAGAAGAAGGAGAAGGAGAAGGTGAAGTCAGGAGTGTGAAGCAGAAGAAGTAGAAGAAGCAGAAGGAGAAGGTGAAGTCTGGAGGGTGAATCAGAAGAAGTTGAAGAAGGAGAAGGCGAAGGTGAAGTCTGGAGGGTGAATCAGAAGAACCAGAAGAAGGAGAAGGTGAAGTCTGGAGTGTGAATCAGAAGAAGTAGAAGAAGGAGAAGGAGAAGGTGAAGTCTGGAGGGTGAATCAGAAGAAGCAGAAGAAGGAGAAGGAGAAGGTGAAGTCTGGAGGGAGAAGCAGAAGAAGTAGAAGAAGGAGAAGGAGAAGGTGAAGTCTGGAGGGTGAATCAGAAGAAGCAGAAGAAGGAGAAGGAGAAGGCGAAGTCAGGAGGGTGAAGCAGAAGAAGTAGAAGAAGGAGAAGGAGAAGGTGAAGTCAGGAGGGCGAATCAGAAGAAGTAGAAGAAGGAGAAGGAGAAGGTGAAGTCAGGAGGGTGAATCAGAAGAAGCAGAAGAAGGAGAAGGAGAAGGTGAAGTCTGGAGGGTGAATCAGAAGAAGTAGAAGAAGGAGAAGGAGAAGGTGAAGTCTTGAGGGTGAATCAGAAGAAGCAGATGAAGGAGAAGGAGAAGGTGTAGTCAGGAGGGTGAGTCAGAAGAAGCACAAGAAGGAGAAGGAGAAGGTGAAGTCTGGAGGGTGAATCAGAGGAAGCAGAAGAAGGAGAAGGAGAAGGTGAAGTCAGGAGGGTGAAGCAGAAGAAGTAGAAGAAGGAGAAGGAGAAGGTGAAGTCTGGAGGGTGAAGCAGAAGAAGTAGAAGAAGGAGAAGGAGAAGGTGAAGTCTGGAGGGTGAATCAGAGGAAGCAGAAGAAGGAGAAGGAGACGGTGAAGTCAGGAGGGTGAAGCAGAAGAAGTAGAAGAAGGAGAAGGAGAAGGTGAAGTCAGGAGGGTGAATCAGAAGAAGTGGAAGAAGGAGAAGGAGAAGGTGAAGTCTGGAGGGTGAATCAGAGGAAGCAGAAGAAGGAGAAGGAGAAGGTGAAGTCTGGAGGGTGAATCAGAAGAAGTAGAAGAAGGAGAAGGAGAAGTTGAAGTCTGGAGGGTGAATCAGAAGAAGTAGAAGAAGGAGAAGGAGAAGGTGAAGTCTGGAGGGTGAATCAGAAGAAGCAGAAGAAGGAGAAGGAGATGGTGAAGTCTGCAGGGTGAATCAGAAGAAGCAGAAGAAGGAGAAGGAGAAGGTGAAGTCTGGAGGGTGAATCAGAAGAAGCAGAAGAAGGAGAAGGAGAAGGTGAAGTCTGGAGTGTGAATCAGAAGAAGGAGAAGGAGAAGGTGAAGTCTGGAGGGTGAATCAGAAGAAGCAGAAGAAGGAGAAGGGGAAGGGGAAGTCAGGAGGGTGAATCAGAAGAAGTAGAAGAAGGAGAAGGAGAAGGTGAAGTCAGGAGGGTGAATCAGAGGAAGCAGAAGAAGGAGAAGGAGAAGGTTTAGTCTGGAGGGTGAATCAGAAGAAGGAGAAGAAGGAGAAGGAGAAGGTGAAGTCAGGAGGGTGAAGCAGAAGAAGCAGAAGAAGCAGAAGGAGAAGGTGAAGTCATTAGGGTGAATCAGAAGAAGCAGAAGAAGGAGAAGGAGAAGGCGATGTATGGAGGGTGAATCAGAAGATGTAGAAGAAGGAGAAGGAGAAGGTGAAGTCTGGAGGGTGAATCAGAAGAAGAAGAAGAAGGAGAAGGAGAAGGTGAAGTCTGGAGGGAGAAGCAGAAGAAGTAGAAGAAGGAGGAGGCGAATGTGAATTCAGGAGGGTGAATCAGAAGAAGTAGAAGAAGGAGAAGGAGAAGGTGAAGTCTGGAGGGTGAATCAGAAGAAGTAGAAGAAGGAGAAGGAGAAGGTGAAGTCTGGAGGGTGAATCAGAAGAAGCAGAAGAAGGAGAAGGAGAAGGTGAAGTCTGGAGGGTGAATCAGAAGAAGTAGAAGAAGGAGAAGGAGAAGGTGAAGTCTGGAGGGTGAATCAGAAGAAGCAGAAGAAGGAGAAGAGAACGTGAAGTCTGGAGGGAAAAGCAGAAGAAGTCGAAGAAGGAGAAGGAGAAGGTGAAGTCTGGAGGGTGAATCAGAAGAAGCAGAAGAAGGAGAAGGCGAAGTCAGGAGGGTGAAGCAGAAGAAGTAGAAGAAGGAGAAGGAGAAGGTGAAGTCAGGAGGGTGAATCAGAAGAAGTAGAAGAAGGAGAAGGGGAAGGTGAAGTCAGGAGGGTGAATCAGAAGAAGCAGAAGAAGGAGAAGGAGAAGGTGAAGTCTGGAGGGTGAATCAGAAGAAGTAGAAGAAGGAGAAGGAGAAGGTGAAGTCTGGAGGATGAATCAGAAGAAGTAGAAGAAGGAGAAGGAGAAGGTGAAGTCTGGAGGGTGAATCAGAGGAAGCAGAAGAAGGAGAAGGCGAAGGTGAAGTCAGGAGGGTGAATCAGAAGAAGTAGAAGAAGGAGAAGGAGAAGGTGAAGTCAGGAGGGTGAATCAGAAGAAGTAGAAGAAGGAGAAGGAGAAGGTGAAGTATGGAGGGTGAATCAGAAGAAGCAGAAGAAGGAGAAGTAGAAGGTGAAGTCAGGAGGGTGAATCAGAAGAAGCAGAAGAAGGAGAAGGAGAAGGTGAAGTCTGGAGGTACAAGCAGAAGAAGTAGAAGAAGGAGAAGGAGAAGGTGAAGTCTGGAGGGTGAATCAGAAGAAGCAGAAAAAGGAGAAGGAGAAGGTGAAGTCAGGAGGGTGAAGCAGAAGAAGTAGAAGAAGAAGAAGGAGAAGGTGAAGTCAGGAGGGTGAATCAGAAGAAGTAGAAGAAGGAGAAGGAGAAGATGAAGTCTGGAGGGTGAATCAGAAGAAGTAGAAGAAGGAGAAGGAGAAGGTGAAGTCAGGAGGGTGAATCAGAAGAAGCAGAAGAAGGAGAAGGAGAAGGTGAAGTCTGGAGGGAGAAGCAGAAGAAGAAGGAGAAGGAGAAGGTGAAGTCTGGAGGGTGAATCAGAAGAAGCAGAAGAAGGATAAGGAGAAGGTGAAGTCAGGAGTGTGAAGCAGAAGAAGTAGAAGAAGGAGAAGGAGAAGATGAAGTCTGGAGGGTGAATCAGAAGAAGTAGAAGAAGGAGAAGGCGAAGGTGAAGTCTGGAGGGTGAATCAGAAGAAGCAGAAGAAGGAGAAGGAGAAGGTGAAGTCTGGAGGGTGAATCAGAAGAAGTAGAAGAAGGAGAAGGAGAAGGTGAAGTCTGGAGGGTGAATCAGAAGAAGCAGAAGAAGGAGAAGGAGAAGTTGAAGTCTGGAGGGTGAATCAGAGGAAGCAGAAGAAGGAGATGGAGAAGGTGAAGTCTGGAGGGTGAATCAGAAAAAGCAGAAGAAGGAGAAGGAGAAGGTGAAGTCAGGAGGGTGAATCAGAAGAAGCAGAAGAAGGAGAAGGAGAAGGTGAAGTCTGGAGGGTGAATCAGAAGAAGTAGAAGAAGGAGAAGGAGAAGGTGAAGTCTGGAGGGTGAAACAGAAGAAGCAGAAGAAGGAGAAGGAGAAGGTGAAGTCTGGAGGGTGAATCAGAGGAAGCAGAAGAAGGAGAAGGAGAAGGTGAAGTCAGGAGGGTGAAGCAGAAGAAGTAGAAGAAGGAGAAGGAGAAGGTGAAGTCAGGAGGGTGAATCAGAAGAAGTAGAAGAAGGAGAAGGAGAAGGTGAAGTCTGGAGGGTGAAGGAGAAGAAGTAGAAGAAGGAGAAGGAGAAGGTGAAGTCTGGAGGGTGAATCAGAGGAAGCAGAAGAAGGAGAAGGAGACGGTGAAGTCAGGAGGGTGAAGCAGAAGAAGTAGAAGAAGGAGAAGGAGAAGGTGAAGTCAGGAGGGTGAATCAGAAGAAGTGGAAGAAGGAGAAGGAGAAGGTGAAGTCTGGAGGGTGAATCAGAAGAAGTCGAAGAAGGAGAAGGAGAAGGTGAAGTCAGGAGGGTGAATCAGAGGAAGCAGAAGAAGGAGAAGTAGAAGGTGAAGTCTGGAGGGTGAATCAGAAGAAGTAGAAGAAGGAGAAGGAGAAGGTGAAGTCTGGAGGGTGGATCAGAAGAAGTAGAAGAAGGAGAAGGAGAAGGTGAAGTCTGGAGGGTGAATCAGAAGAAGCAGAAGAAGGAGAAGGAGAAGGTGAAGTCTGGAGGGCGAATCAGAAGGAGCAGAAGAAGGAGAAGGAGAAGGTGAAGTCTGGAGTGTGAATCAGAAGAAGGAGAAGGAGAAGGTGAAGTCTGGAGGGTGAATCAGAAGAAGCAGAAGAAGGAGAAGGAGAAGGTGAAGTCAGGAGGGTGAATCAGAAGAAGTAGAAGAAGGAGAAGGAGAAGGTGAAGTCAGGAGGGTGAATCAGAGGAAGCAGAAGAAGGAGAAGGAGAAGGTGAAGTCTGGAGGGTGAAGCAGAAGAAGGAGAAGAAGGAGAAGGAGAAGGTGAAGTCAGGAGGGTGAAGCAGAAGAAGCAGAAGAAGCAGAAGGAGCAGAAGGAGAAGGTGAAGTCAGGAGGGTGAATCAGAAGAAGCAGAAGAAGGAGAAGGAGAAGGTGATGTCTGGAGGGTGAATCAGAAGATGTAGAAGAAGGAGAATGAGAAGGTGAAGTCTGGAGGGTGAATCAGAAGAAGCAGAAGAAGGAGAAGGAGAAGGTGAAGTCTGGAGGGTGAATCAGAAGAAGCAGAAGAAGGAGAAGGAGAAGGTGAAGTCTGGAGGGTGAATCAGAAGAAGTAGAAGAAGGAGAAGGAGAAGGTGAAGTCTGGAGGGAGAAGCAGAAGAAGTAGAAGAAGGACTAGGCGAATGTGAATTCAGGAGGGTGAATCAGAAGAAGTAGAAGAAGGAGAAGGAGAAGGTGAAGTCTGGAGGGTGAATCAGAAGAAGTAGAAGAAGGAGAAGGAGAAGGTGAAGTCTGGAGGGTGAATCAGAAGAAGCAGAAGAAGGAGAAGGAGAAGGTGAAGTCTGCAGGGTGAATCAGAAGAAGTAGAAGAAGGAGAAGGAGAAGGTGAAGTCTGGAGGGTGAATCAGAAGAAGTAGAAGAAGGAGAAGAGAAGGTGAAGTCTGGAGGGAGAAGCAGAAGAAGTAGAAGAAGGAGAAGGAGAAGGTGAAGTCTGGAGGGTGAATCAGAAGAAGCAGAAGAAGGAGAAGGAGAAGGCGAAGTCAGGAGGGTGAAGCAGAAGAAGTAGAAGAAGGAGAAGATAAGGTGAAGTCAGGAGGGTGAATCAGAAGAAGTAGAAGAAGGAGAAGGGGAAGGTGAAGTCAGGAGGGTGAATCAGAAGAAGCAGAAGAAGGAGAAGGAGAAGGTGAAGTCTGGAGGGTGAATCAGAAGAAGTAGAAGAAGGAGAAGGAGAAGGTGAAGTCTGGAGGATGAATCAGAAGAAGTAGAAGAAGGAGAAGGAGAAGGTGAAGTCTGGAGGGTGAATCAGAGGAAGCAGAAGAAGGAGAAGGCGAAGGTGAAGTCTGGAGGGTGAATCAGAAGAAGCAGAAGAAGGAGAAGGAGAAGGTGAAGTCTGGAGGGTGAAGCAGAAGAAGTAGAAGAAGGAGAAGGAGAAGGTGAAGTCTGTAGGGTGAATCAGAGGAAGCAGAAGAAGGAGAAGGAGAAGGTGAAGTCAGGAGGGTGAATCAGAAGAAGTAGAAGAAGGAGAAGGAGAAGGTGAAGTCAGGAGGGTGAATCAGAAGAAGTAGAAGAAGGAGAAGGAGAAGGTGAAGTATGGAGGGTGAATCAGAAGAAGCAGAAGAAGGAGAAGGAGAAGGTGAAGTCAGGAGGGTGAATCAGAAGAAGCAAAAGAAGGAGAAGGAGAAGGTGAAGTCTGGAGGTACAAGCAGAAGAAGTAGAAGAAGGAGAAGGAGAAGGTGAAGTCTGGAGGGTGAATCAGAAGAAGCAGAAGAAGGAGAAGGAGAAGGTGAAGTCAGGAGGGTGAAGCAGAAGAAGTAGAAGAAGAAGAAGGAGAAGGTGAAGTCAGGAGGGTGAATCAGAAGAAGCAGAAGAAGGAGAAGGAGAAGGTGAAGTCAGGAGGGTGAATCAGAAGAAGCAGAAGAAGGAGGAGGAGAAGGTGAAGTCTGGAGGGTGAATCAGAAGAAGTAGAAGAAGGAGAAGGAGAATGTGAAGTCAGGAGGGTGAATCAGAAGAAGTAGAAGAAGGAGAAGGAGAAGGTGAAGTATGGAAGGTTGAATCAGAAGAAGCAGAAGAAGGAGAAGGAGAAGGTGAAGTCAGGAGGGTGAATCAGAAGAAGCAGAAGAAGGAGAAGGAGAAGGTGAAGTCTGGAGGGAGAAGCAGAAGAAGTAGAAGAAGGAGAAGGAGAAGGTGAAGTCTGGAGGGTGAATCAGAAGAAGCATAAGAAGGAGAAGGAGAAGGTGAAGTCAGGAGTGTGAAGCAGAAGAAGTAGAAGAAGCAGAAGGAGAAGGTGAAGTCTGGAGGGTGAATCAGAAGAAGTTGAAGAAGGAGAAGGCGAAGGTGAAGTCTGGAGGGTGAATCAGAAGAACCAGAAGAAGGAGAAGGTGAAGTCTGGAGTGTGAATCAGAAGAAGTAGAAGAAGGAGAAGGAGAAGGTGAAGTCTGGAGGGTGAATCAGAAGAAGCAGAAGAAGGAGAAGGAGAAGGTGAAGTCTGGAGGGAGAAGCAGAAGAAGTAGAAGAAGGAGAAGGAGAAGGTGAAGTCTGGAGGGTGAATCAGAAGAAGCAGAAGAAGGAGAAGGAGAAGGCGAAGTCAGGAGGGTGAAGCAGAAGAAGCAGAAGAAGGAGAAGGAGAAGGTGAAGTCAGGAGGGCGAATCAGAAGAAGTAGAAGAAGGAGATGGTGAAGTCAGGAGGGTGAATCAGAAGAAGCAGAAGAAGGAGAAGGAGAAGGTGAAGTCTGGAGGGTGAAGCAGAAGAAGTAGAAGAAGGAGAAGGAGAAGGTGAAGTCTGGAGGGTGAATCAGAAGAAGTAGAAGAAGGAGAAGGAGAAGGTGAAGTCTGGAGGGTGAATCAGAGGAAGCAGAAGAAGGAGAAGGTGAAGTTGAAGTCTGGAGGGTGAATCAGAAGAAGTAGAAGAAGGACTAGGCGAATGTGAATTCAGGAGGGTGAATCAGAAGAAGTAGAAGAAGGAGAAGGAGAAGGTGAAGTCTGGAGGGTGAATCAGAAGAAGTAGAAGAAGGAGAAGGAGAAGGTGAAGTCTGGAGGGTGAATCAGAAGAAGCAGAAGAAGGAGAAGGAGAAGGTGAAGTCTGCAGGGTGAATCAGAAGAAGTAGAAGAAGGAGAAGGAGAAGGTGAAGTCTGGAGGGTGAATCAGAAGAAGTAGAAGAAGGAGAAGAGAAGGTGAAGTCTGGAGGGAGAAGCAGAAGAAGTAGAAGAAGGAGAAGGAGAAGGTGAAGTCTGGAGGGTGAATCAGAAGAAGCAGAAGAAGGAGAAGGAGAAGGCGAAGTCAGGAGGGTGAAGCAGAAGAAGTAGAAGAAGGAGAAGATAAGGTGAAGTCAGGAGGGTGAATCAGAAGAAGTAGAAGAAGGAGAAGGGGAAGGTGAAGTCAGGAGGGTGAATCAGAAGAAGCAGAAGAAGGAGAAGGAGAAGGTGAAGTCTGGAGGGTGAATCAGAAGAAGTAGAAGAAGGAGAAGGAGAAGGTGAAGTCTGGAGGATGAATCAGAAGAAGTAGAAGAAGGAGAAGGAGAAGGTGAAGTCTGGAGGGTGAATCAGAGGAAGCAGAAGAAGGAGAAGGCGAAGGTGAAGTCTGGAGGGTGAATCAGAAGAAGCAGAAGAAGGAGAAGGAGAAGGTGAAGTCTGGAGGGTGAAGCAGAAGAAGTAGAAGAAGGAGAAGGAGAAGGTGAAGTCTGTAGGGTGAATCAGAGGAAGCAGAAGAAGGAGAAGGAGAAGGTGAAGTCAGGAGGGTGAATCAGAAGAAGTAGAAGAAGGAGAAGGAGAAGGTGAAGTCAGGAGGGTGAATCAGAAGAAGTAGAAGAAGGAGAAGGAGAAGGTGAAGTATGGAGGGTGAATCAGAAGAAGCAGAAGAAGGAGAAGGAGAAGGTGAAGTCAGGAGGGTGAATCAGAAGAAGCAAAAGAAGGAGAAGGAGAAGGTGAAGTCTGGAGGTACAAGCAGAAGAAGTAGAAGAAGGAGAAGGAGAAGGTGAAGTCTGGAGGGTGAATCAGAAGAAGCAGAAGAAGGAGAAGGAGAAGGTGAAGTCAGGAGGGTGAAGCAGAAGAAGTAGAAGAAGAAGAAGGAGAAGGTGAAGTCAGGAGGGTGAATCAGAAGAAGCAGAAGAAGGAGAAGGAGAAGGTGAAGTCAGGAGGGTGAATCAGAAGAAGCAGAAGAAGGAGGAGGAGAAGGTGAAGTCTGGAGGGTGAATCAGAAGAAGTAGAAGAAGGAGAAGGAGAATGTGAAGTCAGGAGGGTGAATCAGAAGAAGTAGAAGAAGGAGAAGGAGAAGGTGAAGTATGGAAGGTTGAATCAGAAGAAGCAGAAGAAGGAGAAGGAGAAGGTGAAGTCAGGAGGGTGAATCAGAAGAAGCAGAAGAAGGAGAAGGAGAAGGTGAAGTCTGGAGGGAGAAGCAGAAGAAGTAGAAGAAGGAGAAGGAGAAGGTGAAGTCTGGAGGGTGAATCAGAAGAAGCATAAGAAGGAGAAGGAGAAGGTGAAGTCAGGAGTGTGAAGCAGAAGAAGTAGAAGAAGCAGAAGGAGAAGGTGAAGTCTGGAGGGTGAATCAGAAGAAGTTGAAGAAGGAGAAGGCGAAGGTGAAGTCTGGAGGGTGAATCAGAAGAACCAGAAGAAGGAGAAGGTGAAGTCTGGAGTGTGAATCAGAAGAAGTAGAAGAAGGAGAAGGAGAAGGTGAAGTCTGGAGGGTGAATCAGAAGAAGCAGAAGAAGGAGAAGGAGAAGGTGAAGTCTGGAGGGAGAAGCAGAAGAAGTAGAAGAAGGAGAAGGAGAAGGTGAAGTCTGGAGGGTGAATCAGAAGAAGCAGAAGAAGGAGAAGGAGAAGGCGAAGTCAGGAGGGTGAAGCAGAAGAAGCAGAAGAAGGAGAAGGAGAAGGTGAAGTCAGGAGGGCGAATCAGAAGAAGTAGAAGAAGGAGATGGTGAAGTCAGGAGGGTGAATCAGAAGAAGCAGAAGAAGGAGAAGGAGAAGGTGAAGTCTGGAGGGTGAAGCAGAAGAAGTAGAAGAAGGAGAAGGAGAAGGTGAAGTCTGGAGGGTGAATCAGAAGAAGTAGAAGAAGGAGAAGGAGAAGGTGAAGTCTGGAGGGTGAATCAGAGGAAGCAGAAGAAGGAGAAGGTGAAGTTGAAGTCTGGAGGGTGAATCAGAAGAAGCAGAAGAAGGAGAAGGAGAAGGTGAAGTCTGGAGGGTGAAGCAGAAGAAGTAGAAGAAGGAGAAGGAGAAGGTGAAGTCTGTAGGGTGAATCAGAGGAAGCAGAAGAAGGAGAAGGTGAAGGTGAAGTCAGGAGGGTGAATCAGAAGAAGTCGAAGAAGGAGAAGGAGAAGGTGAAGTCAGGAGGGTGAATCAGAAGAAGTAGAAGAAGGAGAAGGAGAAGGTGAAGTATGGAGGGTGAATCAGAAGAAGCAGAAGAAGGAGAAGGAGATGGTGAAGTCAGGAGGGTGAATCAGAAGAAGCAGAAGAAGGAGAAGGAGAAGGTGAAGTCTGGAGGGAGAAGCAGAAGAAGTAGAAGAAGGAGAAGGAGAAGGTGAAGTCTGGAGGGTGAATCAGAAGAAGCAGAAGAAGGAGAAGGAGAAGGTGAAGTCAGGAGGGTGAATCAGAAGAAGCAGAAGAAGGAGAAGGAGAAGGTGAAGTCTGGAGGGTGAATCAGAAGAAGTAGAAGAAGGAGAAGGAGAATGTGAAGTCAGGAGGGTGAATCACAAGAAGTAGAAGAAGGAGAAGGAGAAGGTGAAGTCTGGAGGGTGAATCAGAAGAAGTAGAAGAAGGAGAAGGAGAATGTGAAGTCAGGAGGTTGAATCAGAAGAAGTAGAAGAAGGAGAAGGAGAAGGTGAAGTATGGAGGGTGAATCAGAAGAAGCAGAAGAAGAAGAAGGAGAAGGTGAAGTCAGGAGGGTGAATCAGAAGAAGCAGAAGAAGGAGAAGGAGAAGGTGAAGTCTGGAGTGTGAAGCAGAAGAAGTAGAAGAAGGAGAAGGAGAAGGTGAAGTCTGGAGGGTGAATCAGAAGAAGCAGAAGACGGAGAAGGAGAAGGTGAAGTCTGGAGGGTGAATCAGAAGAAGTAGCAGAAGGAGAAGGAGAAGGTGAAGTCTGGAGGGAGAAGCAGAAGAAGTAGAAGAAGGAGGAGGCGAATGTGAATTCAGGAGGGTGAATCAGAAGAAGTAGAAGAAGGAGAAGGAGAAGGTGAAGTCTGGAGGGTGAATCAGAAGAAGCAGAAGAAGGAGAAGGAGAAGGTGAAGTCTGGAGGGTGAATCAGAAGAAGCAGAAGAAGGAGAAGGAGAAGGTGAAGTCTGGAGGGTGAATCAGAAGAAGCAGAAGAAGGAGAAGAGAAGGTGAAGTCTGGAGGGAGAAGCAGAAGAAGTAGAAGAAGGAGAAGGAGAAGGTGAAGTCTGGAGGGAGAAGCAGAAGAAGTAGAAGAAGGAGAAGGAGAAGGTGAAGTCAGGAGGGTGAATCAGAAGAAGCAGAAGAAGGAGAAGGAGAAGGTGAAGTCTGGAGGGAGAAGCAGAAGAAGTAGAAGAAGGAGAAGGAGAAGGTGAAGTCTGGAGGGTGAATCAGAAGAAGCAGAAGAAGGAGAAGGAGAAGGTGAAGTCAGGAGGGTGAATCAGAAGAAGCAGAAGAAGGAGAAGGAGAAGGTGAAGTCTGGAGGGTGAATCAGAAGAAGTAGAAGAAGGAGAAGGAGAATGTGAAGTCAGGAGGGTGAATCACAAGAAGTAGAAGAAGGAGAAGGAGAAGGTGAAGTCAGGAGGGTGAATCAGAAGAAGCAGAAGAAGGAGAAGGAGAAGGTGAAGTCTGGAGGGTGAATCAGAAGAAGTAGAAGAAGGAGAAGGAGAATGTGAAGTCAGGAGGGTGAATCAGAAGAAGTAGAAGAAGGAGAAGGAGAAGGTGAAGTATGGAGGGTGAATCAGAAGAAGCAGAAGAAGGAGAAGGAGAAGGTGAAGTCAGGAGGGTGAATCAGAAGAAGCAGAAGAAGGAGAAGGAGAAGGTGAAGTCTGGAGTGTGAAGCAGAAGAAGTAGAAGAAGGAGAAGGAGAAGGTGAAGTCTGGAGGGTGAATCAGAAGAAGCAGAAGAAGGAGAAGGAGAAGGTGAAGTCTTGAGGGTGAATCAGAAGAAGTAGAAGAAGGAGAAGGAGAAGGTGAAGTCTGGAGGGTGAATCAGAAGAAGCAGAAGAAGGAGAAGAGAAGGTGAAGTCTGGAGGGAGAAGCAGAAGAAGTAGAAGAAGGAGAAGGAGAAGGTGAAGTCTGGAGGGGGAATGAGAAGAAGCAGAAGAAGGAGAAGGAGAAGGCGAAGTCTGGAGGGTGAATCAGAGGAAGCAGAAGAAGGAGAAGGCGAAGGTGAAGTCTGGAGGGTGAATCAGAAGAAGCAGAAGAAGGAGAAGGAGAAGGTGAAGTCTGGAGGGTGAAGCAGAAGAAGTAGAAGAAGGAGAAGGAGAATGTGAAGTCTGTAGGGTGAATCAGAGGAAGCAGAAGAAGGAGAAGGAGAAGGTGAAGTCAGGAGGGTGAATCAGAAGAAGTAGAAGAAGGAGAAGGAGAAGGTGAAGTCAGGAGGGTGAATAAGAAGAAGTAGAAGAAGGAGAAGGAGAAGGTGAAGTATGGAGGGTGAATCAGAAGAAGCAGAAGAAGGAGAAGGAGAAGTTGAAGTCAAGAGGGTGAATCAGAAGAAGCAGAAGAAGGAGAAGGAGAAGGTGAAGTCTGGAGGTACAAGCAGAAGAAGTAGAAGAAGGAGAAGGAGAAGGTGAAGTCAGGAGGGTGAATCAGAAGAAGCAGAAGAAGGAGAAGGAGAAGGTGAAGGCTGGAGGGAGAAGCAGAAGAAGTAGTAGAAGGAGAAGGAGAAGGTGAAGTCTGGAGGGTGAATCAGAAGAAGCAGAAGAAGGAGAAGGAGAAGGTGAAGTCAGGAGTGTGAAGCAGAAGAAGTAGAAGAAGCAGAAGGAGAAGGTGAAGTCTGGAGGGTGAATCAGAAGAAGTTGAAGAAGGAGAAGGCGAAGGTGAAGTCTGGAGGGTGAATCAGAAGAACCAGAAGAAGGAGAAGGGGAAGTCTGGAGTGTGAATCAGAAGAAGTAGAAGAAGGAGAAGGAGAAGGTGAAGTCTGGAGGGTGAATCAGAAGAAGCAGAAGAAGGAGAAGGAGAAGGTGAAGTCTGGAGGGAGAAGCAGAAGAAGTAGAAGAAGGAGAAGGAGAAGGTGAAGTCTGGAGGGTGAATCAGAAGAAGCAGAAGAAGGAGAAGGAGAAGGCGAAGTCAGGAGGGTGAAGCAGAAGAAGTAGAAGAAGGAGAAGGAGAAGGTGAAGTCAGGAGGGCGAATCAGAAGAAGTAGAAGAAGGAGAAGGAGAAGGTGAAGTCAGGAGGGTGAATCAGAAGAAGCAGAAGAAGGAGAAGGAGAAGGTGAAGTCTGGAGGGTGAATCAGAAGAAGTAGAAGAAGGAGAAGGAGAAGGTGAAGTCTTGAGGGTGAATCAGAAGAAGCAGATGAAGGAGAAGGAGAAGGTGTAGTCAGGAGGGTGAGTCAGAAGAAGCACAAGAAGGAGAAGGAGAAGGTGAAGTCTGGAGGGTGAATCAGAGGAAGCAGAAGAAGGAGAAGGAGAAGGTGAAGTCAGGAGGGTGAAGCAGAAGAAGTAGAAGAAGGAGAAGGAGAAGGTGAAGTCTGGAGGGTGAAGCAGAAGAAGTAGAAGAAGGAGAATGAGAAGGTGAAGTCTGGAGGGTGAATCAGAGGAAGCAGAAGAAGGAGAAGGAGACGGTGAAGTCAGGAGGGTGAAGCAGAAGAAGTAGAAGAAGGAGAAGGAGAAGGTGAAGTCAGGAGGGTGAATCAGAAGAAGTGGAAGAAGGAGAAGGAGAAGGTGAAGTCTGGAGGGTGAATCAGAGGAAGCAGAAGAAGGAGAAGGAGAAGGTGAAGTCTGGAGGGTGAATCAGAAGAAGTAGAAGAAGGAGAAGGAGAAGTTGAAGTCTGGAGGGTGAATCAGAAGAAGTAGAAGAAGGAGAAGGAGAAGGTGAAGTCTGGAGGGTGAATCAGAAGAAGCAGAAGAAGGAGAAGGAGATGGTGAAGTCTGCAGGGTGAATCAGAAGAAGCAGAAGAAGGAGAAGGAGAAGGTGAAGTCTGGAGGGTGAATCAGAAGAAGCAGAAGAAGGAGAAGGAGAAGGTGAAGTCTGGAGTGTGAATCAGAAGAAGGAGAAGGAGAAGGTAGAGTCTGGAGGGTGAATCAGAAGAAGCAGAAGAAGGAGAAGGGGAAGGGGAAGTCAGGAGGGTGAATCAGAAGAAGTAGAAGAAGGAGAAGGAGAAGGTGAAGTCAGGAGGGTGAATCAGAGGAAGCAGAAGAAGGAGAAGGAGAAGGTGAAGTCTGGAGGGTGAATCAGAAGAAGGAGAAGAAGGAGAAGGAGAAGGTGAAGTCAGGAGGGTGAAGCAGAAGAAGCAGAAGAAGCAGAAGGAGAAGGTGAAGTCATTAGGGTGAATCAGAAGAAGCAGAAGAAGGAGAAGGAGAAGGCGATGTATGGAGGGTGAATCAGAAGATGTAGAAGAAGGAGAAGGAGAAGGTGAAGTCTGGAGGGTGAATCAGAAGAAGAAGAAGAAGGAGAAGGAGAAGGTGAAGTCTGGAGGGAGAAGCAGAAGAAGTAGAAGAAGGAGGAGGCGAATGTGAATTCAGGAGGGTGAATCAGAAGAAGTAGAAGAAGGAGAAGGAGAAGGTGAAGTCTGGAGGGTGAATCAGAAGAAGTAGAAGAAGGAGAAGGAGAAGGTGAAGTCTGGAGGGTGAATCAGAAGAAGCAGAAGAAGGAAAAGGAGAAGGTGAAGTCTGGAGGGTGAATCAGAAGAAGTAGAAGAAGGAGAAGGAGAAGGTGAAGTCTGGAGGGTGAATCAGAAGGAGCAGAAGAAGGAGAAGAGAAGGTGAAGTCTGGAGGGAAAAGCAGAAGAAGTCGAAGAAGGAGAAGGAGAAGGTGAAGTCTGGAGGGTGAATCAGAAGAAGCAGAAGAAGGAGAAGGAGAAGGCGAAGTCAGGAGGGTGAAGCAGAAGAAGTAGAAGAAGGAGAAGGAGAAGGTGAAGTCAGGAGGGTGAATCAGAAGAAGTAGAAGAAGGAGAAGGGGAAGGTGAAGTTAGGAGGGTGAATCAGAAGAAGCAGAAGAAGGAGAAGGAGAAGGTGAAGTCTGGAGGGTGAATCAGAAGAAGTAGAAGAAGGAGAAGGAGAAGGTGAAGTCTGGAGGATGAATCAAAAGAAGTAGAAGAAGGAGAAGGAGAAGGTGAAGTCTGGAGGGTGAATCAGAGGAAGCAGAAGAAGGAGAAGGCAAAGGTGAAGTCAGGAGGGTGAATCAGAAGAAGTAGAAGAAGGAGAAGGAGAAGGTGAAGTCAGGAGGGTGAATCAGAAGAAGTAGAAGAAGGAGAAGGAGAAGGTGAAGTATGGAGGGTGAATCAGAAGAAGCAGAAGAAGGAGAAGTAGAAGGTGAAGTCAGGAGGGTGAATCAGAAGAAGCAGAAGAAGGAGAAGGAGAAGGTGAAGTCTGGAGGTACAAGCAGAAGAAGTAGAAGAAGGAGAAGGAGAAGGTGAAGTCTGGAGGGTGAATCAGAAGAAGCAGAAAAAGGAGAAGGAGAAGGTGAAGTCAGGAGGGTGAAGCAGAAGAAGTAGAAGAAGAAGAAGGAGAAGGTGAAGTCAGGAGGGTGAATCAGAAGAAGTAGAAGAAGGAGAAGGAGAAGATGAAGTCTGGAGGGTGAATCAGAAGAAGTAGAAGAAGGAGAAGGAGAAGGTGAAGTCAGGAGGGTGAATCAGAAGAAGCAGAAGAAGGAGAAGGAGAAGGTGAAGTCTGGAGGGAGAAGCAGAAGAAGAAGGAGAAGGAGAAGGTGAAGTCTGGAGGGTGAATCAGAAGAAGCAGAAGAAGGATAAGGAGAAGGTGAAGTCAGGAGTGTGAAGCAGAAGAAGTAGAAGAAGGAGAAGGAGAAGGTGAAGTCTGGAGGGTGAATCAGAAGAAGTAAAAGAAGGAGAGGGCGAAGGTGAAGTCTGGAGGGTGAATCAGAAGAAGCAGAAGAAGGAGAAGGAGAAGGTGAAGTCTGGAGGGTGAATCAGAAGAAGTAGAAGAAGGAGAAGGAGAAGGTGAAGTCTGGAGGGTGAATCAGAAGAAGCAGAAGAAGGAGAAGGAGAAGTTGAAGTCTGGAGGGTGAATCAGAGGAAGCAGAAGAAGGAGAAGGAGAAGGTGAAGTCTGGAGGGTGAATCAGAAAAAGCAGAAGAAGGAGAAGGAGAAGGTGAAGTCAGGAGGGTGAATCAGAAGAAGCAGAAGAAGGAGAAGGAGAAGGTGAAGTCTGGAGGGTGAATCAGAAGAAGTAGAAGAAGGAGAAGGAGAAGGTGAAGTCTGGAGGGTGAAACAGAAGAAGCAGAAGAAGGAGAAGGAGAAGGTGAAGTCTGGAGGGTGAATCAGAGGAAGCAGAAGAAGGAGAAGGAGAAGGTGAAGTCAGGAGGGTGAAGCAGAAGAAGTAGAAGAAGGAGAAGGAGAAGGTGAAGTCAGGAGGGTGAATCAGAAGAAGTAGAAGAAGGAGAAGGAGAAGGTGAAGTCTGGAGGGTGAATCAGAAGAAGCAGAAGAAGGAGAAGGAGAAGGTGAAGTCTGGAGGGTGAATCAGAAGAAGCAGAAGAAGGAGAAGGAGAAGGTGAAGTCTGGAGGGTGAATCAGAAGAAGTAGAAGAAGGAGAAGGAGAAGGTGAAGTCTGGAGGGAGAAGCAGAAGATGTAGAAGAAGGACTAGGCGAATGTGAATTCAGGAGGGTGAATCAGAAGAAGGAGAAGAAGTTAAGGAGAAGGTGAAGTCTGGAGGGTGAATCAGAAGAAGTAGAAGAAGGAGAAGGAGAAGGTGAAGTCTGGAGGGTGAATCAGAAGAAGCAGAAGAAGGAGAAGGAGAAGGTGAAGTCTGCAGGGTGAATCAGAAGAAGTAGAAGAAGGAGAAGGAGAAGGTGAAGTCTGGAGGGTGAATCAGAAGAAGTAGAAGAAGGAGAAGAGAAGGTGAAGTCTGGAGGGAGAAGCAGAAGAAGTAGAAGAAGGAGAAGGAGAAGGTGAAGTCTGGAGGGTGAATCAGAAGAAGCAGAAGAAGGAGAAGGAGAAGGCGAAGTCAGGAGGGTGAAGCAGAAGAAGTAGAAGAAGGAGAAGATAAGGTGAAGTCAGGAGGGTGAATCAGAAGAAGTAGAAGAAGGAGAAGGGGAAGGTGAAGTCAGGAGGGTGAATCAGAAGAAGCAGAAGAAGGAGAAGGAGAAGGTGAAGTCTGGAGGGTGAATCAGAAGAAGTAGAAGAAGGAGAAGGAGAAGGTGAAGTCTGGAGGATGAATCAGAAGAAGTAGAAGAAGGAGAAGGAGAAGGTGAAGTCTGGAGGGTGAATCAGAGGAAGCAGAAGAAGGAGAAGGCGAAGGTGAAGTCTGGAGGGTGAATCAGAAGAAGCAGAAGAAGGAGAAGGAGAAGGTGAAGTCTGGAGGGTGAAGCAGAAGAAGTAGAAGAAGGAGAAGGAGAAGGTGAAGTCTGTAGGGTGAATCAGAGGAAGCAGAAGAAGGAGAAGGAGAAGGTGAAGTCAGGAGGGTGAATCAGAAGAAGTAGAAGAAGGAGAAGGAGAAGGTGAAGTCAGGAGGGTGAATCAGAAGAAGTAGAAGAAGGAGAAGGAGAAGGTGAAGTATGGAGGGTGAATCAGAAGAAGCAGAAGAAGGAGAAGGAGAAGGTGAAGTCAGGAGGGTGAATCAGAAGAAGCAAAAGAAGGAGAAGGAGAAGGTGAAGTCTGGAGGTACAAGCAGAAGAAGTAGAAGAAGGAGAAGGAGAAGGTGAAGTCTGGAGGGTGAATCAGAAGAAGCAGAAGTAGGAGAAGGAGAAGGTGAAGTCAGGAGGGTGAAGCAGAAGAAGTAGAAGAAGAAGAAGGAGAAGGTGAAGTCAGGAGGGTGAATCAGAAGAAGCAGAAGAAGGAGAAGGAGAAGGTGAAGTCAGGAGGGTGAATCAGAAGAAGCAGAAGAAGGAGGAGGAGAAGGTGAAGTCTGGAGGGTGAATCAGAAGAAGTAGAAGAAGGAGAAGGAAAATGTGAAGTCAGGAGGGTGAATCAGAAGAAGTAGAAGAAGGAGAAGGAGAAGGTGAAGTATGGAAGGTTGAATCAGAAGAAGCAGAAGAAGGAGAAGGAGAAGGTGAAGTCAGGAGGGTGAATCAGAAGAAGCAGAAGAAGGAGAAGGAGAAGGTGAAGTCTGGAGGGCGAATCAGAAGGAGCAGAAGAAGGAGAAGGAGAAGGTGAAGTCTGGAGTGTGAATCAGAAGAAGGAGAAGGAGAAGGTGAAGTCTGGAGGGTGAATCAGAAGAAGCAGAAGAAGGAGAAGGAGAAGGTGAAGTCAGGAGGGTGAATCAGAAGAGGTAGAAGAAGGAGAAGGAGAAGGTGAAGTCAGGAGGGTGAATCAGAGGAAGCAGAAGAAGGAGAAGGAGAAGGTGAAGTCTGGAGGGTGAATCAGAAGAAGGAGAAGAAGGAGAAGGAGAAGGTGAAGTCAGGAGGGTGAAGCAGAAGAAGCAGAAGAAGCAGAAGGAGCAGAAGGAGAAGGTGAAGTCAGGAGGGTGAATCAGAAGAAGCAGAAGAAGGAGAAGGAGAAGGTGATGTCTGGAGGGTGAATCAGAAGATGTAGAAGAAGGAGAATGAGAAGGGGAAGTCTGGAGGGTGAATCAGAAGAAGCAGAAGAAGGAGAAGGAGAAGGTGAAGTCTGGAGGGTGAATCAGAAGAAGCAGAAGAAGGAGAAGGAGAAGGTGAAGTCTGGAGGGTGAATCAGAAGAAGTAGAAGAAGGAGAAGGAGAAGGTGAAGTCTGGAGGGAGAAGCAGAAGATGTAGAAGAAGGACGAGGCGAATGTGAATTCAGGAGGGTGAATCAGAAGAAGTAGAAGAAGGAGAACGAGAAGGTGAAGTCTGGAGGGTGAATCAGAAGAAGTAGAAGAAGGAGAAGGAGAAGGTGAAGTCTGGAGGGTGAATCAGAAGAAGCAGAAGAAGGAGAAGGAGAAGGTGAAGTCTGCAGGGTGAATCAGAAGAAGTAGAAGAAGGAGAAGGAGAAGGTGAAGTCTGGAGGGTGAATCAGAAGAAGTAGAAGAAGGAGAAGAGAAGGTGAAGTCTGGAGGGAGAAGCAGAAGAAGTAGAAGAAGGAGAAGGAGAAGGTGAAGTCTGGAGGGTGAATCAGAAGAAGCAGAAGAAGGAGAAGGAGAAGGCGAAGTCAGGAGGGTGAAGCAGAAGAAGTAGAAGAAGGAGAAGATAAGGTGAAGTCAGGAGGGTGAATCAGAAGAAGTAGAAGAAGGAGAAGGGGAAGGTGAAGTCAGGAGGGTGAATCAGAAGAAGCAGAAGAAGGAGAAGGAGAAGGTGAAGTCTGGAGGGTGAATCAGAAGAAGTAGAAGAAGGAGAAGGAGAAGGTGAAGTCTGGAGGATGAATCAGAAGAAGTAGAAGAAGGAGAAGGAGAAGGTGAAGTCTGGAGGGTGAATCAGAGGAAGCAGAAGAAGGAGAAGGCGAAGGTGAAGTCTGGAGGGTGAATCAGAAGAAGCAGAAGAAGGAGAAGGAGAAGGTGAAGTCTGGAGGGTGAAGCAGAAGAAGTAGAAGAAGGAGAAGGAGAAGGTGAAGTCTGTAGGGTGAATCAGAGGAAGCAGAAGAAGGAGAAGGAGAAGGTGAAGTCAGGAGGGTGAATCAGAAGAAGTAGAAGAAGGAGAAGGAGAAGGTGAAGTCAGGAGGGTGAATCAGAAGAAGTAGAAGAAGGAGAAGGAGAAGGTGAAGTATGGAGGGTGAATCAGAAGAAGCAGAAGAAGGAGAAGGAGAAGGTGAAGTCAGGAGGGTGAATCAGAAGAAGCAAAAGAAGGAGAAGGAGAAGGTGAAGTCTGGAGGTACAAGCAGAAGAAGTAGAAGAAGGAGAAGGAGAAGGTGAAGTCTGGAGGGTGAATCAGAAGAAGCAGAAGAAGGAGAAGGAGAAGGTGAAGTCAGGAGGGTGAAGCAGAAGAAGTAGAAGAAGAAGAAGGAGAAGGTGAAGTCAGGAGGGTGAATCAGAAGAAGCAGAAGAAGGAGAAGGAGAAGGTGAAGTCAGGAGGGTGAATCAGAAGAAGCAGAAGAATGAGGAGGAGAAGGTGAAGTCTGGAGGGTGAATCAGAAGAAGTAGAAGAAGGAGAAGGAGAATGTGAAGTCAGGAGGGTGAATCAGAAGAAGTAGAAGAAGGAGAAGGAGAAGGTGAAGTATGGAAGGTTGAATCAGAAGAAGCAGAAGAAGGAGAAGGAGAAGGTGAAGTCAGGAGGGTGAATCAGAAGAAGCAGAAGAAGAAGAAGGAGAAGGTGAAGTCTGGAGGGAGAAGCAGAAGAAGTAGAAGAAGGAGAAGGAGAAGGTGAAGTCTGGAGGGTGAATCAGAAGAAGCAGAAGAAGGAGAAGGAGAAGGTGAAGTCAGGAGTGTGAAGCAGAAGAAGTAGAAGAAGCAGAAGGAGAAGGTGAAGTCTGGAGGGTGAATCAGAAGAAGTTGAAGAAGGAGAAGGCGAAGGTGAAGTCTGGAGGGTGAATCAGAAGAACCAGAAGAAGGAGAAGGTGAAGTCTGGAGTGTGAATCAGAAGAAGTAGAAGAAGGAGAAGGAGAAGGTGAAGTCTGGAGGGTGAATCAGAAGAAGCAGAAGAAGGAGAAGGAGAAGGTGAAGTCTGGAGGGAGAAGCAGAAGAAGTAGAAGAAGGAGAAGGAGAAGGTGAAGTCTGGAGGGTGAATCAGAAGAAGCAGAAGAAGGAGAAGGAGAAGGCGAAGTCAGGAGGGTGAAGCAGAAGAAGTAGAAGAAGGAGAAGGAGAAGGTGAAGTCAGGAGGGCGAATCAGAAGAAGTAGAAGAAGGAGATGGTGAAGTCAGGAGGGTGAATCAGAAGAAGCAGAAGAAGGAGAAGGAGAAGGTGAAGTCTGGAGGGTGAAGCAGAAGAAGTAGAAGAAGGAGAAGGAGAAGGTGAAGTCTGGAGGGTGAATCAGAAGAAGTAGAAGAAGGAGAAGGAGAAGGTGAAGTCTGGAGGGTGAATCAGAGGAAGCAGAAGAAGGAGAAGGTGAAGTTGAAGTCTGGAGGGTGAATCAGAAGAAGCAGAAGAAGGAGAAGGAGAAGGTGAAGTCTGGAGGGTGAAGCAGAAGAAGTAGAAGAAGGAGAAGGAGAAGGTGAAGTCTGTAGGGTGAATCAGAGGAAGCAGAAGAAGGAGAAGGTGAAGGTGAAGTCAGGAGGGTGAATCAGAAGAAGTCGAAGAAGGTGAAGGAGAAGGTGAAGTCAGGAGGGTGAATCAGAAGAAGTAGAAGAAGGAGAAGGAGAAGGTGAAGTATGGAGGGTGAATCAGAAGAAGCAGAAGAAGGAGAAGGAGATGGTGAAGTCAGGAGGGTGAATCAGAAGAAGCAGAAGAAGGAGAAGGAGAAGGTGAAGTCTGGAGGGAGAAGCAGAAGAAGTAGAAGAAGGAGAAGGAGAAGGTGAAGTCTGGAGGGTGAATCAGAAGAAGCAGAAGAAGGAGAAGGAGAAGGTGAAGTCAGGAGGGTGAATCAGAAGAAGCAGAAGAAGGAGAAGGAGAAGTTGAAGTCTGGAGGGTGAATCAGAAGAAGTAGAAGAAGGAGAAGGAGAATGTGAAGTCAGGAGGGTGAATCACAAGAAGTAGAAGAAGGAGAAGGAGAAGGTGAAGTCTGGAGGGTGAATCAGAAGAAGTAGAAGAAGGAGAAGGAGAATGTGAAGTCAGGAGGTTGAATCAGAAGAAGTAGAAGAAGGAGAAGGAGAAGGTGAAGTATGGAGGGTGAATCAGAAGAAGCAGAAGAAGGAGAAGGAGAAGGTGAAGTCAGGAGGGTGAATCAGAAGAAGCAGAAGAAGGAGAAGGAGAAGGTGAAGTCTGGAGTGTGAAGCAGAAGAAGTAGAAGAAGGAGAAGGAGAAGGTGAAGTCTGGAGGGTGACTCAGAAGAAGCAGAAGACGGAGAAGGAGAAGGTGAAGTCTGGAGGGTGAATCAGAAGAAGTAGCAGAAGGAGAAGGAGAAGGTGAAGTCTGGAGGGAGAAGCAGAAGAAGTAGAAGAAGGAGGAGGCGAATGTGAATTCAGGAGGGTGAATCAGAAGAAGTAGAAGAAGGAGAAGGAGAAGGTGAAGTCTGGAGGGTGAATCAGAAGAAGCAGAAGAAGGAGAAGGAGAAGGTGAAGTCTGGAGGGTGAATCAGAAGAAGCAGAAGAAGGAGAAGGAGAAGGTGAAGTCTGGAGGGTGAATCAGAAGAAGTAGAAGAAGGAGAAGGAGAAGGTGAAGTCTGGAGGGTGAATCAGAAGAAGCAGAAGAAGGAGAAGAGAAGGTGAAGTCTGGAGGGAGAAGCAGAAGAAGTAGAAGAAGGAGAAGGAGAAGGTGAAGTCTGGAGGGAGAAGCAGAAGAAGTAGAAGAAGGAGAAGGAGAAGGTGAAGTCAGGAGGGTGAATCAGAAGAAGTAGAAGAAGGAGAAGGAGAAGGTGAAGTATGGAGGGTGAATCAGAAGAAGCAGAATAAGGAGAAGGAGAAGGTGAAGTCAGGAGGGTGAATCAGAAGAAGCAGAAGAAGGAGAAAGAGAAGGTGAAGTCTGGAGGGAGAAGCAGAAGAAGTAGAAGAAGGAGAAGGAGAAGGTGAAGTCTGGAGGGTGAATCAGAAGAAGCAGAAGAAGGAGAAGGAGAAGGTGAAGTCAGGAGGGTGAATCAGAAGAAGCAGAAGAAGGAGAAGGAGAAGGTGAAGTCTGGAGGGTGAATCAGAAGAAGTAGAAGAAGGAGAAGGAGAATGTGAAGTCAGGAGGGTGAATCACAAGAAGTAGAAGAAGGAGAAGGAGAAGGTGAAGTCAGGAGGGTGAATCAGAAGAAGCAGAAGAAGGAGAAGGAGAAGGTGAAGTCTGGAGGGTGAATCAGAAGAAGTAGAAGAAGGAGAAGGAGAATGTGAAGTCAGGAGGGTGAATCAGAAGAAGTAGAAGAAGGAGAAGGAGAAGGTGAAGTATGGAGGGTGAATCAGAAGAAGCAGAAGAAGGAGAAGGAGAAGGTGAAGTCAGGAGGGTGAATCAGAAGAAGCAGAAGAAGGAGAAGGAGAAGGTGAAGTCTGGAGTGTGAAGCAGAAGAAGTAGAAGAAGGAGAAGGAGAAGGTGAAGTCTGGAGGGTGAATCAGAAGAAGCAGAAGAAGGAGAAGGAGAAGGTGAAGTCTTGAGGGTGAATCAGAAGAAGTAGAAGAAGGAGAAGGAGAAGGTGAAGTCTGGAGGGTGAATCAGAAGAAGCAGAAGAAGGAGAAGAGAAGGTGAAGTCTGGAGGGAGAAGCAGAAGAAGTAGAAGAAGGAGAAGGAGAAGGTGAAGTCTGGAGGGGGAATCAGAAGAAGCAGAAGAAGGAGAAGGAGAAGGCGAAGTCTGGAGGGTGAATCAGAGGAAGCAGAAGAAGGAGAAGGCGAAGGTGAAGTCTGGAGGGTGAATCAGAAGAAGCAGAAGAAGGAGAAGGAGAAGGTGAAGTCTGGAGGGTGAAGCAGAAGAAGTAGAAGAAGGAGAAGGAGAATGTGAAGTCTGTAGGGTGAATCAGAGGAAGCAGAAGAAGGAGAAGGAGAAGGTGAAGTCAGGAGGGTGAATCAGAAGAAGTAGAAGAAGGAGAAGGAGAAGGTGAAGTCAGGAGGGTGAATCAGAAGAAGTAGAAGAAGGAGAAGGAGAAGGTGAAGTATGGAGGGTGAATCAGAAGAAGCAGAAGAAGGAGAAGGAGAAGTTGAAGTCAAGAGGGTGAATCAGAAGAAGCAGAAGAAGGAGAAGGAGAAGGTGAAGTCTGGAGGTACAAGCAGAAGAATTAGAAGAAGGAGAAGGAGAAGGTGAAATCTGGAGGGTGAATCAGAAGAAGCAGAAGAAGGAGAAGGAGAAGGTGAAGTCAGGAGGGTGAAGCAGAAGAAGTAGAAGATGAAGAAGGAGAAGGTGAAGTCAGGAGGGTGAATCAGAAGAAGTAGAAGAAGGAGAAGGAGAAGGTGAAGTCAGGAGGGTGAATCAGAAGAAGCAGAAGAAGGAGAAGGAGAAGGTGAAGTCTGGAGGGTGAATCAGAAGAAGTAGAAGAAGGAGAAGGAGAATGTGAAGTCAGGAGGGTGAATCAGAAGAAGTAGAAGAAGGAGAAGGAGAAGGTGAAGTATGGAAGGTTGAATCAGAAGAAGCAGAAGAAGGAGAAGGAGAAGGTGAAGTCAGGAGGGTGAATCAGAAGAAGCAGAAGAAGGAGAAGGAGAAGGTGAAGTCTGGAGGGAGAAGCAGAAGAAGTAGAAGAAGGAGAAGGAGAAGGTGAAGTCTGGAGGGAATCAGAAGAAGCAGTAGAAGGAGAAGGAGAAGGTGATGTCAGGAGTGTGAAGCAGAAGAAGTAGAAGAAGCAGAAGGAGAAGGTGAAGTCTGGAGGGTGAATCAGAAGAAGTTGAAGAAGGAGAAGGCGAAGGTGAAGTCTGGAGGGTGAATCAGAAGAACCAGAAGAAGGAGAAGGTGAAGTCTGGAGTGTGAATCAGAAGAAGTAGAAGAAGGAGAAGGAGAAGGTGAAGTCTGGAGGGTGAATCAGAAGAAGCAGAAGAAGGAGAAGGAGAAGGTGAAGTCTGGAGGGAGAAGCAGAAGAAGTAGAAGAAGGAGAAGGAGAAGGTGAAGTCTGGAGGGTGAATCAGAAGAAGCAGAAGAAGGAGAAGGAGAAGGCGAAGTCAGGAGGGTGAAGCAGAAGAAGCAGAAGAAGAAGAAGGAGAAGGTGAAGTCAGGAGGGCGAATCAGAAGAAGTAGAAGAAGGAGAAGGAGAAGGTGAAGTCAGGAGGGTGAATCAGAAGATGCAGAAGAAGGAGAAGGAGAAGGTGAAGTCTGCAGGGTGAATCAGAAGAAGTAGAAGAAGGAGAAGGAGAAGGTGAAGTCTGGAGGGTGAATCAGAGGAAGCAGAAGAAGGAGAAGGTGAAGTTGAAGTCTGGAGGGTGAATCAGAAGAAGCAGAAGAAGGAGAAGGAGAAGGTGAAGTCAGGAGAGTGAATCAGAAGAAGCAGAAGAAGGAGAAGGAGAAGGTGAAGTCTGGAGGGTGAATCAGAAGAAGTTGAAGAAGGAGAAGGAGAATGTGAAGTCAGGAGGGTGAATAAGAAGAAGTAGAAGAAGGAGAAGGAGAAGGTGAAGTATGGAGGGTGAATCAGAAGAAGCAGAAGAAGGAGAAGGAGAAGGTGAAGTCAGGAGGGTGAATCAGAAGAAGCAGAAGAAGGAGAAGGAGAAGGTGAAGTCTGGAGTGTGAAGCAGAAGAAGTAGAAGAAGGAGAAGGAGAAGGTGAAGTCTGGAGTGTGAATCAGAAGAAGGAGAAGGAGAAGGTGAAGTCTGGAGGGTGAATCAGAAGAACCAGAAGAAGGAGAAGGAGAAGGTGAAGTCTGGTGGGTGAATCAGAAGAAGTCGAAGAAGGAGAAGGAGAAGGTGAAGTCAGGAGGGTGAATCAGAGGAAGCAGAAGAAGGAGAAGGAGAAGGTGAAGTCTGGAGGATGAATCAGAAGAAGTAGAAGAAGGAGAAGGAGAAGGTGAAGTCTGGAGGGTGAAACAGAAGAAGTAGAAGAAGGAGAAGGAGAAGGTGAAGTCTGGAGGGTGAATCAGAAGAAGCAGAAGAAAGAGAAGGAGATGGTGAAGTCTGCAGGGTGAATCAGAAGAAGCAGAAGAAGGTGAAGGAGAAGATGAAGTCTGGAGGGTGAATCAGAAGAAGCAGAAGAAGGAGAAGGAGAGGTGAAGTCTGGAGGGTGAATCGGAAGAAGCAGAAGAAGGAGAAGGAGAAGGTGAAGTCTGTAGTGTGAATCAGAAGAAGGAGAAGGAGAAGGTAAAGTCAGGTGGGTGAATCAGAAGAAGTAGAAGAAGGAGAAGGCGAAGGTGAAGTCTGGAGGGTGAATCAGAAGAAGCAGAAGAAGGAGAAGGAAAAGGTGAAGTCTGGAGAGTGAAGCAGAAGAAGTAGAAGAAGGAGAAGGAGAAGGTGAAGTATGGAGGGTGAATCAGAGGACACAGAAGAAGGAGAAGGAGAAGGTGAAGTCAGGAGGGTGAAGCAGAAGACGTAGAAGAAGGAGCAGGAGAAGGTGAAGTCAGGAGGGTGAATCAGAAGAAGTAGAAGAAGGAGAAGGAGAAGGTGAAGTCTGGAGGGTGAATCAGAAGAAGCAGAAGAAGGAGAAGGAGAAGGTGAAGTCAGGAGGGTGAATCAGAAGAAGCAGAAGAAGGAGAAGGAAAAGGTGAAGCCTGGAGGGTGAATCAGAAGAAGTAGAAGATGGAGAAGGAGAAGGTGAAGTCTGGAGGGTGAATCAGAAGAAGTAGAAGAAGGAGAAGGAGAAGGTGAAGTCTGGAGGGTGAATCAGAAGAAGCAGAAGAAGGAGAAGGAGAAGATGAAGTCTGGAGGGTGAATCAGAGGAAGCAGGAGAAGGAGAAGGTGAAGTCAGGAGGGTGAAGCAGAAGAAGTAGAAGAAGGAGAAGGAGAAGGTGAAGTCAGGAGGGTGAATCAGAAGAAGTAGAAGAAGGAGAAGGCGAAGGTGAAGTCTGGAGGGTGAATCAGAGGACACAGAAGAAGGAGAAGGAGAAGGTGAAGTCAGGAGGGTGAAGCAGGAGAAGTAGAAGAAGGAGAAGGAGAAGGTAAAGTCAGGTGGGTGAATCGGAAGAAGTAGAAGAAGGAGAAGGAGAAGGTGAAGTCTGGAGGGTGAATCAGAAGAAGCAGAAGAAGGAGAAGGAGAAGGTGAAGTCAGGAGGGTGATTCAGAAGAAGCAGAAGAAGGAGAAGGAGAAGGTGCAGTCTGGAGGGAGAAGCAGAAGAAGTAGAAGAAGGAGAAGGAGAAGGTGAAGTCTGGAGGGAGAAGCAGAAGAAGTAGAAGAAGGAGAAGGAGAAGGTGAAGTCTGGAGGGTGAATCAGAAGAAGCAGAAGAAGGAGAAGGAGGAGGTGAAGTCAGGAGTGTGAAGCAGAAGAAGTAGAAGAAGGAGAAGGAGAAGGTGAAGTCTGGAGGGTGAATCAGAAGAAGTAGAAGAAGGAGAAGGCGAAGGTGAAGTCTGGAGGGTGAATCAGAAGAAGCAGAAGAAGGAGAAGGAGAAGGTGAAGTCTGGGGGGTGAATCAGAAGAAGTAGAAGAAGGAGAAGGAGAAGGTGAAGTCTGGAGGGTGAATCAGAAGAAGCAGAAGAAGGAGAAGGAGAAGTTGAAGTCTGGAGGGTGAAACAGAGGAAGCAGAAGAAGGAGAAGGAGAAGGTGAAGTCTGGAGGATGAATCAGAAGAAGTAGAAGAAGGAGAAGGAGAAGGTGAAGTCTGGAGGGTGAATCAGAGGAAGCAGAAGAAGGAGAAGGCGAAGGTGAAGTCTGGAGGGTGAATCAGAAGAAGCAGAAGAAGGAGAAGGAAAAGGTGAAGTCTGGAGAGTGAAGCAGAAGAAGTAGAAGAAGGAGAAGGAGAAGGTGAAGTCTGGAGGGTGAATCAGAGGACACAGAAGAAGGACAAGGAGAAGCTGAAGTCAGGAGGGTGAAGCAGAAGAAGTAGAAGAAGGAGAAGGAGAAGGTGAAGTCAGGAGGGTGAATCAGAAGAAGTAGAAGAAGGAGAAGGAGAAGGTGAAGTCTGGAGGGTGAATCAGAAGAAGCAGAAAAAGGAGAAGGAGAAGGTGAAGTCAGGAGGGTGAATCAGAAGAAGCAGAAGAAGGAGAAGGAGAAGGTGAAGCCTGGAGGGTGAATCAGAAGAAGTAGAAGATGGAGAAGGAGAAGGTGAAGTCTGTAGGGTGAATCAGAAGAAGTAGAAGAAGGAGAAGGAGAAGGTGAAGTCTGGAGGGTGAATCAGAAGAAGCAGAAGAAGGAGAAGGAGAAGATGAAGTCTGGAGGGTGAATCAGAGGAAGCAGAAGAAGGAGAAGGAGAAGGTGAAGTCAGGAGGGTGAAGCAGAAGAAGTAGAAGAAGGAGAAGGAGAAGGTGAAGTCAGGAGGGTGAATCAGAAGAAGTAGAAGAAGGAGAAGGAGAAGGTGAAGTCTGGAGGGTGAATCACAAGAAGCAGAAGAAGGAGAAGGAGAAGGTGAAGTCAGGAGGGTGAATCAGAAGAAGCAGAAGAAGGAGAAGGAGAAGGTGAAGCCTGGAGGGTGAATCAGAAGAAGTAGAAGATGGAGAAGGAGAAGGTGAAGTCTGGAGGGTGAATCAGAAGAAGTAGAAGAAGGAGAAGGAGAAGGTGAAGTCTGGAGGGTGAATCAGAAGAAGCAGAAGAAGGAGAAGGAGAAGATGAAGTCTGGAGGGTGAATCAGAGGAAGCAGAAGAAGGAGAAGGAGAAGGTGAAGTCAGGAGGGTGAAGCAGAAGAAGTAGAAGAAGGAGAAGGAGAAGGTGAAGTCAGGAGGGTGAATCAGAAGAAGTACAAGAAGGAGAAGGCGAAGGTGAAGACTGGAGGGTGAATCAGAAGAAGCAGAAGATGGAGAAGGAGAAGGTAAAGTCTGGAGGGTGAATCAGAAGAGGTAGAAGAAGGAGAAGGAGAAGGTGAAGTCTGGAGGGTGAATCAGAAGAAGCAGAAGATGGAGAAGGAGAAGGTGAAGCCTGGAGGGTGAATCAGAGGAAGCAGAAGAAGGAGAAGGAGAAGTTGAAGTCTGGAGGGTGAATCAGAAGAAGTAGAAGAAGGAGAAGGAGAAGGTGAAGTCTGGAGGGTGAATCAGAGGAAGCAGAAGAAGGAGAAGGAGAAGGTGAAGTCAGGAGGGTGAGTCAGAAGAAGCACAAGAAGGAGAAGGAGAAGGTGAAGTCTGGAGGGTGAATCAGAGGAAGCAGAAGAAGGAGAAGGAGAAGGTGAAGTCAGGAGGGTGAAGCAGAAGAAGTAGAAGAAGGAGACGGAGAAGGTGAAGTCTGGAGGGTGAAGCAGAAGAAGTAGAAGAAGGAGAAGGAGAAGGTGAAGTCAGGAGGTTGAATCAGAAGAAGTAGAAGATGGAGAAGGCGAAGGTGAAGTCTGGAGGGTGAATCAGAAGAAGCAGAAGATGGAGAAGGAGAAGGTAAAGTCTGGAGGGTGAATCAGTAGAGGTAGAAGAAGGAGAAGGAGAAGATGAAGTCTGGAGGGTGAATCAGAGGACACAGAAGAATGAGAAGGAGAAGGTGAAGTCTGGAGGGTGAATCACAAGAAGCAGAAGAAGGAGAAGGAGAAGGTGAAGTCAGGAGGGTGAATCAGAAGAAGCAGAAGAAGGAGAAGGAGAAGGTGAAGCCTGGAGGGTGAATCAGAAGAAGTAGAAGATGGAGAAGGAGAAGGTGAAGTCTGGAGGGTGAATCAGAAGAAGTAGAAGAAGGAGAAGGAGAAGGTGAAGTCTGGAGGGTGAATCAGAAGAAGCAGAAGAAGAAGAAGGAGAAGATGAAGTCTGGAGGGTGAATCAGAGGAAGCAGAAGAAGGAGAAGGAGAAGGTGAAGTCAGGAGGGTGAAGCAGAAGAAGTAGAAGAAGGAGAAGGAGAAGGTGAAGTCAGGAGGGTGAATCAGAAGAAGTACAAGAAGGAGAAGGCGAAGGTGAAGACTGGAGGGTGAATCAGAAGAAGCAGAAGATGGAGAAGGAGAAGGTAAAGTCTGGAGGGTGAATCAGAAGAGGTAGAAGAAGGAGAAGGAGAAGGTGAAGTCTGGAGGGTGAATCAGAAGAAGCAGAAGATGGAGAAGGAGAAGGTGAAGCCTGGAGGGTGAATCAGAGGAAGCAGAAGAAGGAGAAGGAGAAGTTGAAGTCTGGAGGGTGAATCAGAAGAAGTAGAAGAAGGAGAAGGAGAAGGTGAAGTCTGGAGGGTGAATCAGAGGAAGCAGAAGAAGGAGAAGGAGAAGGTGAAGTCAGGAGGGTGAGTCAGAAGAAGCACAAGAAGGAGAAGGAGAAGGTGAAGTCTGGAGGGTGAATCAGAGGAAGCAGAAGAAGGAGAAGGAGAAGGTGAAGTCTGGAGGGTGAAGCAGAAGAAGTAGAAGAAGGAGAAGGAGAAGGTGAAGTCAGGAGGTTGAATCAGAAGAAGTAGAAGATGGAGAAGGCGAAGGTGAAGTCTGGAGGGTGAATCAGAAGAAGCAGAAGATGGAGAAGGAGAAGGTAAAGTCTGGAGGGTGAATCAGTAGAGGTAGAAGAAGGAGAAGGAGAAGATGAAGTCTGGAGGGTGAATCAGAGGACACAGAAGAAGGAGAAGGAGAAGGTGAAGTCTGGAGGGTGCATCAGAAGAAGTAGAAGAAGGAGAAGGAGAATGTGAAGTCAGGAGGGTGAATCAGAAGAAGTAGAAGAAGGAGAAGGAGAAGGTGAAGTATGGAGGGTGAATCAGAAGAAGCAGAAGAAGGAGAAGGAGAAGGTGAAGTCAGGAGGGTGAATCAGAAGAAGCAGAAGAAGGAGAAGGTGAAGTCTGGAGTGTGAAGCAGAAGAAGTAGAAGAAGGAGAAGGAGAAGGTGAAGTCTGGAGGGTGAATCAGAAGAAGCAGAAGAAGGAGAAGGAGAAGGTGAAGTCTGGAGGGTGAATCAGAAGAAGTAGAAGAAGGAGAAGGAGAAGGTGAAGTCTGGAGGGAGAAGCAGAAGAAATAGAAGAAGGAGGAGGCGAATGTGAATTCAGGAGGGTGAATCAGAAGAAGTAGAAGAAGGAGAAGGAGAAGGTGAAGTCTGGAGGGTGAATCAGTAGAAGTAGAAGAAGGAGAAGGAGAAGGTGAAGTCTGGAGGGTGAATCAGAAGAAGCAGAAGAAGGAGAAGGAGAAGGTGAAGTCTTGAGGGTGAATCAGAAGAAGTAGAAGAAGGAGAAGGAGAAGGTGAAGTCTGGAGGGTGAATCAGAAGAAGCAGAAGAAGGAGAAGAGAAGGTGAAGTCTGGAGGGAGAAGCAGAAGAAGTAGAAGAAGGAGAAGGAGAAGGTGAAGTCTGGAGGGGGAATCAGAAGAAGCAGAAGAAGGAGAAGGAGAAGGCGAAGTCTGGAGGGTGAATCAGAGGAAGCAGAAGAAGGAGAAGGCGAAGGTGAAGTCTGGAGGGTGAATCAGAAGAAGCAGCAGAAGGAGAAGGAGAAGGTGAAGTCTGGAGGGTGAAGCAGAAGAAGTAGAAGAAGGAGAAGGAGAAGGTGAAGTCTGTAGGGTGAATCAGAGGAAGCAGAAGAAGGAGAAGGAGAAGGTGAAGTCAGGAGGGTGAATCAGAAGAAGTAGAAGAAGGAGAAGGAGAAGGTGAAGTCAGGAGGGTGAATCAGAAGAAGTAGAAGAAGGAGAAGGAGAAGGTGAAGTATGGAGGGTGAATCAGAAGAAGCAGAAGAAGGAGAAGGAGAAGGTGAAGTCAGGAGGGTGAATCAGAAGAAGCAGAAGAAGGAGAAGGAGAAGGTGAAGTCTGGAGGTACAAGCAGAAGAAGTAGAAGAAGGAGAAGGAGAAGGTGAAATCTGGAGGGTGAATCAGAAGAAGCAGAAGAAGGAGAAGGAGAAGGTGAAGTCAGGAGGGTGAAGCAGAAGAAGTAGAAGATGAAGAAGGAGAAGGTGAAGTCAGGAGGGTGAATCAGAAGAAGTAGAAGAAGGAGAAGGAGAAGGTGAAGTCAGGAGGGTGAATCAGAAGAAGCAGAAGAAGGAGAAGGAGAAGGCGAAGTCTGGAGGGTGAATCAGAAGAAGTAGAAGAAGGAGAAGGAGAATGTGAAGTCAGGAGGGTGAATCAGAAGAAGTAGAAGAAGGAGAAGGAGAAGGTGAAGTATGGAAGGTTGAATCAGAAGAAGCAGAAGAAGAAGAAGGAGAAGCTGAAGTCAGGAGGGTGAATCAGAAGAAGCAGAAGAAGGAGAAGGAGAAGGTGAAGTCTGGAGGGAGAAGCAGAAGAAGTCGAAGAAGGAGAAGGAGAAGGTGAAGTCTGGAGGGAATCAGAAGAAGCAGTAGAAGGAGAAGGAGAAGGTGAAGTCAGGAGTGTGAAGCAGAAGAAGTACAAGAAGCAGAAGGAGAAGGTGAAGTCTGGAGGGTGAATCAGAAGAAGTTGAAGAAGGAGAAGGCGAAGGTGAAGTCTGGAGGGTGAATCAGAAGAACCAGAAGAAGGAGAAGGAGAAGGTGAAGTCTGGAGGGAGAAGCAGAAGAAGTAGAAGAAGGAGAAGGAGAAGGTGAAGTCTGGAGGGTGAATCAGAAGAAGTAGAAGAAGGAGAAGGAGAAGGTGAAGTCTGGAGGGTGAATCAGAAGAAGCAGAAGAAGGAGAAGGAGAAGGTGAAGTCTGGAGGGAGAAGCAGAAGAAGTAGAAGAAGGAGAAGGAGAAGGTGAAGTCTGGAGGGTGAATCAGAAGAAGCAGAAGAAGGAGAAGGAGAAGGCGAAGTCAGGAGGGTGAAGCAGAAGAAGTCGAAGAAGGAGAAGGAGAAGGTGAAGTCTGGAGGGTGAATCAGAGGAAGCAGAAGAAGGAGAAGGTTAAGTTGAAGTCTGGAGGGTGAATCAGAAGAAGCAGAAGAAGAAGAAGGAGAAGGTGAAGTCTGGAGGGTGAAGCAGAAGAAGTAGAAGAAGGAGAAGGAGAAGGTGAAGTCTGTAGGGTGAATCAGAGGAAGCAGAAGAAGGAGAAGGTGAAGGTGAAGTCAGGAGGGTGAATCAGAAGAAGTCGAAGAAGGAGAAGGAGAAGGTGAAGTCAGGAGGGTGAATCAGAAGAAGTAGAAGAAGGAGAAGGGGAAGGTGAAGTATGGAGGGTGAATCAGAAGAAGCAGAAGAAGGAGAAGGAGAAGGTGAAGTCAGGAGGGTGAATCAGAAGAAGCAGTAGAAGGAGGAGGAGAAGGTGAAGTCTGGAGGGAGAAGCAGAAGAAGTAGAAGAAGGAGAAGGAGAAGGTGAAGTCTGGAGGGTGAATCAGAAGAAGCAGAAGAAGGAGAAGGAGAAGGTGAAGTCAGGAGGGTGAATCAGAAGAAGCAGAAGAAGGAGAAGGAGAAGGTGAAGTCTGGAGGGTGAATCAGAAGAAGTAGAAGAAGGAGAAGGAGAATGTGAAGTCAGGAGGGTGAATCAAAGGAAGTAGAAGAAGGAGAAGGAGAAGGTGAAGTCAGGAGGGTGAATCAGAAGAAGCAGAAGAAGGAGAAGGAGAAGGTGAAGTCTGGAGGGTGAATCAGAAGAAGTACAAGAAGGAGAAGGAGAATGTGAAGTCAGGAGGGTGAATCAGAAGAAGTAGAAGAAGGAGAAGGAGAAGGTGAAGTATGGAGGGTGAATCAGAAGAAGCAGAAGAAGGAGAAGGAGAAGGTAAAGTCAGGAGGGTGAATCAGAAGAAGCAGAAGAAGGAGAAGGAGAAGGTGAAGTCTGGAGTGTGAAGCAGAAGAAGTAGAAGAAGGAGAAGGAGAAGGTGAAGTCTGGAGGGTGAATCAGAAGAAGCAGAAGAAGGAGAAGGAGAAGGTGAAGTCTGGAGGGTGAATCAGAAGAAGTAGAAGAAGGAGAAGGAGAAGGTGAAGTCTGGAGGGAGAAGCAGAAGAAGTAGAAGAAGGAGGAGGCGAATGTGAATTCAGGAGGGTGAATCAGAAGAAGTAGAAGAAGGAGAAGGAGAAGGTGAAGTCTGGAGGGTGAATCAGAAGAAGTAGAAGAAGGAGAAGGAGAAGGTGAAGTCTGGAGGGTGAATCAGAAGAAGCAGAAGAAGGAGAAGGAGAAGGTGAAGTCTGGAGGGTGAATCAGAAGAAGTAGAAGAAGGAGAAGGAGAAGGTGAAGTCTGGAGGGTGAATCAGAAGAAGCAGAAGAAGGAGAAGAGAAGGTGAAGTCTGGAGGGAGAAGCAGAAGAAGTAGAAGAAGGAGAAGGAGAAGGTGAAGTCTGGAGGGAGAAGCAGAAGAAGTAGAAGAAGGAGAAGGAGAAGGTGAAGTCTGGAGTGTGAATCAGAAGAAGGAGAAGGAGAAGGTGAAGTCAGGAGGGTGAATCAGAAGAAGCAGAAGAAGGAGAAGGAGAAGGTGAAGTCTGGAGGGTGAATCAGAAGAAGTAGAAGAAGGAGAAGGAGAATGTGAAGTCAGGAGGGTGAATCACAAGAAGTAGAAGAAGGAGAAGGAGAAGGTGAAGTCAGGAGGGTGAATCAGAAGAAGCAGAAGAAGGAGAAGGAGAAGGTGAAGTCTGGAGGGTGAATCAGAAGAAGTAGAAGAAGGAGAAGGAGAATGTGAAGTCAGGAGGGTGAATCAGAAGAAGTAGAAGAAGGAGAAGGAGAAGGTGAAGTATGGAGGGTGAATCAGAAGAAGCAGAAGAAGGAGAAGGAGAAGGTGAAGTCAGGAGGGTGAATCAGAAGAAGCAGAAGAAGGAGAAGGTGAAGTCTGGAGTGTGAAGCAGAAGAAGTAGAAGAAGGAGAAGGAGAAGGTGAAGTCTGGAGGGTGAATCAGAAGAAGCAGAAGAAGGAGAAGGAGAAGGTGAAGTCTGGAGGGTGAATCAGAAGAAGTAGAAGAAGGAAAAGGAGAAGGTGAAGTCTGGAGGGAGAAGCAGAAGAAATAGAAGAAGGAGGAGGCGAATGTGAATTCAGGAGGGTGAAACAGAAGAAGTAGAAGAAGGAGAAGGAGAAGGTGAAGTCTGGAGGGTGAATCAGAAGAAGTAGAAGAAGGAGAAGGAGAAGGTGAAGTCTGGAGGGTGAATCAGAAGAAGCAGAAGAAGGAGAAGGAGAAGGTGAAGTCTTGAAGGTGAATCAGAAGAAGTAGAAGAAGGAGAAGGAGAAGGTGAAGTCTGGAGGGTGAATCAGAAGAAGCAGAAGAAGGAGAAGAGAAGGTGAAGTCTGGAGGGAGAAGCAGAAGAAGTAGAAGAAGGAGAAGGAGAAGGTGAAGTCTGGAGGGGGAATCAGAAGAAGCAGAAGAAGGAGAAGGAGAAGGCGAAGTCTGGAGGGTGAATCAGAGGAAGCAGAAGAAGGAGAAGGCGAAGGTGAAGTCTGGAGGGTGAATCAGAAGAAGCAGCAGAAGGAGAAGGAGAAGGTGAAGTCTGGAGGGTGAAGCAGAAGAAGTAGAAGAAGGAGAAGGAGAAGGTGAAGTCAGGAGGGTGAATCAGAAGAAGTAGAAGAAGGAGAAGGAGAAGGTGAAGTCAGGAGGGTGAATCAGAAGAAGTAGAAGAAGGAGAAGGAGAAGGTGAAGTATGGAGGGTGAATCAGAAGAAGCAGAAGAAGGAGAAGGAGAAGGTGAAGTCAGGAGGGTGAATCAGAAGAAGCAGAAGAAGGAGAAGGAGAAGGTGAAGTCTGGAGGTACAAGCAGAAGAAGTAGAAGAAGGAGAAAGAGAAGGTGAAATCTGGAGGGTGAATCAGAAGAAGCAGAAGAAGGAGAAGGAGAAGGTGAAGTCAGGAGGGTGAAGCAGAAGAAGTAGAAGATGAAGAAGGAGAAGGTGAAGTCAGGAGGGTGAATCAGAAGAAGTAGAAGAAGGAGAAGGAGAAGGTGAAGTCAGGAGGGTGAATCAGAAGAAGCAGAAGAAGGAGAAGGAGAAGGTGAAGTCTGGAGGGTGAATCAGAAGAAGTAGAAGAAGGAGAAGGAGAATGTGAAGTCAGGAGGGTGAATCAGAAGAAGTAGAAGAAGGAGAAGGAGAACGTGAAGTATGGAAGGTTGAATCAGAAGAAGCAGAAGAAGGAGAAGGAGAAGGTGAAGTCAGGAGGGTGAATCAGAAGAAGCAGAAGAAGGAGAAGGAGAAGGTGAAGTCTGGAGGGAGAAGCAGAAGAAGTCGAAGAAGGAGAAGGAGAAGGTGAAGGCTGGAGGGAATCAGAAGAAGCAGTAGAAGGAGAAGGAGAAGGTGAAGTCAGGAGTGTGAAGCAGAAGAAGTAGAAGAAGCAGAAGGAGAAGGTGAAGTCTGGAGGGTGAATCAGAAGAAGTTGAAGAAGGAGAAGGCGAAGGTGAAGTCTGGAGGGTGAATCAGAAGAACCAGAAGAAGGAGAAGGAGAAGGTGAAGTCTGGAGGGAGAAGCAGAAGAAGTAGAAGAAGGAGAAGGAGAAGGTGAAGTCTGGAGGGTGAATCAGAAGAAGTAGAAGAAGGAGAAGGAGAAGGTGAAGTCTGGAGGGTGAATCAGAAGAAGCAGAAGAAGGAGAAGGAGAAGGTGAAGTCTGAAGGGAGAAGCAGAAGAAGTAGAAGAAGGAGAAGGAGAAGGTGAAGTCTGGAGGGTGAATCAGAAGAAGCAGAAGAAGGAGAAGGAGAAGGCGAAGTCAGGAGGGTGAAGCAGAAGAAGTAGAAGAAGGAGAAGGAGAAGGTGAAGTCAGGAGGGCGAATCAGAAGAAGTAGAAGAAGGAGAAGGAGAAGGTGAAGTCAGGAGGGTGAATCAGAAGAAGCAGAAGAAGGAGAAGGAGAAGGTGAAGTCTGGAGGGTGAAGCAGAAGAAGTAGAAGAAGGAGAAGGAGAAGGTGAAGTCTGGAGGGTGAATCAGAAGAAGTAGAAGAAGGAGAAGGAGAAGGTGAAGTCTGGAGGGTGAATCAGAGGAAGCAGAAGAAGGAGAAGGTGAAGTTGAAGTCTGGAGGGTGAATCAGAAGAAGCAGAAGAAGGAGAAGGAGAAGGTGAAGTCTGGAGGGTGAAGCAGAAGAAGTAGAAGAAGGAGAAGGAGAAGGTGAAGTCTGTAGGGTGAATCAGAGGAAGCAGAAGAAGGAGAAGGTGAAGGTGAAGTCAGGAGGGTGAATCAGAAGAAGTAGAAGAAGGAGAAGGAGAAGGTGAAGTCAGGAGGGTGAATCAGAAGAAGAAGAAGAAGGAGAAGGAGAAGGTGAAGTATGGAGGGTGAATCAGAAGAAGCAGAAGAAGGAGAAGGAGAAGGTGAAGTCAGGAGGGTGAATCAGAAGAAGCAGAAGAAGGAGAAGGAGAAGGTGAAGTCTGGAGGGAGAAGCAGAAGAAGTAGAAGAAGGAGAAGGAGAAGGTGAAGTCTGGAGGGTGTATCAGAAGAAGCAGAAGAAGGAGAAGGAGAAGGTGAAGTCAGGAGGGTGAAGCAGAAGAAGTAGAAGAAGAGGAAGGAGAAGGTGAAGTCAGGAGGGTGAATCACAAGAAGTAGAAGAAGGAGAAGGAGAAGGTGAAGTCAGGAGGGTGAATCAGAAGAAGCAGAAGAAGGAGAAGGAGAAGGTGAAGTCTGGAGGGTGAATCAGAAGAAGTTGAAGAAGGAGAAGGAGAATGTGAAGTCAGGAGGGTGAATCAGAAGAAGTAGAAGAAGGAGAATGAGAAGGTGAAGTATGGAGGGTGAATCAGAAGAAGCAGAAGAAGGAGAAGGAGAAGGTGAAGTCTGGAGGGTGAATCAGAAGAAGCAGAAGAAGGAGAAGGAGAAGGTGAAGTCTGGAGGGTGAATCAGAAGAAGTAGAAGAAGGAGAAGGAGAAGGTGAAGTCTGGAGGGAGAAGCAGAAGAAATAGAAGAAGGAGGAGGCGAATGTGAATTCAGGAGGGTGAATCAGAAGAAGTAGAAGAAGGAGAAGGAGAAGGTGAAGTCTGGAGGGTGAATCAGAAGAAGTAGAAGAAGGAGAAGGAGAAGGTGAAGTCTGGAGGGTGAATCAGAAGAAGCAGAAGAAGGAGAAGGAGAAGGTGAAGTCTTGAAGGTGAATCAGAAGAAGTAGAAGAAGGAGAAGGAGAAGGTGAAGTCTGGAGGGTGAATCAGAAGAAGCAGAAGAAGGAGAAGAGAAGGTGAAGTCTGGAGGGAGAAGCAGAAGAAGTAGAAGAAGGAGAAGGAGAAGGTGAAGTCTGGAGGGGGAATCAGAAGAAGCAGAAGAAGGAGAAGGAGAAGGCGAAGTCTGGAGGGTGAATCAGAGGAAGCAGAAGAAGGAGAAGGCGAAGGTGAAGTCTGGAGGGTGAATCAGAAGAAGCAGCAGAAGGAGAAGGAGAAGGTGAAGTCTGGAGGGTGAAGCAGAAGAAGTAGAAGAAGGAGAAGGAGAAGGTGAAGTCAGGAGGGTGAATCAGAAGAAGTAGAAGAAGGAGAAGGAGAAGGTGAAGTCAGGAGGGTGAATCAGAAGAAGTAGAAGAAGGAGAAGGAGAAGGTGAAGTATGGAGGGTGAATCAGAAGAAGCAGAAGAAGGAGAAGGAGAAGGTGAAGTCAGGAGGGTGAATCAGAAGAAGCAGAAGAAGGAGAAGGAGAAGGTGAAGTCTGGAGGTACAAGCAGAAGAAGTAGAAGAAGGAGAAGGAGAAGGTGAAATCTGGAGGGTGAATCAGAAGAAGCAGAAGAAGGAGAAGGAGAAGGTGAAGTCAGGAGGGTGAAGCAGAAGAAGTAGAAGATGAAGAAGGAGAAGGTGAAGTCAGGAGGGTGAATCAGAAGAAGTAGAAGAAGGAGAAGGAGAAGGTGAAGTCAGGAGGGTGAATCAGAAGAAGCAGAAGAAGGAGAAGGAGAAGGTGAAGTCTGGAGGGTGAATCAGAAGAAGTAGAAGAAGGAGAAGGAGAATGTGAAGTCAGGAGGGTGATTCAGAAGAAGTAGAAGAAGGAGAAGGAGAAGGTGAAGTATGGAAGGTTGAATCAGAAGAAGCAGAAGAAGGAGAAGGAGAAGGTGAAGTCAGGAGGGTGAATCAGAAGAAGCAGAAGAAGGAGAAGGAGAAGGTGAAGTCTGGAGGGAGAAGCAGAAGAAGTCGAAGAAGGAGAAGGAGAAGGTGAAGGCTGGAGGGAATCAGAAGAAGCAGTAGAAGGAGAAGGAGAAGGTGAAGTCAGGAGTGTGAAGCAGAAGAAGTAGAAGAAGCAGAAGGAGAAGGTGAAGTCTGGAGGGTGAATCAGAAGAAGTTGAAGAAGGAGAAGGCGAAGGTGAAGTCTGGAGGGTGAATCAGAAGAACCAGAAGAAGGAGAAGGAGAAGGTGAAGTCTGGAGGGAGAAGCAGAAGAAGTAGAAGAAGGAGAAGGAGAAGGTGAAGTCTGGAGGGTGAATCAGAAGAAGTAGAAGAAGGAGAAGGAGAAGGTGAAGTCTGGAGGGTGAATCAGAAGAAGCAGAAGAAGGAGAAGGAGAAGGTGAGGTCTGGAGGGAGAAGCAGAAGAAGTAGAAGAAGGAGAAGGAGAAGGTGAAGTCTGGAGGGTGAATCAGAAGAAGCAGAAGAAGGAGAAGGAGAAGGCGAAGTCAGGAGGGTGAAGCAGAAGAAGTAGAAGAAGGAGAAGGAGAAGGTGAAGTCAGGAGGGTGAATCAGAAGAAGTAGAAGAAGGAGAAGGAGAAGGTGAAGTCTGGAGGGTGAATCAGAGGAAGCAGAAGAAGGAGAAGGTGAAGTTGAAGTCTGGAGGGTGAATCAGAAGAAGCAGAAGAAGGAGAAGGAGAAGGTGAAGTCTGGAGGGTGAAGCAGAAGAAGTAGAAGAAGGAGAAGGAGAAGGTGAAGTCTGTAGGGTGAATCAGAGGAAGCAGAAGAAGGAGAAGGTGAAGGTGAAGTCAGGAGGGTGAATCAGAAGAAGTAGAAGAAGGAGAAGGAGAAGGTGAAGTCAGGAGGGTGAATCAGAAGAAGAAGAAGAAGGAAAAGGAGAAGGTGAAGTATGGAGGGTGAATCAGAAGAAGCAGAAGAAGGAGAAGGAGAAGCTGAAGTCAGGAGGGTGAATCAGAAGAAGCAGAAGAAGGAGAAGGAGAAGGTGAAGTCTGGAGGGAGAAGCAGAAGAAGTAGAAGAAGGAGAAGGAGAAGGTGAAGTCTGGAGGGTGTATCAGAAGAAGCAGAAGAAGGAGAAGGAGAAGGTGAAGTCAGGAGGGTGAAGCAGAAGAAGTAGAAGAAGAGGAAGGAGAAGGTGAAGTCAGGAGGGTGTATCACAAGAAGTAGAAGAAGGAGAAGGAGAAGGTGAAGTCAGGAGGGTGAATCAGAAGAAGCAGAAGAAGGAGAAGGAGAAGGTGAAGTCTGGAGGGTGAATCAGAAGAAGTTGAAGAAGGAGAAGGAGAATGTGAAGTCAGGAGGGTGAATCAGAAGAAGTAGAAGAAGGAGAATGAGAAGGTGAAGTATGGAGGGTGAATCAGAAGAAGCAGAAGAAGGAGAAGGAGAAGGTGAAGTCAGGAGGGTGAATCAGAAGAAGCAGAAGAAGGAGAAGGAGAAGGTGAAGTCTGGAGTATGAAGCAGAAGAAGTAGAAGAAGGAGAAGGAGAAGGTGAAGTCTGGAGGGTGAATCAGAAGAAGCAGAAGAAGGAGAAGGAGAAGGTGAAGTCTGGAGGGTGAATCAGAAGAACCAGAAGAAGGAGAAGGAGAAGGTGAAGTCTGGTGGGTGAATCAGAAGAAGTCGAAGAAGGAGAAGGAGAAGGTGAAGTCAGGAGGGTGAATCAGAGGAAGCAGAAGAAGGAGAAGGAGAAGGTGAAGTCTGGAGGATGAATCAGAAGAAGTAGAAGAAGGAGAAGGAGAAGGTGAAGTCTGGAGGGTGAATCAGAAGAAGTAGAAGAAGGAGAAGGAGAAGGTGAAGTCTGGAGGGTGAATCAGAAGAAGCAGAAGAAAGAGAAGGAGATGGTGAAGTCTGCAGGGTGAATCAGCAGAAGCAGAAGAAGGTGAAGGAGAAGGTGAAGTCTGGAGGGTGAATCAGAAGAAGCAGAAGAAGGAGAAGCAGAGGTGAAGTCTGGAGGGTGAATCAGAAGAAGCAGAAGAAGGAGAAGGAGAAGGTGAAGTCTGGAGTGTGAATCAGAAGAAGGAGAAGGAGAAGATGAAATCTGGAGGGTGAATCAGAAGAAGCAGTAGAAGGAGAAGGAGAAGGTGAAGTCAGGAGGGTGAATCAGAAGAAGTAGAAGAAGGAAAAGGAGAAGGTGAAGTCAGGAGGGTGAATCAGAGGAAGCAGAAGAAGGAGAAGGAGGTGAAGGTGAAGTCTGGAGGGTGAATCAGAAGAAGGAGAAGAAGGAGAAGGAGAAGGTGAAGTCTGGAGGGTGAATCAGAAGAAGTAGAAGAAGGAGAAGGCGACGGTGAAGTCAGGAGGGTGAAGCAGAAGAAGCAGAAGAAGCAGAAGGAGAAGGTGAAGTCAGGAGGGTGAATCAGAAGAAGCAGAAGAAGGAGAAGGAGAAGGTGATGTCTGGAGGGTGAATCAGAAGATGTAGAAGAAGGAGAAGGAGAAGGTGAAGTCTGGAGGGTGAATCAGAAGAAGCAGAAGAAGGAGAAGGAGAAGGTGAAGTCTGGAGGGTGAATCAGAAGAAGCAGAAGAAGGAGAAGGAGAAGGTGAAGTCAGGAGGGTGAATCAGAAGAAGCAGAAGAAGGAGAAGGAGAAGGTGAAGTCTGGAGGGTGAAGCAGAAGAAGTAGAAGAAGGAGAAGGAGAAGGTGAAGTCTGGAGGGTGAATCAGAGGAAGCAGAAGAAGGAGAAGGTGAAGTTGAAGTCTGGAGGGTGAATCAGAAGAAGCAGAAGAAGGAGAAGGAGAAGGTGAAGTCTGGAGGGTGAAGCAGAAGAAGTAGAAGAAGGAGAAGGAGAAGGTGAAGTCTGTAGGGTGAATCAGAGGAAGCAGAAGAAGGAGAAGGTGAAGGTGAAGTCAGGAGGGTGAATCAGAAGAAGTAGAAGAAGGAGAAGGAGAAGGTGAAGTCAGGAGGGTGAATCAGAAGAAGAAGAAGAAGGAGAAGGAGAAGGTGAAGTATGGAGGGTGAATCAGAAGAAGCAGAAGAAGGAGAAGGAGAAGGTGAAGTCAGGAGGGTGAATCAGAAGAAGCAGAAGAAGGAGAAGGAGAAGGTGAAGTCTGGAGGGAGAAGCAGAAGAAGTAGAAGAAGGAGAAGGAGAAGGTGAAGTCTGGAGGGTGTATCAGAAGAAGCAGAAGAAGGAGAAGGAGAAGGTGAAGTCAGGAGGGTGAAGCAGAAGAAGTAGAAGAAGAGGAAGGAGAAGGTGAAGTCAGGAGGGTGAATCACAAGAAGTAGAAGAAGGAGAAGGAGAAGGTGAAGTCAGGAGGGTGAATCAGAAGAAGCAGAAGAAGGAGAAGGAGAAGGTGAAGTCTGGAGGGTGAATCAGAAGAAGTTGAAGAAGGAGAAGGAGAATGTGAAGTCAGGAGGGTGAATCAGAAGAAGTAGAAGAAGGAGAATGAGAAGGTGAAGTATGGAGGGTGAATCAGAAGAAGCAGAAGAAGGAGAAGGAGAAGGTGAAGTCTGGAGGGTGAATCAGAAGAAGCAGAAGAAGGAGAAGGAGAAGGTGAAGTCTGGAGGGTGAATCAGAAGAAGTAGAAGAAGGAGAAGGAGAAGGTGAAGTCTGGAGGGAGAAGCAGAAGAAATAGAAGAAGGAGGAGGCGAATGTGAATTCAGGAGGGTGAATCAGAAGAAGTAGAAGAAGGAGAAGGAGAAGGTGAAGTCTGGAGGGTGAATCAGAAGAAGTAGAAGAAGGAGAAGGAGAAGGTGAAGTCTGGAGGGTGAATCAGAAGAAGCAGAAGAAGGAGAAGGAGAAGGTGAAGTCTTGAAGGTGAATCAGAAGAAGTAGAAGAAGGAGAAGGAGAAGGTGAAGTCTGGAGGGTGAATCAGAAGAAGCAGAAGAAGGAGAAGAGAAGGTGAAGTCTGGAGGGAGAAGCAGAAGAAGTAGAAGAAGGAGAAGGAGAAGGTGAAGTCTGGAGGGGGAATCAGAAGAAGCAGAAGAAGGAGAAGGAGAAGGCGAAGTCTGGAGGGTGAATCAGAGGAAGCAGAAGAAGGAGAAGGCGAAGGTGAAGTCTGGAGGGTGAATCAGAAGAAGCAGCAGAAGGAGAAGGAGAAGGTGAAGTCTGGAGGGTGAAGCAGAAGAAGTAGAAGAAGGAGAAGGAGAAGGTGAAGTCAGGAGGGTGAATCAGAAGAAGTAGAAGAAGGAGAAGGAGAAGGTGAAGTCAGGAGGGTGAATCAGAAGAAGTAGAAGAAGGAGAAGGAGAAGGTGAAGTATGGAGGGTGAATCAGAAGAAGCAGAAGAAGGAGAAGGAGAAGGTGAAGTCAGGAGGGTGAATCAGAAGAAGCAGAAGAAGGAGAAGGAGAAGGTGAAGTCTGGAGGTACAAGCAGAAGAAGTAGAAGAAGGAGAAGGAGAAGGTGAAATCTGGAGGGTGAATCAGAAGAAGCAGAAGAAGGAGAAGGAGAAGGTGAAGTCAGGAGGGTGAAGCAGAAGAAGTAGAAGATGAAGAAGGAGAAGGTGAAGTCAGGAGGGTGAATCAGAAGAAGTAGAAGAAGGAGAAGGAGAAGGTGAAGTCAGGAGGGTGAATCAGAAGAAGCAGAAGAAGGAGAAGGAGAAGGTGAAGTCTGGAGGGTGAATCAGAAGAAGTAGAAGAAGGAGAAGGAGAATGTGAAGTCAGGAGGGTGATTCAGAAGAAGTAGAAGAAGGAGAAGGAGAAGGTGAAGTATGGAAGGTTGAATCAGAAGAAGCAGAAGAAGGAGAAGGAGAAGGTGAAGTCAGGAGGGTGAATCAGAAGAAGCAGAAGAAGGAGAAGGAGAAGGTGAAGTCTGGAGGGAGAAGCAGAAGAAGTCGAAGAAGGAGAAGGAGAAGGTGAAGGCTGGAGGGAATCAGAAGAAGCAGTAGAAGGAGAAGGAGAAGGTGAAGTCAGGAGTGTGAAGCAGAAGAAGTAGAAGAAGCAGAAGGAGAAGGTGAAGTCTGGAGGGTGAATCAGAAGAAGTTGAAGAAGGAGAAGGCGAAGGTGAAGTCTGGAGGGTGAATCAGAAGAACCAGAAGAAGGAGAAGGAGAAGGTGAAGTCTGGAGGGAGAAGCAGAAGAAGTAGAAGAAGGAGAAGGAGAAGGTGAAGTCTGGAGGGTGAATCAGAAGAAGTAGAAGAAGGAGAAGGAGAAGGTGAAGTCTGGAGGGTGAATCAGAAGAAGCAGAAGAAGGAGAAGGAGAAGGTGAAGTCTGGAGGGAGAAGCAGAAGAAGTAGAAGAAGGAGAAGGAGAAGGTGAAGTCTGGAGGGTGAATCAGAAGAAGCAGAAGAAGGAGAAGGAGAAGGCGAAGTCAGGAGGGTGAAGCAGAAGAAGTAGAAGAAGGAGAAGGAGAAGGTGAAGTCAGGAGGGCGAATCAGAAGAAGTAGAAGAAGGAGAAGGAGAAGGTGAAGTCAGGAGGGTGAATCAGAAGAAGCAGAAGAAGGAGAAGGAGAAGGTGAAGTCTGGAGGGTGAAGCAGAAGAAGTAGAAGAAGGAGAAGGAGAAGGTGAAGTCTGGAGGGTGAATCAGAAGAAGTAGAAGAAGGAGAAGGAGAAGGTGAAGTCTGGAGGGTGAATCAGAGGAAGCAGAAGAAGGAGAAGGTGAAGTTGAAGTCTGGAGGGTGAATCAGAAGAAGCAGAAGAAGGAGAAGGAGAAGGTGAAGTCTGGAGGGTGAAGCAGAAGAAGTAGAAGAAGGAGAAGGAGAAGGTGAAGTCTGTAGGGTGAATCAGAGGAAGCAGAAGAAGGAGAAGGTGAAGGTGAAGTCAGGAGGGTGAATCAGAAGAAGTAGAAGAAGGAGAAGGAGAAGGTGAAGTCAGGAGGGTGAATCAGAAGAAGAAGAAGAAGGAGAAGGAGAAGGTGAAGTATGGAGGGTGAATCAGAAGAAGCAGAAGAAGGAGAAGGAGAAGCTGAAGTCAGGAGGGTGAATCAGAAGAAGCAGAAGAAGGAGAAGGAGAAGGTGAAGTCTGGAGGGAGAAGCAGAAGAAGTAGAAGAAGGAGAAGGAGAAGGTGAAGTCTGGAGGGTGTATCAGAAGAAGCAGAAGAAGGAGAAGGAGAAGGTGAAGTCAGGAGGGTGAAGCAGAAGAAGTAGAAGAAGAGGAAGGAGAAGGTGAAGTCAGGAGGGTGTATCACAAGAAGTAGAAGAAGGAGAAGGAGAAGGTGAAGTCAGGAGGGTGAATCAGAAGAAGCAGAAGAAGGAGAAGGAGAAGGTGAAGTCTGGAGGGTGAATCAGAAGAAGTTGAAGAAGGAGAAGGAGAATGTGAAGTCAGGAGGGTGAATCAGAAGAAGTAGAAGAAGGAGAATGAGAAGGTGAAGTATGGAGGGTGAATCAGAAGAAGCAGAAGAAGGAGAAGGAGAAGGTGAAGTCAGGAGGGTGAATCAGAAGAAGCAGAAGAAGGAGAAGGAGAAGGTGAAGTCTGGAGTATGAAGCAGAAGAAGTAGAAGAAGGAGAAGGAGAAGGTGAAGTCTGGAGGGTGAATCAGAAGAAGCAGAAGAAGGAGAAGGAGAAGGTGAAGTCTGGAGGGTGAATCAGAAGAACCAGAAGAAGGAGAAGGAGAAGGTGAAGTCTGGTGGGTGAATCAGAAGAAGTCGAAGAAGGAGAAGGAGAAGGTGAAGTCAGGAGGGTGAATCAGAGGAAGCAGAAGAAGGAGAAGGAGAAGGTGAAGTCTGGAGGATGAATCAGAAGAAGTAGAAGAAGGAGAAGGAGAAGGTGAAGTCTGGAGGGTGAATCAGAAGAAGTAGAAGAAGGAGAAGGAGAAGGTGAAGTCTGGAGGGTGAATCAGAAGAAGCAGAAGAAAGAGAAGGAGATGGTGAAGTCTGCAGGGTGAATCAGAAGAAGCAGAAGAAGGTGAAGGAGAAGGTGAAGTCTGGAGGGTGAATCAGAAGAAGCAGAAGAAGGAGAAGCAGAGGTGAAGTCTGGAGGGTGAATCAGGAGAAGCAGAAGAAGGAGAAGGAGAAGGTGAAGTCTGGAGTGTGAATCAGAAGAAGGAGAAGGAGAAGATGAAATCTGGAGGGTGAATCAGAAGAAGCAGTAGAAGGAGAAGGAGAAGGTGAAGTCAGGAGGGTGAATCAGAAGAAGTAGAAGAAGGAAAAGGAGAAGGTGAAGTCAGGAGGGTGAATCAGAGGAAGCAGAAGAAGGAGAAGGAGGTGAAGGTGAAGTCTGGAGGGTGAATCAGAAGAAGGAGAAGAAGGAGAAGGAGAAGGTGAAGTCTGGAGGGTGAATCAGAAGAAGTAGAAGAAGGAGAAGGCGACGGTGAAGTCAGGAGGGTGAAGCAGAAGAAGCAGAAGAAGCAGAAGGAGAAGGTGAAGTCAGGAGGGTGAATCAGAAGAAGCAGAAGAAGGAGAAGGAGAAGGTGATGTCTGGAGGGTGAATCAGAAGATGTAGAAGAAGGAGAAGGAGAAGGTGAAGTCTGGAGGGTGAATCAGAAGAAGCAGAAGAAGGAGAAGGAGAAGGTGAAGTCTGGAGGGTGAATCAGAAGAAGCAGAAGAAGGAGAAGGAGAAGGTGAAGTCAGGAGGGTGAATCAGAAGAAGCAGAAGAAGGAGAAGGAGAAGGTGAAGTCTGGAGGGTGAAGCAGAAGAAGTAGAAGAAGGAGAAGGAGAAGGTGAAGTCTGTAGGGTGAATCAGAGGAAGCAGAAGAAGGAGAAGGTGAAGGTGAAGTCAGGAGGGTGAATCAGAAGAAGTAGAAGAAGGAGAAGGAGAAGGTGAAGTCAGGATGGTGAATCAGAAGAAGAAGAAGAAGGAGAAGGAGAAGGTGAAGTATGGAGGGTGAATCAGAAGAAGCAGAAGAAGGAGAAGGAGAAGGTGAAGTCAGGAGGGTGAATCAGAAGAAGCAGAAGAAGGAGAAGGAGAAGGTGAAGTCTGGAGGGAGAAGCAGAAGAAGTAGAAGAAGGAGAAGGAGAAGGTGAAGTCTGGAGGGTGTATCAGAAGAAGCAGAAGAAGGAGAAGGAGAAGGTGAAGTCAGGAGGGTGAAGCAGAAGAAGTAGAAGAAGAGGAAGGAGAAGGTGAAGTCAGGAGGGTGAATCACAAGAAGTAGAAGAAGGAGAAGGAGAAGGTGAAGTCAGGAGGGTGAATCAGAAGAAGCAGAAGAAGGAGAAGGAGAAGGTGAAGTCTGGAGGGTGAATCAGAAGAAGTTGAAGAAGGAGAAGGAGAATGTGAAGTCAGGAGGGTGAATCAGAAGAAGTAGAAGAAGGAGAATGAGAAGGTGAAGTATGGAGGGTGAATCAGAAGAAGCAGAAGAAGGAGAAGGAGAAGGTGAAGTCAGGAGGGTGAATCAGAAGAAGCAGAAGAAGGAGAAGGAGAAGGTGAAGTCTGGAGTATGAAGCAGAAGAAGTAGAAGAAGGAGAAGGAGAAGGTGAAGTCTGGAGGGTGAATCAGAAGAAGCAGAAGAAGGAGAAGGAGAAGGTGAAGTCTGGAGGGTGAATCAGAAGAACCAGAAGAAGGAGAAGGAGAAGGTGAAGTCTGGTGGGTGAATCAGAAGAAGTCGAAGAAGGAGAAGGAGAAGGTGAAGTCAGGAGGGTGAATCAGAGGAAGCAGAAGAAGGAGAAGGAGAAGGTGAAGTCTGGAGGATGAATCAGAAGAAGTAGAAGAAGGAGAAGGAGAAGGTGAAGTCTGGAGGGTGAATCAGAAGAAGTAGAAGAAGGAAAAGGAGAAGGTGAAGTCTGGAGGGTGAATCAGAAGAAGCAGAAGAAAGAGAAGGAGATGGTGAAGTCTGCAGGGTGAATCAGAAGAAGCAGAAGAAGGTGAAGGAGAAGGTGAAGTCTGGAGGGTGAATCAGAAGAAGCAGAAGAAGGAGAAGCAGAGGTGAAGTCTGGAGGGTGAATCAGAAGAAGCAGAAGAAGGAGAAGGAGAAGGTGAAGTCTGGAGTGTGAATCAGAAGAAGGAGAAGGAGAAGATGAAATCTGGAGGGTGAATCAGAAGAAGCAGTAGAAGGAGAAGGAGAAGGTGAAGTCAGGAGGGTGAATCAGAAGAAGTAGAAGAAGGAAAAGGAGAAGGTGAAGTCAGGAGGGTGAATCAGAGGAAGCAGAAGAAGGAGAAGGAGGTGAAGGTGAAGTCTGGAGGGTGAATCAGAAGAAGGAGAAGAAGGAGAAGGAGAAGGTGAAGTCTGGAGGGTGAATCAGAAGAAGTAGAAGAAGGAGAAGGCGACGGTGAAGTCAGGAGGGTGAAGCAGAAGAAGCAGAAGAAGCAGAAGGAGAAGGTGAAGTCAGGAGGGTGAATCAGAAGAAGCAGAAGAAGGAGAAGGAGAAGGTGATGTCTGGAGGGTGAATCAGAAGATGTAGAAGAAGGAGAAGGAGAAGGTGAAGTCTGGAGGGTGAATCAGAAGAAGCAGAAGAAGGAGAAGGAGAAGGTGAAGTCTGGAGGGTGAATCAGAAGAAGCAGAAGAAGGAGAAGGAGAAGGTGAAGTCAGGAGGGTGAATCAGAAGAAGCAGAAGAAGGAGAAGGAGAAGGTGAAGTCTGGAGGGTGAATCAGAAGAAGTAGAAGAAGGAGAAGGAGAAGGTGAAGTCTGGAGGGAGAAGCAGAAGAAGTAGAAGAAGGAGGAGGCGAAGGTGAATTCAGGAGGGTGAAGCAGAAGAAGTAGAAGAAGGAGAAGGAGAAGGTGAAGTCTGGAGGATGAATCAGAAGAAGTAGAAGAAGGAGAAGGAGAAGGTGAAGTCTGGAGGGTGAATCAGAAGAAGCAGAAGAAGGAGAAGGAGAAGGTGAAGTCTGGAGGGTGAATCAGAAGAAGTAGAAGAAGGAGAAGGAGAAGGTGAAGTCTGGAGGGTGAATCAGAAGCAGCAGAAGAAGGAGAAGAGAAGGTGAAGTCTGGAGGGAGGAGCAGAAGAAGTAGAAGAAGGAGAAGGAGAAGGTGAAGTCTGGAGGGTGAATCAGAAGAAGCAGAAGAAGGAGAAGGAGAAGGCGAAGTCAGGAGGGTGAAGCAGAAGAAGTAGAAGAAGGAGAAGGAGAAGGTGAAGTCAGGAGGGTGAACCAGAAGAAGTAGAAGAAGGAGAAGGAGAAGGTGAAGTCAGGAGGGTGAATCAGAAGAAGCAGAAGAAGGAGAAGGAGAAGGTGAAGTCTGGAGGGTGAATCAGAAGAAGTAGAAGAAGGAGAAGGAGAAGCTGAAGTCTGGAGGGTGAATCAGAAGAAGTAGAAGAAGGAGAAGGAGAAGGTGAAGTCTGGAGGGTGAATCAGAGGAAGTAGAAGAAGGAGAAGGCGAAGGTGAAGTCTGGAGGGTGAATCAGAAGAAGCAGAAGAAGGAGAAGGAGAAGGTGAAGTCTGGAGGGTGAAGCAGAAGAAGTAGAAGATGGAGAAGGAGAAGGTGAAGTCTGTAGGGTGAATCAGAGGAAGCAGAAGAAGGAGAAGGTGAAGTCAGGAGGGTGAATCAGAAGAAATAGAAGAAGGAGAAGGAGAAGGTGAAGTCAGGAGGGTGAATCAGAAGAAGTAGAAGAAGGAGAAGGAGAAGGTGAAGTCTGGAGGGTGCATCAGAAGAAGCAGAAGAAGGACAAGGAGAAGGTGAAGTCAGGAGGGTGAATCAGAAGAAGCAGAAAAAGGAGAAGGAGAAGGTGAAGTCTGGAGGTAGAAGCAGAAGGGGTAGAAGAAGGAGAAGGAGAAGGTGAAGTCTGGAGGGTGAATCAGAAGAAGCAGAAGAAGGAGAAGGAGAAGGTGAAGTCAGGAGGGTGTAGCAGAAGAAGTAGAAGAAGAAGAAGGAGAAGGTGAAGTCAGGAGGGTGAATCAGAAGAAGTAGAAGAAGGAGAAGGAGAAGGTGAAGTCAGGAGGGTGAATCAGAAGAAGCAGAAGAAGGAGAAGGAGAAGGTGAAGTCTGGAGTGTGAATCAGAAGAAGTAGAAGAAGGAGAAGGAGAATGTGAAGTCAGGAGGGTGAATCAGAAGAAGTAGAAGAAGGAGAAGGAGAAGGTGAAGTATGGAAGGTTGAATCAGAAGAAGCAGAAGAAGGAGAAGGAGAAGGTGAAGTCAGGAGGGTGAATCAGAAGAAGCAGAAGAAGGAGAAGGAGAAGGTGAAGTCTGGAGGGAGAAGCAGAAGAAGTAGAAGAAGGAGAAGGAGAAGGTGAAGTCTGGAGGGTGAATCAGAAGAACCAGAAGAAGGAGAAGGAGAAGGTGAAGTCAGGAGTGTGAAGCAGAAGAAGGAGAAGGAGAAGGTGAAGTCTGGAGGGTGAATCAGAAGAAGTAGAAGAAGGAGAAGGCGAAGGTGAAGTCTGGAGGGAGAAGCAGAAGAAGTAGAAGAAGGAGAAGGAGAAGGTGAAGTCTGGAGGGTGAATCAGAAGAAGCAGAAGAAGCAGAAGGAGAAGGCGAAGTCATGAGGGTGAAGCCGAAGATGTAGAAGAAGGAGAAGGAGAAGGTGAAGTCAGGAGGGTGAATCAGAAGAAGCAGAAGAAGGAGAAGGAGAAGGTGAAGTCTGGAGGGTGAATCAGAAGAAGCAGAAGAAGGAGAAGGAGAAGGTGAAGTCAGGATGGTGAAGCAGAAGAAGTAGAAGAAGAAGAAGGAGAAGGTGAAGTCAGGAGGGTGAATCAGAGGAAGTAGAAGAAGGAGAAGGAGAAGGTGAAGTCAGGAGGGTGAATCAGAAGAAGCAGAAGAAGGAGAAGGAGAAGGTGAAGTCTGGAGGGTGAATCAGAAGAAGTAGAAGAAGGAGAAGGAGAATGTGAAGTCAGGAGGGTGAATCAGAAGAAGTAGAAGAAGGAGAAGGAGAAGGTGAAGTATCGAGGTTGAATCAGAAGAAGCAGAAGAAGGAGAAGGAGAAGGTGAAGTCAGGAGGGTGAATCAGAAGAAGCAGAAGAAGGAGAAGGAGAAGGTGAAGTCTGGATTGTGAAGCAGAAGAAGTAGAAGAAGGAGAAGGAGAAGGTGAAGTCTGGAGGGTGAATCAGAAGAAGCAGAAGAAGGAGAAGGAGAAGGTGAAGTCTGGAGGGTGAATCAGAAGAACCAGAAAAAGGAGAAGGAGAAGGTGAAGTCTGGAGGGTGAATCAGAAGAAGTAGAAGAAGGAGAAGGAGAAGGTGAAGTCTGGAGGGTGAATCAGAAGAAGCAGAAGAAGGAGAAGGAGAAGGTGAAGTCTGGAGGGTGAATCAGAGGATGGAGAAGAAGGAGAAGGAGAAGGTTAAGTCTGGAGGGTGAATCAGAAGAAGTAGAAGAAGGAGAAGGAGAAGGTGAAGTCTGGAGGGTGAATCAGAGGAAGCAGAAGAAGGAGAAGGCGAAGGTGAAGTCTGGAGGGTGAATCAGAAGAAGCAGAAGAAGGAGAAGGAAAAGGTGAAGTCTGGAGGGTGAAGCAGAAGAAGTAGAAGACGGAGAAGGAGAAGGTGAAGTCTGGAGGGTGAATCAGAGGACACAGAAGAAGGAGAAGGAGAAGGTGAAGTCAGGAGGGTGAAGCAGAAGAAGTAGAAGAAGGAGAAGGAGAAGGTGAAGTCAGGAGGGTGAATCAGAAGAAGTAGAAGAAGGAGAAGGAGAAGGTGAAGTCTGAAGGGTGAATCAGAAGAAGCAGAAGAAGGAGAAGGAGAAGGTGAAGTCAGGAGGGTGAATCAGAAAAAGCAGAAGAAGGAGAAGGAGAAGGTGAAGCCTGGAGGGTGAATCAGAAGAAGTAGAAGATGGAGAAGGAGAAGGTGAAGTCTGGAGGGTGAATCAGAAGAAGTAGAAGAAGGAGAAGGAGGAGGTGAAGTCTGGAGGGTGAATCAGAGGAAGCAGAAGAAGGAGAAGGAGAAGGTGAAGTCTGGAGGGTGAAGCAGAAGAAGTAGAAGAAGGAGAAGGAGAAGGTGAAGTCAGGAGGGTGAATCAAAAGAAGTAGAAGAAGGAGAAGGCGAAGGTGAAGTCTGGAGGCTGAATCAGAAGAAGCAGAAGATGGAGAAGGAGAAGGTAAAGTCTGGAGGGTGAATCAGAAGAGGTAGAAGAAGGAGAAGGAGAGGGTGAAGTCTGGAGGGTGAATCAGAAGAAGCAGAAGAAGGAGAAGGAGAAGGTGAAGTCTGGAGGGTGAATCAGAGGAAGCAGAAGAAGGAAAAAAAAAGGTGAAGTCTGGAGGGTGAATCAGAAGAAGTAGAAGAAGGAGAAGGAGAAGGTGAAGTCTGGAGGGTGAATCAGAGGAAGCAGAAGATGGAGAAGGCGAATGTGAAGTCTGGAGGGTGAATCAGAAGAAGCAGAAGAAGGAGAAGGAAAAGTTGATGTCTGGAGGGTGAAGCAGAAGAAGTAGAAGAAGGAGAAGGAGAAGATGAAGTCTGGAGGATAATCAGAGGACACAGAAGAAGGAGAAGGAGAAGGTGAAGTCAGGAGGGTGAAGCAGAAGAAGTAGAAGAAGGAGAAGGAGAAGGTAAAGTCAGGAGGTTGAATCAGAAGAAGTAGACGAAGGAGAAGGAGAAGGTGAAGTCTGGAGGGTGAATCAGAAGAAGCAGAATAAGGAGAAGGAGAAGGTGAAGTCAGGAGGGTGAGTCAGAAGAAGCACAAGAACGAGAAGGAGAAGGTGAAGTCTGGAGGGTGAATCAGAGGAAGCAGAAGAAGGAGAAGGAGAAGGTGAAGTCAGGAGGGTGAAGCAGAAGAAGTAGAAGAAGGAGAAGGAGAAGGTGAAGTCTGGAGGCTGAAGCAGAAGAAGTAGAAGAAGGAGAAGGAGAAGGTGAAGTCTGGAGGGTGAATCAGAGGAAGCAGAAGAAGGAGAAGGAGAAGATGAAGTCAGGAGGGTGAAGCAGAAGAAGTAGAAGAAGGAGAAGGAGAAGGTGAAGTCTGGAGGGTGAATCAGAAGAAGCAGAAGAAGGAGAAGGAGAAGGTGAAGTCTGGAGGGTGAATCAGAAGAACCAGAAGAAGGAGAAGGAGAAGTTGAAGTCTGGAGGGTGAATCAGAAGAACCAGAAGAAGGAGAAGGAGAAGTTGAAGTCTGGAGGGTGAATCAGAAGAAGTAGAAGGAGAAGGAGTAGGTGAAGTCTGGAGGGTGAATCAGAAGAAGCAGAAGAAGGAGAAGGAGAAGGTGAAGTCAGGAGGGTGAAGCAGAAGAAGTAGAAGAAGGAGAAGGAGAAGGTGAAGTCAGGAGGGTGAATCAGAAGAAGTAGAAGAAGGAGAAGGAGAAGGTGAAGTCAGGAGGGTGAAGCAGAAGAAGTAGAAGAAGGAGAAGGAGAAGGTGAAGTCAGGAGGGTGAAACACAGGCTTTATAAAGAGACAGGACCAGTCACATAGACTTTATAAAGAGACAGGACCTGTCACATAGACTTTATAAAGAGACAGGACCAGTCACATAGACTTTAAAAAGAGACAGGACCAGTCACATAGACTTTATAAAGAGACAGGACCAGTCACACAGGCTTTATAAAGAGACAGGACCAGAGACACAGGCTTTTTAAAGAGACAGGACCAGAAACACAGGCTTTATAAAGAGACAGGACCAGTCACACAGGCTTTATAAAGAGACAGGACCAGACACACAGGCTTTATAAAGAGACAGGACCAGTCACATCGACTTTATAAAGAGACAGGACCAGTCACACAGGCTTTATAAAGAGACAGGACCAGTCACATAGACTTTATAAAGAGACAGGACCAGTCTCACAGGCTTTATAAAGAGACAGGACCAGAAACACAGGCTTTATAAAGAGACAGGACCAGTCACACAGGCTTTTTAAAGAAACAAACGCTGCAAATGAAAGTGCCTAGAAATTGCTCTCGGGCGGTGGTTTAAAACAGGCGGTATCAGACCCGAAATTCTGATTGGAATTTATCGGCCATCAGATCTGTCCTTACAGATTCTCAGTCCATTAATGTTCATTCACAGCTTCTAATATTGAACTGAATATGGCCCCTTTGAACCTGCTTATTTTGCTTACATTAATTCGTAATATGTGTACTTGTCCTTAATATAGAGAAATGTTTAATAAAGTTATTAGAATTAGTAGGTTCTTGCCCACATGTCATCCCTCTGTCTACAGATAGTAATGTATAACACTTTTGACGTGTGAATTATAGGTATTGGAGATAATTTGGGGAGTCAGCAGGGGAGTTATCACCACAGAATTCCCAGCCTCTGACCTGCTGTAGTAGCCACGACATTTATGTGGCTGGTCCAGTGAGTCTCTGATCAATGGTGACTCCTAGGATTTTGATGTTGGAGGATTCATAAGAACATAATAAGTAGGAGTAGGAGTGGATCATTTGGCACCCCGAGCCTGCTCCGCCATTCAATAAAATCCTGGCTTAACTGATCTTGCTCTCAACATCACTTCATTTTCCACTCCAAATAACTCTTGACTCCATTATCTTTCAAAAATCTGTCTATCTCCACCCAAAATATATTCAATGACTCAGCCTTCCCAGGTCTCGGTGGTAGAGATGCCACTGACTGTCAAGTGGAAGAGATTAGATTCCCTCTTGTTGGAGGTGGTCATTGTCCGCCACTTGTGTGGGGAGAATTTACCATAATGACACCAGGGATGAGGGATTTCAGTTATGTAGGGAGTGGGGAGTGGGGAGACAAGAAATGCTGGGATTGTTCTCCTTATAGCAGAGAGGTTTAGTGGGAGATTTGAATAGTGTTCAAAATGATGAGGGGTTTTGATACAGTAAGCATGGAGAAACTGTCTCCACTACTTGCCTTGTCATTACCAAAAGGACACAGAAAAAAATAATCGGTGAAAGAAACAGAGAGCAGAAGAGAGAACTTTGGTCACACGGTGAGTTGTTATGATCTGGAATGAACTCTGAAAGTCTGGTGGAAGCAGATTCAGTTGGTTCAGGTAATAGCACTCTCAACTCTAAGTCAGAAGGTTGTGGGTTGAAGTCCCACTCCAGCCATTTGAACACAAAAATCGAGGCTAACACTGCAATGCAGTACTGAGGGATCGCTGCAGTGTAGAAGAGGCAGTATTGAGGGAGCATTGCATTGTAGGAAGGGACGTTTTTTGGATGTGACGTTAAACCGAGGCCCCGTCTGTTCTCTAAGGTGAACGTAAAAGTTCCCATGGAAATACATCGAAGCAGAGCAGCAGAGTTAACCCAGTGTTCTGACAAATATTTATCTCAATCAACATCACCAAAGGAGATTATCTGGTCATTATCACATTGTTGTTCGTGGGAGCTTGCTGTGCACAATTTGGCTGCTACGTTTCCTGCAGCAGTGGCTGCACTTCAAAAGCACTTCATTGGCTGTAAAGCGTTTTGGGACATCTTAAGATCTTGAAAAACGCTACATAAATGCAATTCTCTCTTTCTTAACTGTAAGTTACAAAAGGTAATTGAATATATACTTGAAAATGAGACAACATCAGGGCTATGTGGAAACGGCTCAATTTTTCATTACCATTCACGACATGATATGACAGCTTTAAAATAATCTGATCTGTTGGTTGTGGGATCACTTGGCTCTGTCCCATTTCAGCCACTGAGCACGATGGTAGTGGCATATGATATGATGGAGGGTGTCCTCGGGGTGAAGGCGAGACTATTCTCCACAAATATTATGCAATGGTCAGTCCTACTAATATCGTCATGGACAGATGCATATGCGATAGGTAGGTTGGTGAGGACGAGGTCAGTCAGGCTGTGCTCTCATCTTGGTTCTCCCACCACCTGCCACAATCCCAGTCTAACAGCTGCGTTTTTCAGGGATTGGTTAATGATGATATTTCCGAGCCACTCTTGGTGATGGACATTGAGCTTTACCCTCTCCCGACCCAGAGTGTATTGGTATCCTTTCTGCACTCGGTTTCCAGCATGAACATGCGCTGAGTTATCAGCTGAGGGAGGGCGGTAGGGGGTAATCAGCAGGAAGTGATCTTACCATGTCTGACTGGAAGAAATACGACTGAATTATGTACTTAGTCAATGTTGAGGACCCGGAGGGTTTCTCCCTCCCAACTGTAGATCCCTGTGCCTCCACCTCTATTCGGTCTGTGCAGACCCTGGGACGGTGATGAGGGAGTCGGAAATATTGACTGATAGGAATTATTCTGTGAGTAAGACTATGCGAGAATTCAATATTTCCAGAGGGTTTAATGGACTATTGAGATGCATACAGGGTATTTATCTCATTGGTTAATGTTTTAAGCGTTTTCTTTTGATTCCTTCGTATCAGTCCTTTGCTCCTGTTAATCTTTCTTCCCCTCAGTCAAACACCACCACATGTTTGTGTGGTTGAGGTCACTCTTTATAAACTTGCTGTTCTTGTTCTTGTCCTAGTTTCAGACAAGAGAGAAATGAAATGGGAATCAAATTCCTGAACTGAGGCGGGGGCAGTAAAATCTATGCAACCTCGAAATTAAATCTCAGGATTTAGGTGGCTGCAGCGTAAACTAGGCAGCCCAGGGAATGAAATTCCCGGAATGAGGCTGGAGCAGAGCTATCTAGGTGGCCCTGGGAATGAAATTCCTCGACTGAGGCGGGAGCAGGGAAATATAGTCAGCCTGAAGAACAACATTCCTGAACTGAGGCTGGAGCAGTGTAATCTTTGCTGTCCTGGGAATGTAATTCCTGGATTGAGGAAGGAGCAGTGTAAACTAGATGGCTCTAACAATTACATTCCTGGATTGAGGAGGGAGCATTTTAAACTAGATGGCTCTGCTAATGAAATTCCTAGGTTGATGTGGGAGCAGTGTAAGCTAGGTGGCCCTGTCAATGAAATTCCTAGATTGAAGCGGGCGCAGTGTAATCTAGGTGGACCTGGCAATTAAATTCCAAGATTGAGGAGGGAGCAGTGGAATCTAGGTGGCTCTGACAATTACATTCCTGGATTGAGGCGGGAGCAGTGTAAACTAGGTGGCCCTGGCAATGAAATTCCTAGATTGAGGCGGGAGCAATGTAAACTAGGTGGCCCTGGCAATGAAATTCCTGGATTGAGGCGGGAGCAATGTAAACTAGGTGGCCCTGGCAATTAAATTCTTGGATTGAGGCGGGAGCAATGTAAACTAGGTGGCCCTGGCAATGAAATTCCTGGATTGAGGCGGGAGCAATGTAAACTAGGTGGCCCCGGCAATTAAATTCCTGGATTGAGGCGGGAGCAATGTAAACTAGGTGGCCCTGGCAATTAAATTCCTGGATTGAGGCGGGAGCAATGTAATCTAGGTGGCCCCGGCAATTAAATTCCTGGATTGAGGCGGGAGCAATGTAAACTAGGTGGGCCTGGCAATGAAATTCCTAGATTGAGGCGGGAGCCGTGTAAACTAGGTGGCTCTGGCAATTAAATTCCTGGATTGAGGCTGGAGCAGAGTAAACTAGGTGGCCCTGGCAATGAAATTCCAGGATTGAGGCGGGAGCAGTGTAAACTAGGTGGCCCTGGCAATGAAATTCCTGGATGGAGGCTGGAGCAGAGTAAACTAGGTGGCCCTGGCAATGAAATTCCTGGATTGAGGCGGGAGCAGTGTAAACTAGGTGGCCCTGGCAATGAAATTCCTGGATTGAGGCGGGAGCAATGTAAACTAGGTGGCCCTGGCAATGAAATTCCTAGATTGAGGCGGGAGCAATGTAAACTAGGCGGCCCTGGCAATGAAATTCCTGGATTGAGGTGGGAGCAATGTAAACTAGGTGGCTCTGACAATGAAATTCCTAGATTGAGGCCGGAGCAATGTAAACTAGGTGGCTCTGACAATGAAATTCCTAGATTGAGGCGGGAGCAATGTAAACTAGGTGGCCCTGGCAATGAAATTCCTGGATTGAGGTGGGAGCAATGTAAACTAGGTGGCCCTGGCAATGAAATTCCTAGATTGAGGCGGGAGCAATGTAAACTAGGTGGCCCTGGCAATTAAATTCCTGGATTGAGGCGGGAGCAATGTAAACTAGGTGGCCCTTGGAAGGAAATTCCTGGGTTGAGGCGGGAGCAATGTCATGTAGGTGAGTAAATGTAAGAAGTCACACAACACCTGGTTATAGTCCAACAGTTTTATTTGAAGTCACAAGCTTTCGGAGCGCTGCTCCTTCGTCAGGTGAAGTGAAGAGATGCATATAGATACAGCTTATATAGTCAGAGAATAATGTCAGATGTTTACAGGTAATCTTTCTAACTGCCATTTATCAAACCTCGGCAGAGAGATAATCACAGCAATTAAAGGTGTGAATGGTGTCCAAACAGGTCAGTCAGGAAAACATCACATCAACGAACAATGAGGTGGTGTCACTAAGGGTCAAATGTTGCAGATGCTGGGGTCTGTGTGAAAAACAATAAAACAGACAAAAAACATTTTTTTTTTGCTGGAAATCACAGCAGGTCAGGCCGCATCTGTGTAGAGAGAACAAGCCAACAACGACTCGAGTCTGGATGACCCTACGTCAGGTGGGGTTACATGTAGCGTGACATGAACCCAAGATGCCGGTTCAGGCCGTCCTCATGGGTGCGGAACTTGGCTATCAGTTTTTGCTCGACGATTTTGCGTTGTCGTGTGTCTCAAAGGCTACCTTGGAGAATGCTTACCCGAAGATCGGAGGCTGAATGTCCTTGACTGCTGAAGTGTTCCCCAACTGGGAGGGAACACTCCTGCCTGGCGATTGTTGCGCGGTGTCTGTTCATCCGTTGTCACAGTGTCTGCATGGTCTCGCCGATGTACCATGCTCCGGGGCATCCTTTCCTGCAACGTATGAGGTAGACAACATTGGCCGTGTCACATGAGTATGTACCATGTACCTGGTGGGTGGTGTCCTCACGTGTGATGATGGTATCTGTGTTGATGATCTGGCATGTCTTGCAGAGGTTGCTGTGGCAGGGTTGTGTGGTGTCGTGGTCGCTGTTCTCCAGAAAGCTGGGTAATGCTCCTAGAAGTGGTCATTCTTCTCTCCCACCCCCCGTGCAGCTGATCCCCCAGTGGTGCCATGGCCTTTTCTCTGGCTGCTCTTCCCAGTGGAGCCATCACCGCCACAAGTTTCCAGAACTGTGAACCAGTTAGTGAGCGAGATGCACTCTGGGGTTTCCTGCCCTACCTGCCTGGTCCTCATACTCTGTCTGCTGGTCACCAATTCCCTCTCTGCCTGCACACTCTGAGGCTGTGGGGTGACCACTTCTAGGAGCATGCTTTCCAAGTATTTCTCTGCCTCCATGATGCACTGTAGTGACTCCAGCTGCCGCTCAAGCTCCAAACACGGAGCTCAGGTTGATGCAGTTGGCGACACTTCCTGCACATGTGGTCGTCTAGGCCATAAGAAGCATCCAGGATATCCCACATGGCACACGATGTGCAAATGACAGTACTGAGCTACCCTGCCATGCCTCTATTTACCAGTCTATTGGGATAATTTCGCAGAAATAAACTTAAAACTTTACAAGAAACTCTCAAAAACTTCTCACCAATCAGCACCTCCCTCTTTTAGATGGGCTATGAAATACGTCTGTCTGATGGTCACCCATTCCCTCTCTGTCTACACAGTCTTAAGCTGCCGGGTGACCACCACCTGAAACGTGCTATCCACGTAGCTCTCAGCCTACAGATGGACCGCACTGTCATCAGCTGCTTCTCAAGCTCCAAAATTTGTGGGAAGTGTCCTGGGATTCCCAAATGGCACAGGATGTGCACTCCACGTTACTGAGGTGCTGGCTCATGCCTCTACCTAATTGACTATTAATTAACTTAACAGAATTAAACTCAAGACTTAAAAAAGTCATCATCTACTCACCATTTCTTGTTTCAGCATCTTTCCTTGTGCTGACGTCACTTACCTCGCTCCCTTATGCTCGCTCCCGGCTCCGGGTTCTCTGGCCTACCTTTATCTGCAGCTGCCCCTCTCATTCTCTCCTCCTCCCCCCTCTGCCCCTAATTCCTACTCTCTCCAAATTCACAACCATAGCACTCTGTTTAGAAGCACTCCTTTTAGGATCACTCTGTGCAGGCCACTGAAAAAAATGGATTTCCACAAAACTTGTTCTATGATTTACTCCATACCAGGATTTCAGGATCAAAAAAATAACAATCAATGAATTGCCCTAAACGACAGGATCTTAGAGCTGATACCACTGATGGAACGATGTGACTCACCTACATGGTGTGGAGATGCCGGAGTTGGACTGGGGTGGACAAATGTAAGAAGTCACACAACACCAGGTTATAGTCCAACAGCTTTAATTGAAGTCACAAGCTTTCGGAGCGCTGCTCCTTCATCAGGTGAAGTGGAGAGAGTGCCAGGATGTCACTGAGCGGCTGAAGAACATTCTGAGTGGGGACGGTAAACAGCCAGACGTCATTGTCCATATTGGCACTAACGAAATAGGCAGAAAGAGAGATGAGGTCCTGCAGGCAGACGAAAGGGAGCTAGGAAAGAGATTAATAGGCAGGGCATCAAAGGTAGCAATCTCTGGATTACTCGCAGTGCCAAGTGCTAGCGCCTACAGGAATAGGAGGATAGAACAGATGAATCCGTGGCTGGAGAGGTGATGCAGGAGGAAGGGCTTTAGATTCCCGAGGCATTGGGATCCTTTCTGGGGAAGGTGGGAACTGTACAAGCTGGACGGGTTACAACTCAACGGAGATGGGACCAATATTCTCGCGGGGAGGTTTGCTAGTGCTGTTGGGGAGGGTTTAACCTAGCTTGGCAGGGGGGTGGGCACCAGCATATAGGAGTAGAAAAGAGGAATAAGGTGCATAAAGCAGTGAGTGTGTTTGTTAGTACAAGAAAAGAAAGTAGTGTTAGAGGCAGAAGTAGTATCATATTAGATAGGAACAGACTAAGAAAATTTACAATAAATCGAAAAATGGGTTTAGAATGCATGTACATAAACGCATAAGGTGTGGTGAATAAGTTTGGTGAGCTACAAGCCCAATTAGCAGTGTGGCAATATGATGTTGTGGCAATAACGCAAATGTGGCTTAAAAACGATGAGGACTGGGCACTTCATATTCAAGGGTACAAGGTGTTCAGAAAAGATAGAGAAATAAAAAAAGGGAGGTGGGGTGGCAGTGCCGATTACGGAAGACATTGTAGTGTTGCAAAGGGAGGATGTTCTTGAGGGGACAAGGACAGAATCCATTTGGTTAGAGCTGAGGAGCAAAAAGTGTATGATCATGCTAGGGGGGGTATTCTATAGGCCTCCAAATAGTGAGAGGGAGGTAGAGGAGTGAATCTGCAGGGAAAGCGCAGAGATATGCAAGAGCTAGTGCATGCTGATATTGGGGAGCTTTAATTACCCAAACATCGATTGGGATAATGCTAGGGTAAAGTGAAATGAGAGGGAGGATTTTCTGAAATGTGTTCAGGATAAATTCCTTGACCAGTATATTCTTGGCCCAACTAGAAAGGAGGCATTGCTGGATCTGGTGCTGGGGAAAGAGGTGGTCCAGCTCGACCAAGTGACTATGGGAGAACACTTTGGCACGTGTGATCATCGTATCATAAGAATTAGATTAGCAATGGAGAGGAGCAAGGAACAATCTAGAGTGGACTTTCTAAACTGGAATAGGGCTAACTTCAATGGGATGCGAAAGGATCTAGCCAGGGTAAAATGGAACCAAAGACTGACAGGAAAAACTGTAACAGAACAATGGGTGATCTTTAAGGAGGAGATGTTCCAAGTACAGGCTAGGTACATTCCAATAAGAGGTAAGGGTAAGGGAACCAATGCAAGGACTCTTTGGATGGCGAGAGAGATAGAGAAGATGATGAAACAAAAAAGGAGGGTGTGTGATTCATGTCAGTTTAAATCTTCAAGGGAGAACCACACCAAATACGTTAAGTTGAGAGGGGAAGTGAAGATGAAAATAAAATTGGCAGAGGGAATATGAGAGTAGAATGGCAGTAAACATAAAAGGGAACCCAAAAATCTTCTGCTGGAATGAAAATAGCAAGAGGCGGGGTGGGGCCAATTAAGGACAAAGAAGCTGATATATGCTTAGACACGCAGGGCAAGTCTAGAATACTCAATGGCCCAGAACTTGGTGTCGGGGGCTTGCCGCGCGTGCAAGCCCCCGATGTGCACTTACCCGGTGCGCCGACATCTGAAACCTGGCCTGCAGTGGATTTCCTGTCAGTGGCCCGGTTCTGATGTTGGCGCGCTGTGCTAACCTGACCCAGCGGCGTAGTTAGTGCGATGTGCCGGCTGGGATCAGGTGAGCACTGTTCAGCCAATCAGGGGAGGGGAAACTTCATTCATAAGTTTGAGAGTAAGAACTGTCAAACTCATGAGAAGTACTGCACCCCAAAACACTACTTAAACTTTAAATACATTTTTTTTAAACACCCCAATCATTAAATTAAGTATAAATAAGTTTTTAAAAATAATTTAAACAATAGTTTTTTTTTTGAAAAAAATAAATGTTTAATAATAAGGGTCTAAAACGAAACTTACGTTATTGTAGATTCTTTAAAATAATAAACCTGTGGAAAAAAAATTCTAAATTGCACTAAAACACAACTTACCTGTAAAAATAAATACTTACGTGTGCTTTTTACAAGCATAAAGACCGGAGGCATTTACACATGCGCAATTTCCCCAAAACAGAGGAAATCCAAGACACATGCGCTGCCCCCTACAGCGCACACACTAGCCTCTTCACCTCTTGGGTTAGAGGAGAGGAAATGCCAGTTTTCAGCGCATGCGCTGTGCATGCTGAAAACCGGCATTTCCTCCGGCCAGACGCGTGAGTACCCCTTCCGTACTCACCCGTTTGGGGAGGATTTACTGCCCCATTGAATACTTTGTATCGGTGTTTACAAAGGAGGTGGATGCCGTCAAAAAATCGGTAGTTGTGGAAAAGGTAGCAGCAACGGACGGGGTAAAAATAGATACACAGGATGTATTAGAAAGGCTGGGTTTGTTTAGTGTAGATAAGTCGACTGGTCCAGATGGCTTGCATCCCAGGTTGCTAAGGGAATTGGGGGATGAGATAACGGAAGGGCTTGCCATAATTTTCCAATCTTCCCTAGATGCGGGGGAGGTGCCTGAGGATTGGAAAGTGGCAAAAATGACACCACTGTTCAAGAAAGGGTGTAAGGACAGTCCTAGTAACTACAGGTCGGTCAGTTTAACAGCAGTGTTGGGTAAAGGTTTAGAAACAATAATCAAGAAAAAAATTAACGGGCATTTGGAGAGGTTTAAGCTAATTAAGGAAAGCCAACCCAGATTTGTAAAAGCCAGATCATGTTTGACTAATCTAAATTAATTTTTTGACGAAGTAACAGGGAGGATTAATGAAAGGAATGCAATGGATGTTGTCTACATGGATTTTAGGAAGGCGTTTAACAACGTACCACATAGAAGGCTGGTTAACAAAATTGAGGCTCTTGTAATAGAATGGTCAGTGGCAGCTTGGATAAGGAATTGGCTTAATGACAGAAAACAGCGTGTTGTGGTAAATGGCTGTTTTTAAGATTGGAGGATGGTAGCCAGTGGTGTTCCGCAAGGGTCAGTGCTGGGGGCACTGCACTGCTTTTTTTGATATACATAAATGACCTGGATATTGGAATATAGTGTTGAATTTCTAAATTTGCCAGTGACACCAAACCTGGGGGTGTGGCAAACAGTGAGGATGATATCAATCGGCTGCAACAGGACATAGAAAGGCTAGTAGTGTGGAAAGACAAGTGACAGATGGAGTTTAATACAGAGAAGTGTGAGGTGATGGATTTTGTCAGAACCAACAGGGAGAGGCAATATACACTTAATGAAACAGACACATAGAAACATAGAAGATAGGAGCAGGAGTAGACCATTCGGCCCTTCGAGCCTGCTCCGCCATTCAATGAGGTCATGGCTGGTCATCCAAATTCAGTACCCTGTCCCTGCCTGCTCCACATATCCCTTGATCCCTTTAGCCTTAAGAAATATATCCAACTCCTTCTTGAATATATTTAATGAACTGACCTCCACCGCCCTCTGTGGCAGAGAATTCCACAGGTTCACCACTCTCTGGGTGAAGAAATTCCTCCTCATTTCAGCCCTAAATGGCTTACCCCTTATCCTTAGAATATGACCCCTGGTTCTGGACTCCCCGGCCAGCAGACTCATCCTTCCTGCATCTAGTCTCTCCAGGCCTGACAGAATTTTATAGGTTTCGATGAGATCCCCTCTCAACCTTATAAACTCCAGTGAGTATAAGCCCAATCGACCCAATCTCTCACCATACGTCATTCCTGCCATCCCAGGTATCAGCCTGGTAAATATTCGCTGCACTCCTTCCATGGCAAGAACGTGCTTCCTCAGGTAAGGCGACCAAAACTGCACACAATACTCAAGGTGTGGTCTCACCAAGGCCCTGTACAACTGTAGCAAGACATCCTTGTTCCTGTACTCGAACCCTCTTGCTACGAAGGCCAACATACCATTTGCCTTCTTAACCACCTGCTGTACCTGCATGCTTATCTTCAGCGATTGCTGCACAAGGACACCCAGGTCTCTTAGCACTTCCCCTTCTCCCAATCTATTGCCATTCAAAAAATAATCTGCCATCCTGTTTTTGCCACCACAGTGGATAACCTCACATTTATCGACATTATAGTGCATTTGCCATGTTTCTGCCCAATCACCCAACCTGTCCAAATCGTCCTGCAGTTTCACGACATCCTCCTTACAGCATACCCTCCCACCCAGCTTTGTGTCGTCTGCAAATTTGGAGATATTACATCCAATTCCCTCGTCCAGATCATTAATATATATTGTGAACAGCTGGGGTCCTAGGACCGATCCTTGAGGTACCCAACTAGTCACTGCCTGCCACTCAGAAAATGACCCGTTTATTCCAACTCTTTGCTTTCTGTCCGCCAACCAGTTCTTTATCCAAGTCAATACCTTGCCCCCAATCCCATGTGCCTTAATTTTGCACGCTAATCTCTTATGCGGGACCTTATCGAAAGCCTTCTGAAAGTCCAAATACACGACATCCACTGGTTCTCCCTGATCTATTTTACCAGTTACATCCTCAAAAAATTCCAGTAGATTAGTCAAGCATGATTTACCTTTTGTAAATCCATGTTAACTTTGTCCGATCCTGTCACTGCTTTGCAAGTGCTCTGCTATTACATCTTTTATAATGGACTCCAGCATTTTCCCCACTATTGATGTCAGGCTTACTGGTCTATAATTCGCCACTTTTTCTCTACCACCTTTTTTGAATAGTAGGGTAACATTAGCTACCCTTCACTCCATGGGTACTGTTCCAGAGTCTATCGAGTTCTGGAAGATGACCAGCAGTGCATCTACTATTTCTAGGATCACTTCCTTAAGTACCCTGGGATATAGATTATCAGGCCCTGGGGATTTATCGGCATTCAGTCCCATCAATTTTCCTAACACCATTTCCCTACAAATACTGATTTCTTTCAGTTCCACTCTTTCATCAGACCCGATGTTCCCCGGCATCTCTGGGAGGTTATTTGTGTCCTCCTTTGTGAAGACAGAACCAAAATATATATTTAGTTGGTCTGCCATTTCTTTGTTCCACATTATAAATTCCCCTGATTCTGACTGCAAGTGACCTACGCTTGACATCACCAATCTTTTTCTCTTCACATATCTGTAAAAGCTTTTACAGTCAGTTTTTAAGTTCCCTGCAAGCTTACTCTAATATTCTATTTTCCCTTTCTTAATTAATACCTTTGTCCTCCTTTGTTGAATTCTAAACTGCTCCCAATCCTCAGGATTATTGCTTTTTCTGGCCAATTTATATGTCCTCTCCTTGGATCTTGTGCTAGCCCTAATTTCCCTTGTTAGCCACGGTTGAGTCACCTTTTTTGTTTTATTTTAATGCCAAACTGGGATGAACAAATTCTGTAGCTCATCCATTCGATCTTTGAATGTTTGCCATTGCCTATCCTCCGTCAACCATTTGAGTGCCATTCCACAATCAATCCTACCCAACTCTGTCCTCAGACCATCGTAGTTTCCTTTATTTAACGTCAGGACCCTAGTCTCTGAGTCAACTACTTCATTCTCCATCTTAATGAAGAATTCGGTCATATTATGATCGCTCCGACCCAAGGGGCCTCGTACAACAAGATTGCTAATTAATCCTTTCTCATTACATAATACCCAATCTAAGGTGGCCTGATTTCTGGTTGGTTCCTCGACATATTGGTCTAGGAAACCATCCCGTAAACACTCCAGGAATTCCTCCTCCACATTATTTTAACTAATTTGGTTGGACCAATCTATATGCAGATTAAAGTCACCCATGATGACTCCTGAGCCCTTATTGCACGCTTCTTTAATTTCCCTTTTAATGCCATCCCCAACCTCCGCCTTACTGTTTGGAGGTCTATATACCACCCCCACTAACGTTTTTTCCCCTTAGTATTTCTCAATTCTACCCATACAGATTCCACATCATCAGAGCTAATATCCTTCATTACAATTGTGTTAATCCCTTCTTTAACCAGTAATGCTACACCACCTCCCTTACCTTTTTGCCTATCTTTCCTGAATATCGAATACCCCTGGAAGTTGAGTTCCCAGTCTTGGCCATCCTTGAGGCACGTTTCTGTAATCACAACCAAATCATATTCGTTGACCTCTTTTTGCGCAGCCAATTCATCCACCTTATTACAAGTGCTCCTCGCATTAAGACACAAACACTTCAGGCTTGTTTTTTTTACGCTCTTAGACCTATTAGAATTATTATTTACTGTGGCCACGTTTGATTTAAACCGTTGATTTCTCTGACTGCCACTTTTGTTTTTTCCTTCCTATCTTTTGCTTTTATCCTTGTTTCCCTTTCCTCTGCCTCCCTGCTCAGGTTCCCAACCCCCTGCCATTTTAGTTTAAACCCTCCCCCACAGCACTAGCAAACACTCCACCTAGGACATCATCCAGCCCTGCCCAGGTGCAAACCATCCGGTTTGAACTGGTCCCACCTCCCACAGAACCGGTTCCAATGTCCCAGGAACTTGAATCACTTCCCCTGGCACCATTCCTCGAGCCACGTATTCATCTGAAGTATCCTTCTATTTCTACACTGACTAGCACGTGGCACTGGTAGCAATCCCGAGATTACTACCTTTGAGGTCCTGTTTTATAATTTATCTCCTAACTCCCTATATTCCACTTTTAGGGCCTCATCCTGCTTTTTACCTATATCGTTGGTGCCTATATGCACCACGACAACTGGCTGTTCACCCTCCCCTTCCAAGATGTTCTGCAGCCGTTCGGAGACATCCTTGACCCTTGCACCAGGGAGGCAACACACCATCCTGGAATCTCGTTTGCAGCCGCAGAAATGCCTATCTATTCCCCTTGCAATAGAATCCCCTATTACTATAGCTCTACCCCTTTTTCCTCCCGTGCTGTGCAGCAGAGCCACCCCTGGTGCTAGGAAGTTGGCTGCTCTTGCCTTCCTCTGATAAGCAATCCCCCCCTACAGTACTCAAAGTGGTGTACCTGTTGGAGAGGGGGATGGCCACAGGGTCCACTGCACTAACTGCCTGCACCTATTACTCTGCCTGTTGGTCACTCGTTCCCCTAGGAAAATGATGTCATGGCGATAACAGAGACCTGGCTCTAAAAAGGGCAGGATTGGGTACTAAATATTCCTGGATATACGATGTTCGAGAAAGATAGTGCAGGAAAGAAAGAAGATTGGGTAGCAGTACTGATTAAGGAGCAAATTACAGAGCTAGAGAGTGAGGATGTCTAGGAGGGTCAAGGACAGAATCTATTTGGTTAGAGTTAAGAAACAATAGAGGTGCCATTACACGACTAGTTTATTCTGTAGGCCACCAACTAGTGGGAAGAATACAAAGGAGAAAATGTGCAGGGAAATTACAGGGAGGTGGAAGAAATGTATAGTAGTAATAATGCGGGACTTCAATTAACCTAATATAGACTGGGTTAGTAAAAGTATAAAGGGCAGACAAGGGGAAGACTTTCTGAAGTGAGTGCAAGAGGATTTTCGAGATTGGTGCATTTCTGGTCCAAAGAGGAAGGACGCATTGCTGGATCTGGTTCTGGGGAATGAGGTGTGTCAGGTGGAGCAAGTTTCAGTAAGGGAACATTTAGGGAACAGCGATCAGAGCATCATTAGCTTTAGATTAGCTATGGAAAAGGACAGGGAACAATCTATAGTAAAAAATACTTAAATGGAGGAGTGCCAGTTTCAGTGGGTTGAGAACGGAGCTGGTAAATTGGAAACAAAGATTAACAGGAAAAACTGTAATTGAACAATGGGCTGCCTTTATAGAAGTGATGATTCGGGTGCAATCGAGGTACATTCCCACGAGGGGGAAAGGTAGGGCAAACAAAGCCGGAGCACCCCGGATGACGAAAAAGATAGTGAGTAAGATGACACAGACAAAGGGGGAGTATGACAGATGTCTGGTTGAGAATACAAGTGAGAAACAGGCTGAACATAGAAAGTTCAGAGATGAAGTCAAAAAGGAAATAAGAGTGGCAAAGAGAGAGTTTGAGGATGGATTGGCAGCTAACAGAAAATGGAATCTAAAAGTCTTCTGATGTAAGAAAAAGGAGGCTTACCATCAAGTAACTTTAAAGTAAGCTTTAAGTAACTTATAAACACACTATATACAAGAGAGGTCTTTACCATGCCTCTGGTAGAAGCCTCTTACAATACTGAATAGACCAGTATTTATACCAGTCCAACAGGAAGTGACACATGACAGGAAGTGAGGTATGTACACAGTTCATAGTTCACAGTTCACAGTTCACAGAAAGTGATGACATAACTTCCCGGAAGTTATTATTTTTATCACATTCTTCCCTCCTGCAGGTTTAGGAGGCTGTGGTCTACCTTTTGGTCCACAGCCGCCGAACAAGGAAGAGTCGCACCCGTTTGGATTCCCGTCGTAGAGGGTCGCTGGTCCACTTACATGCGGTTGGCCATTGGTCAGAGTCCGTGTGGCCTGGATTGCCCTGTGAAGGGTCGGGGAGATCATGGCTTCGAGTACGAGCCCCAATAGGTTCAAAGCCAGACTGCCTCTGTTCAGAGGGAGGTGCAGAGCTGGTCTGTGGTGGACCAGTACTTTCATGCGTGGTACTGGGAGGGTCGCAACCTTGAGCACGGGGTTCTACCGGCACCAAGCTAGTTGGTGTCCGATCAGGATCCTGGAGAGGGGTACCTGATAGGTCCCAAGAGTTTCCTGGTGAAATGCCATCACCCAATGTCCCACTAGGTCCTGGTGGGCAGGGAGCCAGATCCCGTAATGATATGGTAGATTCTCGGCCGTCGGAATATCGTATGTTTGCATAGGTGGGGTTGGCATCGGTTAGTTCGACCTCGTCTACAAGAGGGTCATTTTTAGACGTCCGAACGTATCTTCGGAGTAATACAGGTCCAGGAGTAGTTAGCCATGACGGGAGTGATGTCCCATGAGATGAGCGACGCTGGAATCCAAAGAACCGCTCATGAGGTGTAGTATTTGTGGCTGTAGAAAGCAGGGACCGTATAGAGTGCAATGCATCCGGAAGCACTGTTTCCCATTGCTGGTCTGGTAGGCCCCGAGATCTTAAAGCGAGACGTACGGAATTCCAGATGATACCGTTATACCTCTCTACCTGCCCATTTCCGATGGGATGGTATGGTGTTGTTTTGCTTGTAGCAATTCCCCGTTCTGAGAGGTAGTCCTTGAGTTCCCTCGACATAAAGGATGGACCCCGATCTGAGTGAATATAAGCCGGCATGCCACAGAGAGAAAATACCTGCTCAAGGCAGCAGATTACTGTGGACGCCAGCATATTGGAGCAGGGGAAGGCAAACGGAAAACGTGAATATTCGTCGATCATGGTGAGCAAATATGTGTTCCGAGTTGAAGAGGGCACTGGGCCCTTAAAATCGATGCTAAGTTGTTGCATCGGTTGGGTTGCATGTATGAGTATACCATCTGAGGGGCGGAAGAACTGAGGTTTTAATTCCGCACAAAGCCGGCATTCTGAGCATATTTTCTTTACATCTCCAGTGGAAAAAGGGAGATTCCGTGATCGTACGAAATGTAGCATGCGCGTAACGCCAGGATGACACAAACCATTGTGGACATCCATGAGAGTGGAGGATGACATAGTGGAGCAGAATGCCCGTGTGAGGTTGTCCGGGGCCACATTCTCCTTGCCAGGCCGATAGAGAATGGTATAACCAAAAGAGGCCAGTTCCATCCTCCAAAGTTGTATTTTATTATTCTTAATTTTGGTTCGCTTTCGATTATCGAGCATGAAGGCGACTGATCGTTGGTCCGTGATCAATGTAAAGTGCTGGTAAGCTAGAAAATGGTTCCACTTCCGTACTGCCTCTATGATGGCTGTGGCTTCTTTCTCAACCGGAGGATAATGTAGCTCGGCACCTTGTAAGGTCCTGGACATAAATGCTACAGGACGACCTTCCTGATTCAGAGTAGCCGAGATCGCCACCTCCGAGGCATCACATTCAACCACGAAAGGGAGATTCTCATCAATGGAGTGAAGAGCCGCTTTCTCCAACTGTTTTTTGAGAAGGTTAAAGGCTGCAACAGCCGCTGTTCCCAGTGGAAATGATCTAGCATGCAGCAAGGGTTGGATTTTGTCCGAAAAATGAGGAATCCATTTAGCGTAGTATGCAAACAGACCGAGAGCCCGACGTAAAGAAGCCGGATTCTTAGGTGACGGGAGCTCTTGGAGCGGGCGAAGTCTTTCTGGGTCTGGCTGAATGATACCATTGCCTACGCAGTAGCCAAGGATGTTGATGGTCGGTTGCGACTCAACAGATTTGGATTCATTCAGGGTCAAATTACGGCGATGGAGGGCGTCCCGAAATTTTTGGAGGTTGGAGTCGTGTTCCTGTTGATCGTGACCTGCAATGGTAATGTTATCAAGATTGGGAAAAGTGTCCCTTAGGTTTTCCTGCTTAACCAGGCCATCCATTGCCCGTTGAAAGACAGCCACTCCATTAGTAACCCCGAATGGGAGGCGACGAAATTGGTACAGCCGTCCATTAGCCTCAAAGGCTGTGTACTGCTTATCTGAGACCTTCAAGGGTAACTGATGATAGGCACTTTTTAAATCGTAAGTTGAGAACACTTTGTATTCGGCCAGTTTATTAACCATATCATCAATGCGTGGCAATGGGTAGGCGTCCAAGTCGGTATATTGATTGATGGTTTGTGAATAATCGATGCATAGTCGCTGTTTGTGAGGTTTTAGAGGGTTCTTGACAATGACGACTTGAGCCCGCCAGGGCGACGAACATGGTTCAATGATATCCTCTGCTAGAAGTCGAGAGATTTCAGCCGCAATAAAAGATTGGTCTTCCTGATTAAAGCGCCGCGATTTCGTTATTATCGGTTGGCATTGAGGCGGAATACTGGCAAATAATGAGGGTTCATCAAGTGAAGCTGCTGATAATGCACAAAATGGTAATTTAGACGGTGTATTAGAAATAGTAAGTCCGGGTTTGGATCCACCAAACTCAATGGTGAGTTTCTTATGCTGTTTTTGGAAGTCCAGTCCTAAGAGGAGATCACTACATAAGTCCTTGAGCACCGAAAGTCGGGTGGAGGGATACATACGACCATGAAGTGTCATATCAACAACACAAAAGCCGGAGATTCTGGTATTAAGTGATGACTGGGCCATTGCAATTGCCTGGTCCGATGGGAAGACATGTAGTTTCAATTTCGCAACAATCTGTTCCTTAATGAAACTATCAGTACTTCCTGAGTCAATTAAGGCATCTAAGGTATGCCCTTTAATTGAAATTTTTGTGGCTGCATGAGACAGGTTCTGTGGGCAAGCAGCTGTAATTGGTGTCGTTGCACAGAGAGTGGCTGAAACTCTCGGTGTGCTTCTTCGGGAGAGAGCTCGAGAGGAAGCTTGATAGGTCCTAGCTGGAGCATCTTGATAGGCCCTAATTGGGGCAGTTCGGTAGGCCTTAGCTGGATTGGCCCTCGTAGAGGCCCTTGATAGGCAAACTTTAGCAAAGTGTCCTTTTTTCCCGCAATAACTGCAGATTGCATTGCGAGCAGGGCAGGTTTTCCTAGGGTGAAAAGCATCTCCACAAAAGAAGCATTCCTTCCTAGATTGCCAAGAGGCTGCTAAAGTGGGGTCGTCCTCCTCTTCTTCATCAGAATTATCAGAATTAGATTCCCCCATGATAGGGTTCACCTGAGACCGCTTGAATTGTCTGGTTGCAGCTACAGCAGCAGATCGAGATCTGGGCAGCTGATAGAGGTCTGCATTTCTCTTTGCCAAATCCAGTGAACAAGCTAGGTCAAAAGCTTTTTGTAGCTCAAGTGTTTTACTTTCTAATAGACGCTGGCGTATAAATGGAGAGGCAATCCCGCAGATGAAAGCATCACGAATCATTTCTTGGCGGTACAGCTCAGCTGAGGCTGCCTGAAAGTTACAATCTACGCTGAGCCTGCGAAGTTCTTGCAGGAATTCGTCAATTGATTCCCCTGGCCCTTGTCGGGCTGTGGCCAGTAGATGTCTAGCATAGACCTCATTTGGGGTCTTGGCATACAGTTTCTTAAGTGCCCGAATCACCTCATCGTAATTATCCCATTCATCAACATATTCGAACACTTTTGGGGTCACATAATTGATAAGTATCTTCAATCTAGCAGGAGCATCCGCTTCACATTCATCCAGAAAATTCTCAAAAGTACGGTACCAATGCTTCCATACCCTGCCAGCTGCTGGTGCATTCGGGTCCAAGTCCAGACGCATAGGTCTAAGGATTTTCTCCATGATGGGTGGTTCCCTGGATCCTTAATTCCGAGTTTGTCCGAAGGTCTAGTATTTGTGAGTGTAAATACTAAGTTACTTAAATTGATGTAAGAAAAAGGAGGCTTACCATCAAGTAACTTTAAAGTAAGCTTTAAGTAACTTATAAACACACTATATACAAGAGAGGTCTTTACCATGCCTCTGGTAGAAGCCTCTTACAATACTGAACAGACCAGTATTTATACCAGTCCAACAGGAAGTGACACATGACAGGAAGTGAGGTATGTACACAGTTCATAGTTCACAGTTCACAGTTCACAGAAAGTGATGACATAACTTCCCGGAAGTTATTATTTTTATCACATCTTCTATATGCATATAAATAGTAAATGGGTAGGAAAAGGAGGGGTGGGGCCGAAAAGGGACCAAACAGGAGAACTAGGAGTGGAAGCAGAGGGCCTGGCTGAGATATTACATTAATATTTTGCATCTGTCTTCAACAAGGAAGAAGCTGCTGCCAAAGCCATAGTGAAAGAGGAGGTAGTTTAGATATTGGATGGGCTAAAAATTGATAAACGCGAGGAACATAAAGTCCTGCTGTACTGAAAGTAGATCAGTCACTAGGAGCGGATGGGATGCATCCTAGGATGCTGAGGGAGGTAAGGGTATAAATTGCGGAGGTACTGGCCATAATCTTCCAGCTCTCCTTAGATACGGTGTGGTGCTAGAGAACTGGAGAACTGCAAATGTTACACCCTAGTTCAAAAACGGGCGCAAGGATAAATCCAGCAACTTTGGTGGCGGGGTTGCTTTTAGAAACGATGATCAAGGATAAAATTAGCAGTCACTTGGTTAAGTTTAGATTAATTAAGGAAAGCATGCATGGATCTGTCAAAGGCAAATCGTGCTTAACTACTGTTTTGGGTGCGGTAGTGGACCCAAATGCAGACAGACAGCCAGAGATTTGAGATGGAGTAAAACTCAAAAGATGCTTTACTAGACGGCTCTTCAAATGCAGGACATACAAAGAATTCTTCAAACAAAAGATCAAAGTAACAATTCAAAGAAACAAAAGCGAGTATACCAAACGCAGAGCAAGGACTATGAACTAACCTGTGACTTGCAGGCATGAGAACTCAAGACTGTGTGACTGGGGCTGGAAATAGTCAGCTTAAATAACAGGCCTGATTACTCTGATGAGTAAATTACTCTAATGAGACACAGGTGAGGAGAGAGGTACAGAGACATGGCAGCAGTGTACTGAGGCATCCTAACAGCCCTCTGGCGTCCAGCAGAGGAACGTGTAGCTGGGACCCTGACAGAACCCCCCCCCCCCCACTAGGGACGGCACCTGATGTACCCGCAGTAGCCTCTGGCTGGCGCCGGTGGAACTCCCAGATAAGCCCAGGATCCAGGATGTCACGAGCCGGAACCCAGGAGCGCTCCTCTGGACTGTAACCCTCCTAGTCCACCAAATACTGGAGACTCCGCAGACCAGGCGGGAGCGAAGGGGACGGCTGACAGTGTAGGCGGGCTGGCCCCTTACTAGTCGAGGGGCTGGAGGTGGTCTGGTGGCTGGGGATAGGGGACTGGTCTGCACAGGTTTGAGACAGGAGACATGGAAGGATGGATGGATCCTCATGGATCGAGGCAACAGGAGACGGTAGGTAACTGGGTTTATCTTCCGGAGTATCTTGAATGGACTGACGAAGCGAGGAGCCAGTTTGCAGGACTCGACCCGCAGGGTAAGGTCCCGGGTGGAGAGCCAAACCATTGGCCCAGGCCGGAGCAAAGGGGCAGGATTGCATCATCGGTTGGCCTGGATCCTCTGTCGACTTGATGCCAGTTGCAGCGCAGGACGGGCCTTTCTCCAGGTCCACTGGCAGCACCGGACGAACGACTCTGCCGACGGTACCCCCACCTCAGGTTCCTGCTTGGGGAACAACAGAGGTCGGTAACTGAACTGACACTCGAACGGTGACATCCCAATGGAGGAGTTCTGTAGTGTGTTGTGAGCATATTCCACCCAAATGAAGTGTTTGCTCCAAGTAGAGGGGTTGGAGGAGGCAAGGCAGCGCAGAGTCATCTCCAGGTCCTGATTCATCCTCTCGGTCTGCCCATTGGACTGGGGATGATAACCCAAGGAGAGGCTGACCGCCGCACCCAGGAGACGACAGGAAGCCTTCCAGAACCGGGAGGTGAACTGGGGACAATGGTCTGACACTATGTCTAGGGGGTGGCCGTGTAGGCGGAAGACATGCTGCACCATGAGCTCTGCAGTTTCTCGGGCGGAAGGGAGCCTGGGCAGGGGGGATGAACTGGCAGGCTTTGGAGAACCGGTCGACAACAACTAGGATGGCAATGTTACCCTGGGACGGTGGCAGATTGGTGACAAAGTCCAGGGAAAGGTGGGACCAAGGATGGTTTGGAATGGGGAGTGGGTGAAGGAGGCCATGTGGTCGTGTCCTGGGGTTCTTCTGCTGGGCACAGGTGCTGCAAGCTAAGACAAATGACCGGACATCCCTCTTGATCGACGGCCACCAGAATCTACTGTGGATAAACTGGAGCGTCCGGGCGACCCCTGGATGCCCAGTCAGCCGGGACGAATGTCCCCACTGCAGGACTTGGGATTGGACTGTTGTGGGAACAAACAGTCGATTCAGGGGTCCGCCGCCTGGATCGGCCTCCCGCCGTTGTGCCTCTCGAATGGTTGTGTCGATGCCCCAGCGAACCGGAGCCAAAATCCTGGAGCTCGGAAGGATGGGTGTCAGTGTTTCACTTATATCCGGGGGGTCGAATTGCCGGGATAGCGTGTCAGCTTTCAGGTTTTTGGACCCGGGGCGGTAAGAGAGGATGAAGTTGATCCGAGTGAAGAAGAGCACCCACCGGGCCTGGCGAGAATTGAGGCGTTTGGCGTCCTCGAAGTAGGCGAGGTTCTTGTGGTCGGTCCAGACCACGAATGGGTGTTTGGCCCGCTCTAGCCAGTGCCTCCATTCCTCCAACGCCAACTTGACAGCAAGCAGTTCTCTGGTCCCGATGTCATAGTTGTGCTCTGCAGGCAAGAGCCGCCTGGAGAAGAAGGCACACGGGTGGAGTTTCTGGTCTGTGACAGAACGTAGGGACAGGACGGCCCCCACTCCAATTACAGAGGCATCCACCTCGACCCTGAAGGGAAGAGATGCATCGGGGAGGGCCAGAACGGGAGCCGTCGTGAAGCGCCGGTGGAGTTCTTTGAATGCTTTCTGCTCCACGGGTGACCAGTGAAAAAGGGTGGATGTTGTCTTGGTTAAAGCCGAGAGGGGTGCCGCTATGGAGCTGAAGTTTCTGATGAACCTTCTGTAGAAGTTGGCGAAGCCGAGGAAGCGTCGGACCTGTTTGACTGAAGTGGGTGTTGGCCACTCACGGACGGCCTGGGTCTTGTCTGGGTCCATCTGAATGCTGCCATTGGTGATGGCGAAGCCCAGGAAGGAGACAGTGGGGACATGGAAATCACATTTTTCGAGCTTGACTTAAAGGTGGTTTTTAAGAAGCCGGTGCAGTACCTCTCAGACATGCTGAACATGTTCTTGGGGGGAGCTCGAAAAGATGAGAATGTCGTCGAGGTAGACAAAGACGAACCGGTTAAGCAGATCACGGAGAACGTCGTTAATCAGGGCTTGAAAGACCGCGGGTGCATTGGCCAGACCGAATGGCATTACTAAGTACTCATAATGGCCAGTAGGGGTGTTGAAAGCTGTTTCCACTCGTCTCCCTCCCTTATGCGGACCAGATTGTAGGCATTGCGAAGATCCAGCTTGGTAAAGGTTTGGCCCACTGCATGAGCTCGAACACCGTGGACATAAGAGGAAGGGGATAGCGGTTCTTCACAGTGACCCGGTTGAAGCCGCGGTAATCAATGTATGAGTGGAGACCCCCATCCTTTTTTACTGCAAAGAAGCCTGCCCCGGCAGGAGAGGTGGAAGGATGGATAGCACCAGTGGCGAGGGCGTCACGGATATACTCCTCCATGGCAGCGGTCTCAGGAGCGGAGAGAGAAAAGAGGCGACCCGGAGGAGGACAAGTGCCGGGTAGCAAGTCGATGGCACAGTCATACGGGCGGTGAGGAGGAAGGGAGATGGCCTGTCTCGTACTGAAGACCTCTATAAGGTCAGTAAAGGCAGCTGGGACTCGAGAAGGATCGGGGAAACTGAAAGCTCGGGAGAATCAAGAAGTGGCATTGAGAACAGGCAGGTGGCATGGCAGGTAGGACCCCATTCCATGAGCACCCCGGTAAACCAGTTGATATGTGGATTATGGAGAGACAACCTGGGAAAGCCCAGGACCAGAGGAAACTCGGGAGAATGAATGAGGTGGAGCTGGATTGTCTCTTGGTGGTGCTTCTCCACAAATAGCCACAGGGGGTCAGTAATTCGGTGGACGTTACCAGAGCCAAGGGGTCTACCATCAAGGGCAGTAATTGTAAGAGGATGGTCGAGGTCGACCGTCGGGATCTTGAGCTGTCTAGCGAAGTTGAGTTCCATGAAATTCCCTACCGCTCTGGAATCCAAGAAAGCACGGAGGGTGTGTTGCTGATTACCCCAGGAGAGGAAAGAGTAGAGACGGAGACCGGAAGAAGCAGATTCGGGAGTGGTGTTTTGACTCATCACAGTTCTCCCACTGCTGGACAAGTCCTGGCTTTTCCCGCCAACTTGGGACAGGAATCGCGGAAGTGCCCGAATTCCCCACAGTAAAGGCAGCGACTCTCGCGCATTCGTCGCTCCCGTTCAGATTGGGAGAGTCGAGTTCTGCCCAGCTGCATGGGCTCCTCCACGGCGGTAGGTGGCGTTGGGCTCGGGGGTGCTGCATTTGGGTCTGGGGGTGAGAGAAATGGACGGCGGCGTTCTCTTCGCTGCCCGCGGAGTCGATTGTCGATCCGAATGGCCACATCGATAAGAGCCTCGAAATTGTTGATAGATCTGTGAGAGGCCAGTTCATCTTTGACCTCCTCCGAAAGTCCGTGAAAAAAAGTGGCGATGAGTGCCTCCATATTCCAAAGACTTTCAGTGGCGAGAGTACGGAATTCTATGGCGTAGTCCGATAAACAATGATTCCCCTGATGGAGATGGAGCAGTCTATTGGCCGCCTCTCGCCTCTAACTGGATGGTTGAAGACTCGCCTCATCTCCTTGGTGAACATCCGACAGTTGGAGCAGGCAGGGGTTTGTCGCTCCCACATAGCTGTGGTCCAAGCGAGGGCTCTCCCAGTGAGCAGGGAGATGATGTACGCGACCATAGAATGATCGGAGGGGAATCTGGAAGGCTGGAGCTCGAATGGCAGTGAACACTGTATGAGGAAGACGCGACACTTGCCCGGGTGACTGTTGTATCGTTAGGGAGCTGGAAGGTCTGGATCCTTGTCTTGTCGAGGATTAGATGCTGATGGTTGTGCGGAACCCGACTGCTGGCCATGCCTGACAGCCTCGGTTAGGGAATGCAGGCTGTCACGAATCTCCTGCAGCAGTTGGTCGTGCCTCCCGACCGTGGCTCCCTGGCTCATCAGGGCAGAGTGCAGTTGATTAATGTCCTCCCTTGGTTTGCTGGTTTCTGCTGGGTCCATGTTGATGACTCAGTCTTGCTGTTACGGGTGCGGTAGTGGACCCAAATGCAGACAGACAGCCAGAGACTTGAGATGGAGTAAAACTCAAAAGATGCTTTACTAGAAGGCTCTTCAAATATAGGACATACAGAGAATTCTTCAAACAAAAGATCAAAGTAACAATGCAAAGAAACAAAAGCGAGTATACCAAACGCAGGGCAAGGATGATAAACTAACCTGTGACTTGCAGGCATGAGAACTCAAGACTGAGTGACAGCGGCTTGAAATAGTCAGCTTAAAAAACAGGCCTGATTACTTTAATGAGACAATTACTCTAATGAGACACAGGTGAGGAGAGAGCTCCAGAGACATGGCAGCAGTGCACTGAGGCATCCTAAACCGCCCTCTGGTGGCCAGCAGAGGAAAGTGTAGCTGGGACCCTGACAACTAGATTGATGGATTTTTTTGAGGCGGTAACAGAGAGGGTTGATGAGGGTAATGCGAGTGATGTTGTGTACATGGACTTCCAAAAGGCATTCGACAGCACGGGATCTATGGGATGATGGCTTCTTTCTGTGCTGTAACCATTCTATGATTCCATGTTTTATATTTTCCTTTTTCGGTCACTTTCTCGCCTTTTATTCATAGATTTAGATCAATCCAGGGAGAGAAACTCCGTTCTCCCTGTTCTATCATCCGTATTTTTGGATTCTACAGGAATCATGGGATATGGTGATGTGGAGGGGGTGGGGTGACATTTAGATTTCATGCCGAAGATTAGCCATGATCTTATTGATTGGCCGAGCAAGCTCGAAGGGCCGTGTGGCCTTCTATGCTCTTAATTCTTATGGTTTTTGTTTATGGGCGGGTGAGATATTGCGCATTTGCTCATTATCCAGCTATTAATTCTGTAGATCATGTTTAACTGTATTTCTCTCTTTGTCATTCGCCATCCCATCCCCGCTTCGGTCAGCTATTGATTCTGAAGGTGATATCGTGTTACCAAGATTCTAATCTTTTATATTCAACTCAAGCAAATTTATTGTCCGTGACTCTTTATTTAACGATATTCAGTCTAGTATCTACCCTGAACATTTGTAACAGATCAGAAGAATGTTGTCTTGGTTTAGGAGACACTTCACCGAATGGCGAATGTTCATCGACCTGAAACGTTAACTCTCTTTTTCTCTCCACAGATGATACCTGACCCGCTGAATATTTCCGACATTTACTGTTCTCATTTCAGATTTCCAGTATCCACAGTATTTTGCTTTTGTTTTCACCTAATGCTCGTTATGGTTACTTACAGAATCACAGGAACAAATCCTGGCAGATCATAAACACATCATTAAATGCCTGAAATATCCGCTAATCATTCAGTTCCAGCCAGTTTCCCACCATCTGCAGTTCTGCATTAGTGGCGCTGCTGCTGGTGGTTGAAGTAGGAATACAAGGCTAATTTACATTCTCACAAAATGCTCATTCAGACAGATTCAATACATTTATTTCCAATCTTGGTTCTGACTTTACAATTGTATCCCGTACCCGTCTGTCACAGTTCAGTGGATCTCTCAGTGAGACCCAGCCCCCTGCTGTACTTCAGGATAATTAATCCCAGCTGATTGTGACTGAAGTACTGAGGATACAAAATCCTTTGATATCTTTTTGTCTAATATTTTCTGCACAAGTTGGAAACCAACAGTTGAAAAAGTACAAGGATAAATCTCTTCCATTTGTGTTCAGGTAATTTACAAAAGCTTTTGGCGGCACTTTGCCTGTGGGATCAGTCATCTAATTCTGATGCTGATAAATGCATTTAGTGGGACATTACCTGGTGATGGATAGCTATTTACTTTAATTCAGCGTCCATTATTTGCAATGTTACTTGGCCAATATTCATTTCAATGAGGTACAATTTATGTGTTTCAACAAAAAAGAAAACTCAATTTTCAAAACACTTCTGAAAGCCCAGTTATCTTTATAACTGCAGTGCACTTGTATTTATTATTTTAGCATTGTCCTATTACACCCGTACATTTTAAATATAATTGACTGTAATTATTGCCATCGTTGCAGTTTCTGGGTTTTGCTGTTGCATTCATTTTCAGTTCTAGATATAATGGATATTCTAACCAGGAGCAGGAGTACAAGCGGGATTTCCCCCCTCCCTAACACAGGGGCACAGAAGTTAATTTCCCCGGTCCAAATGCTGACTGATCCCGGGGCACGAAGGCATCCTGAGAGGTTCTGTTCCGTTGTGTCCCTGATACCTCGGACGGTGCTTTTGTCTGCTTGTCTAAATATAGATCGATCATTTAATCACTCATTGATCAAACATCTTTTAATTTAATGATATATTTATTCCCATTTCATTTATTGATTCCACAATGTATTCTGATTATTCTTACAATGAACCCTGTACTCAGCTCCACATGTAAAAGAATTAGAATATATCATTGAATTTCGCCAATGAATTGCATATTTCACCCCGAATTCCATCAAATTGCAATTTTTTCCCCAGCCTGATGTATAATTTCCCTGTTATTTCCCTTGCTCACAGTGAACCTAGTGACGATTGTGATCCTGTCTCGGGGAAAGTGCGGTCTCTCCAAATGTGTCACTCGCTACTTGGTGGCCATGGCAGCAGCGGATCTACTGGTCATTATATTGGACCTGATATTGAGGCACATTCCGATTGTTTATTGGGTACACTTTGATTTCGTGCGGTCCATCCCCGTGTGTAATATCCACGCCGTTCTGCTTTATGCAGCCACAGACTGTTCTGTCTGGTTCACCGTCACTTTCACCTTCGATTGATTTGTGGCCATTTGTTGGCAGAAGCTGAAAACTAAATATTGCACCGAGAAAACGGCGACTGTGGTTCTGGGAACAGTGACTGTGCTGAGCGGTTTACATAGAAGATGAAGATAGGAGCAGGAGTAGGCCATTCGGCCCTTCGTGCCTGCTCCGCCATTCGATGAGATCATGGCTGATCCTTTAATTCAGTATCCCGTCCCCGCCTTCTCTCCGTAACCCTTAACCCCTTTTGCCCGTAGAAATATATCTAATTCCCTCTTAAATATATTTAATGAGCTGGCGTACACTGCCCTCTGTGGCAATGAGTTCCACAGGTTCACCACTCTCTGAGTGAAGAAATTCCCCCTCTGTCCTAAATGGTTTAGCCCTTATCCTTAAATTATGTCCTCTAGTTCTGTTCTCACCCGCCAAGGGAAACATTCCTTCTGCATCCAGTCTGTCTAGACCTGTCAGAATTTTATACACTTCTATGAGGTCCCCTCTCAATCTTCTAAACTCCAGTGTGTACATCCCTAAACTACATAGTCTCTCCTCATAGGTCATTCCCGCCATTCCTGGTATCAGCCTGGTGAATCGCCGCTGCACCCCCTCCATGGCAAGAACATCCTTCCTCAGATGAGGCGACCAAAACTGTACACAGTACTCGAGGTGTGGTCTCACCAGTGCCCTGTACAGCTGCAGCAAGGTATCCCTGTTCCTGTATTCTAACCCTTTTGCTATGAAGGCCAGCATACCGTTTGCCTTCTTGACCGCCTGTTGCACCTGCATGCTCGCCTTCAGTGACTGGTGTACAAGAACACCCAGGTCTCTCTGTACTTCCCCCTCTCCCAATCTATTGCCATTTAAATAATAATTTGCCCTCCCGTTCCTGCACCCAAGGTGGATAACTTCGCACTTGTCCACATTATAGTGCATCTGCCATTTATCCGCCCAATCGCCCAGTCTGTCCAAATCGCTCTGGAGCTTCCTGGTCTCTTCCTCTGAGCCCACCCCCCCTCCTAGTTTAGTGTCGTCTGCAAATTTGGAAATGCTGCATCCGACTCCCTGATCCAGGTCATTAATGTAAATTGTGAACAGCTGGGGGCCCAGGACAGATCCCTGTGGTACCCCACTTGTTACTGCCTGCCATTCAGAAAATGAGCCGTTTATTCCAACTCTCTGTTTTCTATCTGACAGCCAGTTCCCTATCCACGCCAAAACTTTCCCCTTTATCCCATGAGCCTCAATTTTCCATGCTAATCTTTTATGTGGGACCTTATCGAAGGCCTTTTGGAAGTCCAGGTACACCACATCTACTGGCTCTCCCCCATCTATTCTACCAGTTACTCCCTCAAAAAATTCCAATAGATTAGTCAAGCACGATTTACCCTTTGTAAATCCATGTTGACTCTGTCCTATCCTGTCCCCATTTGCTAAGTGCTCCGCTATTTCATCCTTAATGATGGACTCCAGCATTTTGCCCACAACTGATGTAAGGCTTACAGGTCTGTAATTACCTGCTTTTTCCCTACCCCCCTTTTTGAATAGTGGGGTAACGTTAGCTACCCTCCAATCCATCGGCACTGTTCCCGAGTCTAATGAATTCTGAAAAATCATCCTTAGTGCATCCGCTATCTCTAGGGCCACCTCCTTCAGTACCCTAGGATGCATATTATCAGGCCCTGGGGATTTGTCCACCTTCAATCCCTTTAGCTTCCTTAACACCATATCCTTAGAGATATTGATTTACGTCAGTTCCTCCTTTGCCAATGTCCCTATTTTTCCCGATATCCCAGGGAGGTTTTTTGTGTCTTCCTTCGTAAAGACTGACCCAAAGTATGCATTTAGTTGATCTGCCATTTCCTTATTTCCCATTATATATTCCCCCGTATCTGACTGCAATGGACCAACTTTGGTTTTCACCAGTCTTTTCCTTTTGATATATTTATAAAAGCTTTTGGAGTTAGTTTTTATATTTTCCGCCAGCTTGTTTTCGTAAGCTATTTTGCCCCTCTTGATCATGCCCTTTGCCCTCCTTTGCTCTATCTTAAACTGTTCCCAATCTTCCGCTCTGGCGCTTTTTTTGGCTATTTTATACGCCCTATCTTTGGATTTTATGCTGTCTCTAATTTCCCCTGTTATCCACGGTTGAGTCACCTTTTTAGATTTCCTTTTATGCCAGATTGGTATAAACAATTTTTGCAATTTTGTCATTCTATCTTTAAATGTTTGCCATTGTTTATCTACCTCCAGTCCTCCCAGGAACGTTGTCCAATCAGACCTACTCAGTTCCCGTCTCATGGCATCATAATTCCCCTTGTTTAAATTCAGGACCTTAGTCTCTGAGTCAATTTCTTCGCTCTCCATTTCGAGTGAGAAATCGATCATGTTATGATCGCTCTGACCCAAGGGTCCCCGTACAACAAGATTACTGATTAGTCCCTTCTCATTGCACAGTACCCAGTCCAATATAGCCTGTTCCCGAGTTGGTTCCTCGACATATTGATCCAGATAACCATCCCTTAAACACTCAAGGAATTCCTCCTCCTCATTATTTTTACTGATTAGGCTAGTCCAATCTATATGTAAGTTAAAGTCACCTATGATGACAGCTGTGCTCTTATTGCACGCTTCTCTAATTTCCCTCGTGATGCCCTCCCTAACCTCTATTTTACTATTTGGAGGCCTATATACCACTCCTATTAATGTTTTTCGCCCCTCGCTATTTCTTAGCTCCACCCATATAGATTCTGTATTAACTGAGTTAATATCCTTCTTTTCAATTGCATTTATCCCCTCTTTTACTAGCAATGCTACCCCTCCTCCCTTTCTTTTTTGTCGATCCTTCCTAAATACTGAATACCCCTGTATGTTAAGCTCCCAGCCCTGCTCACCCTGCAACCATGTTTCCGTAATCCCAATTAGATCATAATTATTAACCTCTATTTCCACAGCTAATTCATCTACCTTGTTCCTGATGCTTCTCGCATTAAGGTATAAAACCCTCAGGCTTTTTTTATGCTCACATTTTTTATGAATTAGTTTGGCCCTTTGTTTTTTGTTCCTCACCCTTTTACCATTTATTTCTGTCTGCCTTTCACTTTCCTCTATTTCACTACATAGGTTTAAAGAACATTTTCTGGTATTTTATGTTCACAGATCAATATTACCTTGCGAATCTCCCCTGGTTTTGTGCTGTAACACTGGGTGTTTTGCAATCTCGGATCTGGGCAGTAATCGAGTTCCTTCATTATGTTCTCACCCCGGGGGTCCCATTTGTTCTAATTCTGCTGCTCAATGCTGTCACGGTCAGACACATTTTAGTGGCCAGCAGAGCCCGCAGGAGACTCCGGGGTCCCAGCCGTGGGGAGAGTCCCAGAGACCCAGAGATGGAGAGCCGCAGGAAATCGATCATTTTACTATTTGTTATCTCGGGCAATTTCATCCTTTTATGGGCAGTGTTTATGGTTTATTTTATATGGTACCGGATGAGGTATTTGGGGTATGGCTCCGTATATCTACCATATTATGTAAGGGAAGTGGGATTCGGGCTGCAGCTGCTGAGTTGCTGCACAAACACTGGGATTTATGCCGTGACCCAGACTAAGTTCAGAGAGCAGTTGAAGAATGTGGGGAAATATCCCTTTACTCGGTTTGTAAAATTCATTAAAGGATGAGAAGAAGCGGAGACTTTGCAGCCTGAGAGCTCCCTGGGTCTGATATTCTGGTGAGCCACTCGCTCCCGGGCCGCCACGGGGCCGGTAATTGGGGATATTCACATGCTCACACACAACCTGCCTACACTGGGCTCCCTGGGGATGATATTGTGGTGAGCCACGCTCACGCAGGCCACCGTCCCATGGGGCCGGTGATCGGAGACATTCACACACTCACTCACACACTGTCTACACGGAGCTCCATGGGCCTGATATTGTGGTGAGCCGCTCTCCCCCAGGCCGTGGGGCCGGTGATCGGAGACATTCACACACTCACTCACACACTGTCTACACTGGGCTCCCTGGGCCTGATATTGTGGTGAGCCTCTCTCCCCCGGGCCGTGGGGCCAGTGATCGGGGACATTCACACACTCACTCACACACTGTCTACACTGGGCTCCCTAGGTCTGATATTGTGGTGAGCCGCTCTCCCCCAGGCCGTGGGGCCAGTGATCGGAGACATTCACACACTCACTCACACACTGTCTACACGGAGCTCCCTGGGTCTGATATTGTGGTGAGCCGCTCTCCCCCGGGCCGTGGGGCCAGTGATCGGAGACTTTCACACACTCACTCACACACTGTCTACACGGAGCTCCCTGGGTCTGATATTGTGGTGAGCCGCTCTCCCACGGGCCGTGGGGCCAGTGATTGGGGACATTCACACACTCACTCACACACTATCTACACTGGGCTCCCTGGGTCTGATATTGTGGTGAGCCGCTCTCCCCCAGGCCGTGGGGCCAGTGATTGGGGACATTCACACACTCACTCACACACTATCTACACTGGGCTCCCTAGGTCTGATATTGTGGTGAGCCGCTCTCCCCCAGGCCGTGGGGCCGGTGATCGGGGACATTCACACACTCACTCACACACTGTCTACACTGGGCTCCCTGGGTCTGATATTGTGGTGAGCCTCTCTCCCCCGGGCCGCGGGGCCAGTGATCGGGGACATTCACACACTCACTCACACACTGTCTACACTGGGCTCCCTGGGTCTGATATTGTGGTGAGCCTCTCTCCCCCGGGCCGTGGGGCCAGTGATCGGGGACATTCACACACTCACTCACACTGTCTACACTGGGCTCCCTGGGTCTGATATTGTGGCGATCGGCTCTCCCCCAGGCTGTGGGACCAGTGATCGGGGACATTCACACACTCACTCACACACTGTCTACACTGGGCTCCCTGGGTCTGATCTTATTGTGAGCCGATCTCCCCCAGGCCTCGGGGCCAGTGATCTGGGACATTCACACACTCACTCACGCACTGTCTACACTGGGCTCCCTGGTCCTGATATTGTGGTTAGCCACACGCCCTCAGGCCTCCACGGGGCTCGTGATCGGGGTCATTCACAAACTCACTCACACACTGTCTACACTGGGCTCACTGGGGTTGATATTGTAGTGAGCCGCTCTCACCCATGCTGCCCTCCCATGGGGTTGGTGATCGGGGACTTGAAACATTGAAGATAGGAGCAGGAGTAGGCCATTCGGTCCATCAAGTCTGCTCCACCATTCAATGCGATGAAGGCTGATCATCCAAATTCAGTACCCGGTCCCTGCTTTCTCCCCATACTCTTTGATCCCTTTAGACTTAAGAAATATATCCTACACCTTCTTGAATATATTTAATGAACTGGCCTCCACCCCCTTCTATGGTAGAGGTTCACCACTCTCTGGGTGAAGAAATTCCTCCTCATTTCTGTCCTAAATGTCCTACCCTTTATCCTTAGACTGTGTCCCCTGGTTCTGGACTCCCCGACTATCGGAACATCCTTCCTGCATCTAGTCTGTCCATTCCTGTCAGAATTTTATAAGTTTCAATGAGATCACCTCTCATTCTTCTAAACATGTCCAATCGACCCAATCTCTCCTCATACGTCATTCCTGCCATCCCAGGTATCAAACTGGTGAATCTTCGCTGAACTCCTTCCATGGCAAGAACATCCTTCCTCAGATAAGGCAAACAAAACTGCACACAATACTCAAGATGTGGTCTCACCAAGTCCCTGTACAACTGCAGCAAGACATCCTTGTCCCTCTCGCTACGAAGGCCAACATACCATTTGCCTTCTTAACCGCCTGCTGCACCTGCATGCTTACCTTCAGCGACTGGTGCACAAGGACACCCAGGTCTCGTTGCACTTCCCCTTCTCCCAATCTATTGCCATTTAGATAATAATCTGCCTTCCTGTTTTTACCACCAAAGTGGACAACCTCACATTTATCCACGTTATATTGCATTTGCCATGTTTCTGCCCAATCACCCAACATGTCCAAATCATCCTGGAGTTTCTCAACATCCTTCTCAAAGCACACAAGCCCACGCAGCTTTGTGTCATCTGCAAATTTGGAGATATTACATCTAGTTCCCTTGTCTAGATCATCAATATGTATTGTGAATAGCTGGGGTCCAAGGATGAACCCCTGCGGTACCCCACTAGTCACTGCCTGCCACTCGGAAATGGACCCATTTATTCCAACTCTTTGCTATCTGTCTGCCAACCAGTTCTCTATTCAACTCAATACATTACCCCCAATCCCATGTGCCTTAATCTTACACGCTAATCTCTCTGTGCTGTGATAGAGAGAGACTAGGAGCGAGAAAGAAAGGTGTGTAACTCTGTGCTGTGATAGAGAGAGACTAGCAGCGAGAGAGAAAGGTGTGTAACACTGTGCTGTGATAGAGAGAGACTAGGAGCGAGAGGGAAAGGTGTGTAACTCTGTGCAGTGATAGAGCCTAGGAGCGAGAGAGAAAGGGGTGTATCTCTCTGCTGTGATAGAGACTAGGAGCGAGAGAGACAGTGTGTAACTCTGTGCTGTGATAGAGAGAGACTAGGAGTGAGAGAGAAAGGTGTGTAAATCTGTGCTGTGATAGAGAGAGACTAGGAGCGAGAGAGAAAGGTGTGTAAATCTGTGCAGTGATAGAGAGAGACTAGGAGCGAGAGAGAAAGGTGTGTAACTCTGCTGTGAAAGAGAGAGACTAGGAGCGAGAGAGAAAGGTGTGTAACTCTGTGCAGTGATAGAGACTAGGAGCGAGAGAGAAAGGTGTGTATCTCTCTGCTGTGATAGAGACTAGGAGCTAGAGAGAAAGGTGTGTAACTCTGTGCAGTGATAGAGAGAGACAAGGAGCGAGAGAGAAAGGTGTGTAACTCTGCGCACTGATCGAGAGAGACTAGGAGCGAGAGAGAAAGGTGTGTAACTCTGTGCTGTGATAGAGAGAGACTAGGAGCGAGAGAGAAGGTTGTGTAACTTTGTGCAGTGATAGAGACTAGGATCGAGAGAGAAAGGTGTGTAACTCTTTGCAGTGACAGAGAGATAAAGGTGTGTAACTCTGTGCTGTGATAGAGAGAGACTAGCAGCGAGAGAGAAAGGTGTGTAACTCTGTGCAGTGATAGAGACTAGGAGCGAGAGAGAAAGGTGTTTAACTCTATGCAGTGATAGAGAGAGACCGGGAGCGAGAGAGAAAGGTGTGTAACTCTGTGCAGTGATCGAGAGAGACTAGGAGGGAGAGAGAAAGGTGTGTAACTCTGTGCTGTGATAGAGAGAGACGAGGAGCGAGAGAGAAAGATGTGTAACTCTGTGCTGTGATAGAGAGACTAGGAGCGAGAGAGAAAGGTGTGTAACTCTGTGCTGTGATAGAGAGAGACAAGGAGCGAGAGAGAAAGGTGTGTAACTCTGTGCAGTGATAGAGAGAGACTAGGAGCGAGAGAGGAAGGTGTGTAACTCTGTGCTGTGATAGAGAGAGACTAGGAGCGAGAGAGAAAGGTTTGTAAGTCTGTGCAGTGATAGAGACTAGGATCGAGAGAGAAAGGTGTGTAACTCTTGCAGTGATAGAGAGATAAAGGTGTGTAACTCTGTGCTGTGATAGAGAGAGACTAGGAGCGGGAGAGAAAGGTGTGTAATTCTGTGCTGTGATAGAGAGACTAGGAGCGAGAGTGAAAGGTGTGTAACTCTGTGCTGTGATAGAGAGAGACTTGGAGCGAGAGAGAAAGGGGTGTATCTCTGTGCTGTGATAGAGAGAGACAAGGAGCGAGATTGAAAGGTGTGTAACTCTGTGTTGTGATAGAGAGAGACTAGGAGCGAGAGAGAAATGTGTGTAACTCTGTGCATTGATTGAGAGAGACTAGGAGCAAGAGAAAGGTGTGCACCATTCTGCTGTGATAGAGAGAGACTAGGAGCGAGAGAGACAGGTGTGTAACTCTGTGCTGTGATAGAGAGAGACTAGGAGCGAGAGAGAAAGGTGTGTAAATCTGTGCTGTGATAGAGAGAGGCTAGGAGCGAGAGAGAGAGGTGTGTAACTCTGTGCTGTGATAGAGAGAGACTAGGAGTGAGAGAGAAAGGTGTGTAACTCTGTGCAGTGATAGAGAGAGACCAGGAGCGAGAGAGAAAGGTGTGTAACTCTGTGCTGTGATGGAGACTAGGAGCGAGAAAGAAAGGTTTGTATCTCTGTGCTGTGATAGAGAGAGATTAGGAGCGAGAGAGAAATGTGAGTAACTCTGTGCTGTGATAGAGAGAGACTAGGAGCGAGAGAGAAAGGTGTGTAAATCTTTGCAGTGATAGAGAGAGACTAGGAGCGAGAGAGAGAGGTGTGTAACTCTGCTGTGATAGAGAGAGACTAGGAGCGAGAGAGAAATGTGTGTAACTATGTGCTGTGATAGAGAGAGACTAGGAGCGAGAGAGAAAGGTCTGTATCTCTGTGCTGTGACAGAGACTAGGAGCGAGAGAGAAAGGTGTGTAACTCTGTGCAGTGATAGAGAGAGACTAGGAGCGAGAGAGATAGGTGTGTAGCTCTGTGCAGTGATAGAGACTAGGAGCGAGAGAGAGAGGTGTGTAACTCTGTGCTGTGATAGAGAGAGACTAGGAGTGAGAGAGAAAGGTGTGTAACTCTGTGCAGTGATAGAGAGAGACCAGGAGCGAGAGAGAAAGGTGTGTAACTCTGTGCTGTGATAGAGACTAGGAGCGAGAGAGAAAGGTGTGTAACCCTGTGCTGTAATAGAGTGACTAGGAGCGAGAAAGAAAGGTTTGTATCTCTGTGCTGTGATAGAGAGAGATTAGGAGCGAGAGAGAAATGTGAGTAACTCTGTGCTGTGATAGAGAGAGACTAGGAGCGAGAGAGAAAGGTGTGTAAATCTGTGCAGTGATAGAGAGAGACTAGGAGCGAGAGACAGAGGTGTGTAACTATGTGCTGTGATAGAGAGAGACTAGGAGCGAGAGAGAAAGGTCTGTATCTCTGTGCTGTGACAGAGACTAGGAGCGAGAGAGAAAGGTGTGTAACTCTGTGCAGTGATAGAGAGAGACTAGGAGCGAGAGAGATAGGTGTGTAGCTCTGTGCAGTGATAGAGACTAGGAGCGAGAGAGAAAGGTGTTTAACTCTATGCAGTGATAGAGAGAGACCAGGAGCGAGAGAGAAATGTGTGTAACTCTGTGCAGTGATCGAGAGAGACTAGGAGGGAGAGAGAAAGGTGTGTAACTCTGTGCAGTGATAGAGACCAGGAGCGAGAGAGAAAGGTGTGTAACTCTGTGCAGTGATCGAGAGAGACTAGGAGCGAGAGAGAAAGGTGTGTAACTCTGTGCAGTGATCGAGAGAGACTAGGAGCGAGAGAGAAAGGTGTGTAACTCTGTGCTGTGATAGAGAGAGACAAGGAGCGAGAGACAAAGGTGTGTAACTCTGTGCAGTGATAGAGACCAGGAGCGAGAGAGAAAGGTGTGTAACTCTGTGCAGTGATCGAGAGAGACTAGGAGCGAGAGAGAAAGGTCTGTATCTCTGTGCTGTGACAGAGACTAGGAGCAAGAGAGAAAGGTGTGTAACTCTGTGCAGTGATAGAGAGAGACTAGGAGCGAGAGAGATAGGTGTGTAGCTCTGTGCAGTGATAGAGACTAGGAGCGAGAGAGAGAGGTGTGTAACTCTGTGCTGTGATAGAGAGAGACTAGGAGTGAGAGAGAAAGGTGTGTAACTCTGTGCAGTGATAGAGAGAGACCAGGAGCGAGAGAGAAAGGTGTGTAACTCTGTGCTGTGATAGAGATTAGTAGCGAGAGAGAAATGTGAGTAACTCTGTGCTGTGATAGAGAGAGACTAGGAGCGAGAGAGAAAGGTGTGTAAATCTGTGCAGTGATAGAGAGAGACTAGGAGCGAGAGACAGAGGTGTGTAACTATGTGCTGTGATAGAGAGAGACTAGGAGCGAGAGAGAAAGGTCTGTATCTCTGTGCTGTGACAGAGACTAGGAGCGAGAGAGAAAGGTGTGTAACTCTGTGCAGTGATAGAGAGAGACTAGGAGCGAGAGAGATAGGTGTGTAGCTCTGTGCAGTGATAGAGAGAGACCAGGAGCGAGAGAGAAATGTGTGTAACTCTGTGCAGTGATCGAGAGAGACTAGGAGGGAGAGAGAAAGGTGTGTAACTCTGTGCTGTGATAGAGAGAGACTAGGAGCGAGAGAGAAAGGTTTGTAACTCTGTGCTGTGATAGAGAGACTAGGAGCGAGAGAGAAAGGTGTGTAACTCTGTGCTGTGATAGAGAGAGACAAGGAGCGAGAGACAAAGGTGTGTAACTCTGTGCAGTGATCGAGAGAGACTAGGAGCGAGAGAGAAAGGTGTGTAACTCTGTGCAGTGATCGAGAGAGACTCGGAGCGAGAGAGAAAGGTGTGTAACTCTGTGCTGTGATAGAGAGAGACTAGGAGCGAGAGAGAAAGGTATGTAACTCTGTGCTGTGATAGAGAGAGACAAGGAGCGAGAGAGAAAGGTGTGTAACTCTGAGCAGTTGTAAGAAGTCACACAACACCAGGTTATAGTCCAACAGCTTTATTTGAAATCACAAGCTCTTTGAGCGCTGCTCATTCTTCAGGTGAAGTGGAGAAATGCATAAAGACACAGCTTATATAGTCAGAGAATCATGTCAGATGTGTCTTTATGCATTTCTCCACTTCATCTGAAGAAGGAGCAGCGCTCCGAAAGCTTGTGATTTCAAATAAAGCTGTTGGACTATAACCTGGTGTTGTGTGACTTCTTACATTTGTCCACCCCAGTCCAACTCCGGCTTCTCCACACCATTCTGAGCAGTGATAGAGACTAGGAGGGAGAGAAAAAGGTGTGTAACTCTGTGCAGTGATAGAGAGAGACGAGGAGCGAGAGAGAAAGGTGTGTAACTCCGTGCTGTGATCGAGAGAGACCAGGAGCGAGAGAGAAAGGTGTGTATCTCTGTGCTGTGATAGAGAGAGACTAGGAGCGAGAAAGGTGTGTAACTCTCTGCTGTGATAGAGAGAGACTAGGAGCGAGAGAGAAAGTTTTGTATCTCTGTGCTGTGATAGAGAGAGACTAGGAGCGAGAGAGAAAGGTGTGTAACTCTGTGCTGTGATCGAGAGGGACTAGGAGTGAGAGAGAAAGGCATGTAACTCTGTGCTGTGATAGAGACTAGGAGCGAGAGAGAAAGGTGTGTAACTGTGCTGTGATAGAGAGAGACTAGGAGCGAGAGAGAAAGGTGTGTAACTCTGTGCTGTGATAGAGAGAGACTAGGAGCGAGAGAGAAAGGTGTGTAACTCTGTGCTGTGAGAGAGAGAGACTAGGAGCGAGAGAGAAAGGTGTTTAACATTGTGCTGTGATAGAGAGAGAATAGAAGCGAGAGAGAACGGTGTGTAACTCTGTGCTGTGATAGAAAGAGACTAGGAGTGAGAGAGAAAGGTGTGTAAATCTGTGCTGTGATAGAGAGAGACTAGGAGCGAGAGGGAATGGTTTGTAACTCTGTGCTGTGATAGAGAGAGACTAGGAGCGAGAGAGAAAGGTGTGTAACTCTGTGCAGTGATAGAGAGAGACTCGGAGCGAGAGAGAAAGGTGTGTAACTCTGTGCTGTGATAGAGAGAGACTAGTAGCGAGAGAGAAAGGTGTGTAACTCTGCTGTGAAAGAGAGAGACTAGGAGCGAGAGAGAAAGGTGTGTAACTCTGTGCAGTGATAGAGACTAGGAGCGAGAGAGAAAGGTGTGTAACTCTGTGCTTTGATAGAGAGAGACAAGGAGCGAGAGAGAAAGGTGTGTAACTCTGCGCACTGATCGAGAGAGACTAGGAGCGAGAGAGAAAGGTGTGTAACTCTATGCTGTGATAGAGACTAGGAGCGAGAGAGACAGTGTGTAACTCTGTGCTGTGATAGAGAGAGACTAGGAGTGAGAGAGAAAGGTGTGTAAATCTGTGCTGTGATAGAGAGAGACTAGGAGCGAGAGAGAAAGGTGTGTAACTCTGTGCAGTGATAGAGAGAGACTAGGATCGAGAGAGAAAGGTGTGTAACTCTGTGCTGTGATAGAGAGAGACTAGTAGCGAGAGAGAAAGGTGTGTAACTCTGCTGTGAAAGAGAGAGACAAGGAGCGAGAGAGAAAGGTGTGTAACTCTGCGCACTGATCGAGAGAGACTAGGAGCGAGAGGGAAGGTTGTGTAACTTTGTGCAGTGATAGATACTAGGATCGAGAGAGAAAGGTGTGTAACTCTTTGCAGTGACAGAGAGATAAAGGTGCGTAACTCTGTGCTGTGATAGAGAGAGACTAGGAACGAGAGAGAAATGTGTGTGACTCTGTGCTGTGATAGAGAGAGACTAGGAGCGAGAGAGAAAGGTGTGTAACTGTGCAGTCATAGAGAGAGACTAGGAGCGAGAGAGAAAGTTGTGTAACTCTGTGCTGTGATAGAGAGAGACTAGGAGCGAAAGAGAAAGGTGTGTAACTCTGTGCTGTGATAGAGAGAGACTAGGAGCGAGAGAGAAAGGTGTGTAACTGTGTGCTGTGAGAGAGAGAGACTAGGAGCGAGAGAGAAAGGTGTGTAACTCTGTGCTGTGATGGAGACAGACTAGGAGCGAGAGAGAAAGGTGTGTAACTCTGTGCAGTGATAGAGACTAGGAGCGAGAGAGAAAGGTGTTTAACTCTATGCAGTGATAGAGACAGACTAGGAGCGAGAGAGAAAGGTGTGTAACTCTGTGCTGTGATAGAGAGATACTTGGAGCGAGAGAGAAAGGTGTGTAACTCTGTGCAGTGATAGAGAGAGTAGGAGCGAGAGAGAAAGGTGTGTAATTCTGTGCTGTGAGAGAGAGAGACTAGGAGCGAGAAAGGTGTGTAACTCTGTGCTGTGATAGAGAGACTAGGAGCGAGAAAGGTGTGTAACTCTGTGCTGTGATAGAGAGACTAGGAGCGAGAGAGAAAGGTGTGTAACTCTGTGCTGTGATAGAGAGAGACTAGGAGCGAGAGAGAAAGGTGTGTAACTCTGCTGTGATAGAGAGAGACCAGGAGCGCGAGATAGAGGTGTATAACTCTGTGCTGTGATAGAGAGAGACTAGGAGCGAGAGAGAAAGGTGTGTAACTCTGTGCTGTGATAGAGAGAGACTAGGAGAGAGAGAGAATGGTGTGTAACTCTGTGCTGTGATAGAGAGAGACTAGGAGAAAGACAGAAAGGTGTGTAACTCTGTGCTGTGATGGAGACTAGGAGCGAGAGAGAAAGGTGTGTAACTCTGCTGTGATAGAGAGAGACTAGGAGCGAGAGAGAAAGGTGTGTAACTCTGTGCTGTGATAGAGAGAGACTAGGAGAGAGAGAGAAAGTGTAGTGTATGTACCCGTCTATCTTTAAGGGAACTATTGAATGTAACCGTTCACCTTTAAGGGAACTACTTTAGGTGTGGCACTATTTGTTTGGCTTCTGTATACTGTAATACCGATAGTGACCACACCAGTATATAAGTGTTGTGCCAGGAGTTATTGGGCAGATTCGCCCGGACCTTCGAATAGTAAAGACCTGTTTTGTTTGTTACTTCTGAAGTCTGTGTATTTATTAACTGCACAACCCACAGACTTTACAGAAAGGTGTGTAACTCTGTGCTGTGATAGAGAGAGACTAGGAGCGAGAGAGAAAGGTGTGTAACTCTGTGCTGTGATAGAGAGAGACTAGGAGCGAGAGAGAAAGGTGTGTAACTCTGCTGTGATAGAGCGAGACTAGGAGCGAGAGAGAAAGGTGTGTAACTCTGTGCTGTGATAGAGAGAGACTAGGAGCGAGAGAGAGAGGTGTGTAACTCTGCTGTGATAGAGAGAGACTAGGAGCGAGAGAGAAATGTGTGTAACTATGTGCTGTGATAGAGAGAGACTAGGAGCGAGAGAGAAAGGTCTGTATCTCTGTGCTGTGACAGAGACTAGGAGCGAGAGAGAAAGGTGTGTAACTCTGTGCAGTGATAGAGAGAGACTAGGAGCGAGAGAGATAGGTGTGTAGCTCTGTGCAGTGATAGAGACTAGGAGCGAGAGAGAGAGGTGTGTAACTCTGTGCTGTGATAGAGAGAGACTAGGAGTGAGAGAGAAAGGTGTGTAACTCTGTGCAGTGATAGAGAGAGACCAGGAGCGAGAGAGAAAGGTGTGTAACTCTGTGCTGTGATAGAGACTAGGAGCGAGAGAGAAAGGTGTGTAACCCTGTGCTGTAATAGAGTGACTAGGAGCGAGAAAGAAAGGTTTGTATCTCTGTGCTGTGATAGAGAGAGATTAGGAGCGAGAGAGAAATGTGAGTAACTCTGTGCTGTGATAGAGAGAGACTAGGAGCGAGAGAGAAAGGTGTGTAAATCTGTGCAGTGATAGAGAGAGACTAGGAGCGAGAGACAGAGGTGTGTAACTATGTGCTGTGATAGAGAGAGACTAGGAGCGAGAGAGAAAGGTCTGTATCTCTGTGCTGTGACAGAGACTAGGAGCGAGAGAGAAAGGTGTGTAACTCTGTGCAGTGATAGAGAGAGACTAGGAGCGAGAGAGATAGGTGTGTAGCTCTGTGCAGTGATAGAGACTAGGAGCGAGAGAGAAAGGTGTTTAACTCTATGCAGTGATAGAGAGAGACCAGGAGCGAGAGAGAAATGTGTGTAACTCTGTGCAGTGATCGAGAGAGACTAGGAGGGAGAGAGAAAGGTGTGTAACTCTGTGCAGTGATAGAGACCAGGAGCGAGAGAGAAAGGTGTGTAACTCTGTGCAGTGATCGAGAGAGACTAGGAGCGAGAGAGAAAGGTGTGTAACTCTGTGCAGTGATCGAGAGAGACTAGGAGCGAGAGAGAAAGGTGTGTAACTCTGTGCAGTGATAGAGACCAGGAGCGAGAGAGAAAGGTGTGTAACTCTGTGCAGTGATCGAGAGAGACTAGGAGCGAGAGAGAAAGGTCTGTATCTCTGTGCTGTGACAGAGACTAGGAGCGAGAGAGAAAGGTGTGTAACTCTGTGCAGTGATAGAGAGAGACTAGGAGCGAGAGAGATAGGTGTGTAGCTCTGTGCAGTGATAGAGACTAGGAGCGAGAGAGAGAGGTGTGTAACTCTGTGCTGTGATAGAGAGAGACTAGGAGTGAGAGAGAAAGGTGTGTAACTCTGTGCAGTGATAGAGAGAGACCAGGAGCGAGAGAGAAAGGTGTGTAACTCTGTGCTGTGATAGAGATTAGGAGCGAGAGAGAAATGTGAGTAACTCTGTGCTGTGATAGAGAGAGACTAGGAGCGAGAGAGAAAGGTGTGTAAATCTGTGCAGTGATAGAGAGAGACTAGGAGCGAGAGACAGAGGTGTGTAACTATGTGCTGTGATAGAGAGAGACTAGGAGCGAGAGAGAAAGGTCTGTATCTCTGTGCTGTGACAGAGACTAGGAGCGAGAGAGAAAGGTGTGTAACTCTGTGCAGTGATAGAGAGAGACTAGGAGCGAGAGAGATAGGTGTGTAGCTCTGTGCAGTGATAGAGAGAGACCAGAAAATAGAATATGCGATCAATGTCTGGCTGGCGAGGTTGAAACAGAAATGCATTTCCTCCTAAAATGCGAAAAATTCAACACATCAAGAAACATATTATTCAACAAGCTAAGCCAAACAACCCCAGATTTCAAGGAATTGGATGATCTGTCAAAATTGAGATTAGTCCTAGGAGAAGGAGACAGACCATACCTTGGGGCCAAATATGTAACAACATGTCACAACCTGAGGACTGTTTAAAATTAAGACTGTTTAAAATTAATATTGAACGTACCAAATGAAGTACAAAGACTGTTTAAAATTAATATTGTTTAAAAGTAATATTGTATGTACCCAACAAATGTCAAATCGATTGACACCTACAGAATGTTGGAAAACTGTACCTTTTTGCTATGTAAGCTTTGGCAATATGGTTCTCTGTAAACTTTCATGCCAATAAAGCATTTTAATTGGAATTGGAAATTGGAAATTGGAATTGGACCAGGAGCGAGAGAGAAATGTGTGTAACTCTGTGCAGTGATCGAGAGAGACTAGGAGGGAGAGAGAAAGGTGTGTAACTCTGTGCTGTGATAGAGAGAGACTAGGAGCGAGAGAGAAAGGTTTGTAACTCTGTGCTGTGATAGAGAGACTAGGAGCGAGAGAGAAAGGTGTGTAACTCTGTGCTGTGATAGAGAGAGACAAGGAGCGAGAGACAAAGGTGTGTAACTCTGTGCAGTGATAGAGACCAGGAGCGAGAGAGAAAGGTGTGTAACTCTGTGCAGTGATCGAGAGAGACTAGGAGCGAGAGAGAAAGGTGTGTAACTCTGTGCAGTGATCGAGAGAGACTCGGAGCGAGAGAGAAAGGTGTGTAACTCTGTGCTGTGATAGAGAGAGACTAGGAGCGAGAGAGAAAGGTATGTAACTCTGTGCTGTGATAGAGAGAGACAAGGAGCGAGAGAGAAAGGTGTGTAACTCTGAGCAGTTGTAAGAAGTCACACAACACCAGGTTATAGTCCAACAGCTTTATTTGAAATCACAAGCTCTTTGAGCGCTGCTCATTCTTCAGGTGAAGTGGAGAAATGCATAAAGACACAGCTTATATAGTCAGAGAATCATGTCAGATGTGTCTTTATGCATTTCTCCACTTCATCTGAAGAAGGAGCAGCGCTCCGAAAGCTTGTGATTTCAAATAAAGCTGTTGGACTATAACCTGGTGTTGTGTGACTTCTTACATTTGTCCACCCCAGTCCAACTCCGGCTTCTCCACACCATTCTGAGCAGTGATAGAGACTAGGAGGGAGAGAAAAAGGTGTGTAACTCTGTGCAGTGATAGAGAGAGACGAGGAGCGAGAGAGAAAGGTGTGTAACTCCGTGCTGTGATCGAGAGAGACCAGGAGCGAGAGAGAAAGGTGTGTATCTCTGTGCTGTGATAGAGAGAGACTAGGAGCGAGAAAGGTGTGTAACTCTCTGCTGTGATAGAGAGAGACTAGGAGCGAGAGAGAAAGTTTTGTATCTCTGTGCTGTGATAGAGAGAGACTAGGAGCGAGAGAGAAAGGTGTGTAACTCTGTGCTGTGATCGAGAGGGACTAGGAGTGAGAGAGAAAGGCATGTAACTCTGTGCTGTGATAGAGACTAGGAGCGAGAGAGAAAGGTGTGTAACTGTGCTGTGATAGAGAGAGACTAGGAGCGAGAGAGAAAGGTGTGTAACTCTGTGCTGTGATAGAGAGAGACTAGGAGCGAGAGAGAATGGTGTGTAACTCTGTGCTGTGAGAGAGAGAGACTAGGAGCGAGAGAGAAAGGTGTTTAACATTGTGCTGTGATAGAGAGAGAATAGAAGCGAGAGAGAACGGTGTGTAACTCTGTGCTGTGATAGAAAGAGACTAGGAGTGAGAGAGAAAGGTGTGTAAATCTGTGCTGTGATAGAGAGAGACTAGGAGCGAGAGGGAATGGTTTGTAACTCTGTGCTGTGATAGAGAGAGACTAGGAGCGAGAGAGAAAGGTGTGTAACTCTGTGCAGTGATAGAGAGAGACTCGGAGCGAGAGAGAAAGGTGTGTAACTCTGTGCTGTGATAGAGAGAGACTAGTAGCGAGAGAGAAAGGTGTGTAACTCTGCTGTGAAAGAGAGAGACTAGGAGCGAGAGAGAAAGGTGTGTAACTCTGTGCAGTGATAGAGACTAGGAGCGAGAGAGAAAGGTGTGTAACTCTGTGCTTTGATAGAGAGAGACAAGGAGCGAGAGAGAAAGGTGTGTAACTCTGCGCACTGATCGAGAGAGACTAGGAGCGAGAGAGAAAGGTGTGTAACTCTATGCTGTGATAGAGACTAGGAGCGAGAGAGACAGTGTGTAACTCTGTGCTGTGATAGAGAGAGACTAGGAGTGAGAGAGAAAGGTGTGTAAATCTGTGCTGTGATAGAGAGAGACTAGGAGCGAGAGAGAAAGGTGTGTAACTCTGTGCAGTGATAGAGAGAGACTAGGATCGAGAGAGAAAGGTGTGTAACTCTGTGCTGTGATAGAGAGAGACTAGTAGCGAGAGAGAAAGGTGTGTAACTCTGCTGTGAAAGAGAGAGACAAGGAGCGAGAGAGAAAGGTGTGTAACTCTGCGCACTGATCGAGAGAGACTAGGAGCGAGAGGGAAGGTTGTGTAACTTTGTGCAGTGATAGATACTAGGATCGAGAGAGAAAGGTGTGTAACTCTTTGCAGTGACAGAGAGATAAAGGTGCGTAACTCTGTGCTGTGATAGAGAGAGACTAGGAGCGAGAGAGAAAGGTGTGTAACTGTGCAGTCATAGAGAGAGACTAGGAGCGAGAGAGAAAGTTGTGTAACTCTGTGCTGTGATAGAGAGAGACTAGGAGCGAGAGAGAAAGGTGTGTAACTGTGTGCTGTGAGAGAGAGAGACTAGGAGCGAGAGAGAAAGGTGTGTAACTCTGTGCTGTGATGGAGACAGACTAGGAGCGAGAGAGAAAGGTGTGTAACTCTGTGCAGTGATAGAGACTAGGAGCGAGAGAGAAAGGTGTTTAACTCTATGCAGTGATAGAGACAGACTAGGAGCGAGAGAGAAAGGTGTGTAACTCTGTGCTGTGATAGAGAGATACTTGGAGCGAGAGAGAAAGGTGTGTAACTCTGTGCAGTGATAGAGAGAGTAGGAGCGAGAGAGAAAGGTGTGTAATTCTGTGCTGTGAGAGAGAGAGACTAGGAGCGAGAAAGGTGTGTAACTCTGTGCTGTGATAGAGAGAGACTAGGAGCGAGAAAGGTGTGTAACTCTGTGCTGTGATAGAGAGACTAGGAGCGAGAAAGGTGTGTAACTCTGTGCTGTGATAGAGAGACTAGGAGCGAGAGAGAAAGGTGTGTAACTCTGTGCTGTGATAGAGAGAGACTAGGAGCGAGAGAGAAAGGTGTGTAACTCTGCTGTGATAGAGAGAGACCAGGAGCGCGAGATAAAGGTGTATAACTCTGTGCTGTGATAGAGAGAGACTAGGAGCGAGAGAGAAAGGTGTGTAACTCTGTGCTGTGATAGAGAGAGACTAGGAGCGAGAGAGAATGGTGTGTAACTCTGTGCTGTGATAGAGAGAGACTAGGAGAAAGACAGAAAGGTGTGTAACTCTGTGCTGTGATGGAGACTAGGAGCGAGAGAGAAAGGTGTGTAACTCTGCTGTGATAGAGAGAGACTAGGAGCGAGAGAGAAAGGTGTGTAACTCTGTGCTGTGATAGAGAGAGACTAGGAGAGAGAGAGAAAGTGTAGTGTATGTACCCGTCTATCTTTAAGGGAACTATTGAATGTAACCGTTCACCTTTAAGGGAACTACTTTAGGTGTGGCACTATTTGTTTGGCTTCTGTATACTGTAATACCGATAGTGACCACACCAGTATATAAGTGTTGTGCCAGGAGTTATTGGGCAGATTCGCCCGGACCTTCGAATAGTAAAGACCTGTTTTGTTTGTTACTTCTGAAGTCTGTGTATTTATTAACTGCACAACCCACAGACTTTACAGAAAGGTGTGTAACTCTGTGCTGTGATAGAGAGAGACTAGGAGCGAGAGAGAAAGGTGTGTAACTCTGTGCTGTGATAGAGAGAGACTAGGAGCGAGAGAGAAAGGTGTGTAACTCTGCTGTGATAGAGCGAGACTAGGAGCGAGAGAGAAAGGTGTGTAACTCTGTGCTGTGATAGAGAGAGACTAGGAGCGAGAGAGAAAGGTGTGTAACTCTGTGCTGTGATAGAGAGAGACTAGGAGCGAGAGAGAAAGGTGTGTAACTCTGTGCTGTGATAGAGTGACTAGGAGCGAGAGAGAAAGGTGTGTAACTCTGTGCTGTGATAGGGAGAGACTAGGAGCGAGAGAGAAAGGTGTGTAACTCTGTGCTGTGATAGAGAGACTAGGAGCGAGAAAGGTGTGTAACTCTGTGCTGTGATAGAGAGAGACTAGGAGCGAGAGAGAAAGGTGTGTAACTAGGCCAATATCCATTAATAATTACTATACAAAAAACAGCCACCAAATTTTGGAAACACCTAAAAATGAGCAACCCCCACTGTAATGATATCAGCAAATAGAGATGGTATTTGCCTGTTCGATTATGATGCCTTAATAGCATGATTGCGTGTATTGATTGCTTGTGCCTGACCAGCAGAGGGCATGTGACCGAGAGAAGCAAGGCAGTTATTTTTGGTTTCGGTTTCATTTAAGATGCATCACTAGCAGGGTGTCTCCTGAAAAGCTGTATAAAGAGTTGAACAGACTTTAGATTAAAACTCATTCTCTTTCATAAATGTCTCATCATTGAACCCACAAAGAAATCAATACACCCACTGCTATCATTACGAAGCCTTGAAATGCCAAGAGAGGACCATAAAGAAGAATACCCTCAGTCAACTAGTCCTGGGACTCAGTGAAGCAACCACTAACACTACTAACAATAACCAGCCCCAGGACAGTGACATCGTAGCACAGAGAATTCGACCCAACACAATTGTCACTAAGCAAAAGGAAAAATACCTGTCATATTGGGCAGAAACAACAAAAACCCAAAACAAACTCAATTGCTACTTGGCACTAAACAGACAATACAACATGGCTGAATACCTGACCATGGTAAAGGATAGCAAACTGAGAAAAACCTTGACAAGGTACAGACTTAGTGAACATAGCCTGGCGATCGAAAAAGGCAGACACAGACAGACCCGGCTGCCAAGAGAGGACAGGATATGCTCTCACTGCAGTCAGGGAGTGGTGGAGACAGAGGTGCACTTCCTCACAGCTTGTGGAAAATATCAGGACATCAGGGAGAATTTCTACCAAAAATTCACACAAATATGCCCTGAATTCAGAAATTTGAATGACGACCAAAAACTCCCATACCTACTAGGGGAACAGAGAAACTGTGTAACCTTAGCGGCACCCTATGTTACAGCTTGCCATAAACAGAGGGACAACCAGTAAACCTAAGAAAAGAGTATATACAAATTATACGAATGTATAATTATACACTCAGGGATATATCTGTTTATACACTGTATGAATAGATCTGCATTTATGTGTTTGATGGGACAGTATTCAGGGAGCTTTAAGAATATAAGATCATAAGAAATAGGAGCAGGAGTAGGCCTATCGGCCCCTCGAGCCTGCTCCGCCATTCAATGAGATCATAGCTGATCATCCAAATTCAGTACCCTGTCCCTGCTTTCTCTCCATATCCCTTGATCCCTTTAGCCTTAAGAGATATATCCAACTCCTGCTTGAATATATTTAATGAATTGGCCTCCACTGCCTTCTGTGGTAGAGAATTCCACAGGTTCACCACTCTCTGGGTGAAGAAATTACTCCTCATCTCTGTCCTAAATGGCTTACCCCTTATCCTTATACTGTGACCCCTGGTTCTGGACACCCCAATCATCGGGAACATCCTTCCTGCATCTAGTCTGTCTGGTCTTGTTAGAATATTATAAGTTTCAATGAGATACCCTCTCATTCTTCTAAACTCCAGCGATTTATATGCCCAATCGACCCAATCTCTCCTCGTCATTCCTGCCATCCCAGCTATCAACCTGGTGAATCTTCGCTGCACTCCCTCCATGGCAAGAACATCCTTCCTCAGATAAGGCGACCAAAACTGCACACAATACTCAAGATGTGATCTCACCAAAGCCCAGTACAACTGCAGCAAGACATCCTTGTTCCTGTACTCAAAACCTCTCGCTATGAATACAAGCATAAACTTTGTCTTCTTAACCGCCTGCTGCACCTGCTTGCTTACTTTCAGCGACTGGGGCACAAGAACACCCAGGTCTCGTTTCACTTCCCCTTTTCCCAATCTATTGCCATTCAGATAATAATCTGCCTTCCTGTTTTTGACACCAAAGTGGATAACCTCGCATTTATCCACATTATATTGCATCTGCCACGCTTCTGCCCAATCACCCAACCTGTCCAAATCATTCTGGCGTTTCTCTGCATCCTCCTCACAGCACACACGCCCACCCAGCTTTGTGTCATCTGCAAACTTGGAGATATTACATCTAGTTCCCTCGTCTAGATCATTAAAATATATTGTGAACAGTTGGTGGTCCAAGGACCGATCCCTGCGGTACCCCACTAGTCACTGCCTGCCACTCAGAAAAAGACCCGTTTATTCCAACTCTTTGCTTCCTGTCTGCCAACCAGTTCTCTATCCAAGTCAATACCTTGCCCCCAATCCCATGTGCCTTAACTTTATACGCTAATCTCTTATGCGGGACCTTATCGAAAGCCTTTTGAAAATCCAAATACACCACGTCCAATGGTTCTCCCTTATCTATTCTACCAGTTACATCCTTAAAAAATTCCAGTAAATTATTCAAGCACAAATTACCTTTTGTAAATCCATGTTGACTTTGTCCGATCCTGTCACTGTTTTCCAAGTGCTCTGCTATTACATCTTTTATAATGGACTCTAGCATTTTCCCCATTACCGATGCCAGGCTTACCGGTCTGTAATTCCCCGTTTTCTCTCTACCACCTTTTTTGAACAGTGGGGTAACATTAGCTACCCTCCAATGCATGGGTACTCTTCCAGTGTATATCGAATGTTGCAAGATGACCAGCAATTCATCTACTATTTCTAGGGCCACTTCCTTAAGTACCCTAGGATGTAGCTTATCAGGCCCTGGGGATTTATCAGCCTTCAATCCCGTCAATTTCCCTAACAACATTTCCCTAAAAATACTGATTTCATTCAGTTCCACCCTTTCATCAGACCCTATGTTCCCTGACATCTCCGGGAGGTTTTTTGTGTCCTTCTTGGAGAAGACAGAACTAAAATATGTATTTAGTTGGTCTGCCATTTCTTTGTTCCCCATTATAAATTCCCCTGATTCTGACTGCAAGGGACCTATGCTTGACTTCACCAATCTTTTTCTCTTCACATATCTACAAATGCATTTAAAGTCAGTTTTTATGTTCCCTGAAAGCTTACTCTCATACTCTATTTTACCCCTCTTAATTAATCCCTTTGTCCTCCTTTGTTGAATCCTAAACTGCTCCCAATCCTCAGGTTTACTGCTTCTTCTGGGCAATTAATATGTCCTCTCCTTGGATCTTATGCTATCCCCAATTTCCCTTTTTAGCAACTGTTGAGTCACCTTTTTGTTTTATTTTTACGCCAAACTGGGATGAACAAATTCTGTAGCTCATCCATACGTTCTTTGAATTTTTGCCATTGCCTATCCACCGTCAACCCTTTGAGTGACATTCCGCAATCAATCCTATCCAACTCGCGCCTCGTACTATTGTAGTTTCCTTTGTTTAAATTCAGGACCCTAGTCTCTGAGTCAACTACTTCACTCTCCATCCTAATGAAGAATTCTATCAAATTATGCTCGCTCCGACCCAAGGGGCCTCGTACAACAAGACTGCTAATTAATCCTTTCTCATTACATAATACCCAGTCTAAGATGGCCCGATCTCTAGTTGGTTCCTCGACAAATTGGTGCAGGAAACCATCCCGTATACACTCCAGGAATTCCTCCTCCACAGTATTATTACTAATTTGGTTAGCCCAGTATATATGTAGATTAAAGTCACCCATGATGACTGCTGTGTTCAGAGTTAACTTATCAGGTCGTTGAGCTTTCATTGGAACAGGCAGCTCCACATGTGTTAGATCGAGAGTAATGCTCCACTCACCTCACTGTAACACTTTGAAATACCCCAACCTTTCACTTTAACACTCTGATTTACCTCTCACTTTACTCCTCACATACATATCCCAAACCTCTCCCTGTAACAGACTGATAAACCCAACTGACCTCACTTAACACTCCGATGCACGCTACACCCCTCAATTTTACACTCTGATATAACCAACTCTGTTCACTTTAAAACACTGATATAACCCATAACCCTCACTAACATTCTGGTATACCTCACAACACTATATCCAGCACCCCTCACTGAAACACACAGATACAACCCACTCTCATAAATACCATAAACCTCTCACTGTAACATACTGATATACCCCACACCCCTCACTGTAACACTCTGACATACCCCACACCACTGAATGTAACACGCTGATATAACACACACCCCTCGTTGTAACACCCTCGGATATACACCACACCCCTCACTGTAACAGTCTGATATACCCCACACTCCTCACTGTAACACTCTGATTGTTGAGTCTGTGTTTACAAATGCAGTTATACTGAATAACAGGACACAGACTACAGAAGTAAGTAAACAGGTCTTTAGTGATTGAGGGTCAGGGCGGAACTGAGGTACACTTTGCTCCGCAGGGTTTATATACCGGTGTGGTCACCACCGGTACTACAATGTATAGGAGCCATCAAAAAGTAGTCCATCGCCTTAAGGTATCCTCTTAAGGTAGTACAGGTTACATACACTACACTGATATACCCCACACTCCTCACTGTAACACTCTGATATACCCCACACTCCTCACTGTAACACTCTGATATACCCCACACTCCTCACTGTAACACTCTGATATACACCACACTCCTCACTGTAACACTGATATATCCCACAATCCTCACTGTAACACTCTGATACACCCCACACTCCTCACTGTAACACTCTGATATACCCCACACCCCTGAATGTAAAACTTTGATGTAACCCACACCCCTCATTGTAACACCCTCGTATATACACCACACTCCTCACTGTAACAGTCTGATATTCCCCACACTCCTCACTGTAACACGCTGATATACCCCACACCCCTCACTGTAACACTCTGATATACCCCACACCCCTCACTGTAACACTGATATACCCGACACTCCTCACTGTAACACTCTGATATACCGCACACCTCTCACTGTAACACTGATATACCCCACACTCCTCATTGTAACACACTCGTGTATATACCCCACACTCCTCACTGTAACACTGATATACCCCACACCCCTCACTGTAACACTCTGATAAACCCCACACTCCTCACTGTAACAGATATACACCGCACTCCTCACTGTAACACTCTGATATAACCCACACTCCTCACTGTAACACAGATATACCCCACACTCCTCACCCCACACCCCTCAATGTTAAACTCTGATATAAACAACACTGCTCACTGTAAAATTCTGATATAACCCACACACCTCACTGTAACACTGATATACCCCACACCCCTCACTGTAAATTTCTGATATACCCCACACCCCTCACTGTAACACTCTGATACATCCCACACCCCTCACTGTAACTCTCCGATATACCCCACACTCCTCACTGTAACACTCTGATGCACCCCACACCCCTCAATGTTAAACTCTGATATAAACAACACTGCTCACTGTAAAATTCTGATATACCCCACATTCCTCACTGTAACACTCTGATATACCGCACACCCGTCACTTTAACACTGATATACCCCACACCCCTGAATGTAAAACTTTGATGTAACCCACGCCCCTCATTGTAACACCCTCGTATATACACCACACTCCTCACTGTAACACTCTGATATACCCCACACTCCTCACTGTAACACTTTGATATACCCCACACCCCTCAATGTTAAACTCTGATATAAACAACACAGCTCACTGTAAAATTCTGATATACCCCACACACCTCACTGTAACACTGATATTCCCCACACCCCTCACTGTAACACTCTGATATACCCCACACTCCTCACTGTAACACTCTGATGCACTCCACACCCCTCAATGTTAAACTCTGATATAAACAACACTGCTCACTGTAAAATTCTGATATACCCCACACCCCTCACTGTAACACTGATATACCCCACACCCCTCACTGTAACATTCTGATATACCCCACACCCCTCACTGTAACACTCTGATATACTCCACACTCCTCATTGCAATACCCTCGTATATACAGCACACTTCTCACTGTAACACTGATATACACCACACTCCTCACTGTAACACACTGATATAGCCCACACTCCTCACAGTAAGTCTCTGATATACACCACACTCCTCACTGTAACACTGATATACCCCACACCCCTCACTGTAGCACTCCGATATACCCCACACCCCTCACTGTAACACTCTGATATACCCCTGTTGTCGGAAAAATGATTCCTCGGAAACTAGACTTTGAGAAAGAGAGACAACTTTATTAAATGACAGAGCTCTGGGAGAAGCGTCTGCAACCACGCGGTCTGCGAGAGCACCTTCTCCCCGATTGTAGTACGTGCCGAGCTTATATACAATTCCAAGAAGTTGGTTTTAGATCATTTACATTCATCCAATCAATTCATTTATTAGCGCATATCATTATTTTCCTCCAGTCAGGAGTTTACACACTTGTGTTGCCAATTCTACCTCTTCAGGTCTTCGTTCCGTCTTGTTCCCTGGCGGAATGTGATTAGTACGATAATAGGATACAAGTGATTAGTTCGATGATAGGATACCAGTGAACCTTGTTAGTCCTCAGTGATCCAATTAGTCCCAGTCAGGACACGAGACGAACTTTGTTCCAGCCATGCATAAGCGTGGCATGTCTCACTGTGCAGTGATTCAATTAATCCCAGTCAGCGAATTTGTTGTTTGTGTCTTTTCCAGCAAAATCTTGTCCAGCAAAATTTTATTCTAACGATCCCTCCTCTTGGTCCTGGAGCACGATTCATTTGCTCCCAGATGACCATCCTCGGTCCCCCTTTCGTCGGTGCTTACAGCCACTGGCTTATGTCCGGGGGTTCGGTTGTTCCTTCGACAGTGTCGTATTAGTGTTCTTCGTCCCTTGGTAGCAGGTTGGTGTGTTCCTCCACGATAGAGGCGATCGGCATCACGGTTTTCATAGCAGTTTGGCAACACAACTTTATAAGGCTCAGCACACAACACATCAACATACAAATTACAACTATTATTATTATCCCTTGCATCATCCACGCTCCCCACCCGGTTTTCCCTAGCAACCAATCAAGCCACCCTGTGCTTGTGGGTTGATGGAGCTTCTTTATTTCTTCTTGGATATGATTTGCTAGGCTCGTGATATTCTCGGAGCTATCTGTGACATATGTACAGCAGTCTGTCCCGCTCAGGGCACAGGTGCCTCCTTGCGCCGCCAACAGATAATCTAGGGCTATCCTATTCTGTAAGGCGGTGGTCCGGATCGCCACCATTTCGGCACTCATTTCTCTCAGGGACTCAGCCGTATCGTCGGCTATTTGTTTGAGCACTGCTGCCATGTTTATGGATTCCCTTGCTATTTTTCCTGTTCCGTACCAGGGGAATGCTATAGCCCAGAATCTTTCGGTTTCCGTAATAGCTCTCTTAACACGCTTGGCTGGTTGCCATAATGACTGGTACCCGTAGTGGTGGGTTAGGGAGGATAAATAATGGATGTATGGTACTACATATCCTATATAGCATGACCCAGTCCAGGTTCGTGGAAGCCATGGATACGCCTTATATCCGCAAATGAAATAGGTATTATTATAGGCCTCAAATTTGTTCCAAAGTTGGTACATGATCCCAGGTATTCCCCTCCAGGGTAGATTGCTAGTCCGGTTTAGCACTTCGGATAAATTAAACATTCCCACGTAGGGCCATTCTAGGGCACCTGGTGGTTTAGTACTGGTTTTGGTTAAAGTGTAATTATACTTGCACTTACTCCATCCAACCACTAACCCTGTCTCATCATAGTTTACCAAGCAGACTTCCCCCTCTGCATTGTTTAGTTTTCCCCCTGTGCTGACTAATAGCTCTTCTGGATACCTTCGATTATCGTACTGGGGATGAAACCATCCTTTAAAGTTCGTGGGGTTATACCCTGCCTGTTTCCACTCATGTTCCAGCTGATCTGGATTCAAGCTAGTTTGGGTTTGTATGGTATCCTCCTTATTCCAGGTGGTATTAGAGTATAATAACCACCCTACCATCTCCTCTACCTTAAAGGGGATAGGCCTTAATGGGATTCCTGCCCCCGTATGGGTGGGCACATGGGCGCACACCCAGCAGGAGCTTTGGCCCATTTTTTCCGCATAGACATATGACATATACAGAAAGGTATTTACATGCAATCCTCTCTCTTTACGTAAATGGGGTACCGCGCTTCCCGTGACAATATGAAATAACACCATTACCCATAATACTCTAAACATGATTAATATATCACTACAGTCCAGTCTTTACAGGAATTTTATGACAAAGGGTATGCAGATCACCTGTAAAACAGATTCAGAAAGTAGCCAGTCAGTGGTCTTTATATACTTTCAATTGTGTCCAATGCTTCCATACTCCTTTACCCCTTATGTCTAGACAGGCACAGGTATCCCCACTGATTATGATTTCATATGGCCCACTCCATTTTGGGGCGAACCCTGGTTTGCTGGGCAAAGTTTTCACCATGACTTTACTACCCGCTGAGGGAACATAAGCCGTCATTGTGAGCTCTTGTGCCCAATCCTTGTCCTCCTGATTATCACGGACATTCTTTCGCATCTCCTTTAATTGAGTGCTAAGTTCCAGAACGTATCGTTTTAGTCTATCTTTTAAAGGGCCTACATCGGCCCCACCTGTTATGATGCCTTCTGGCAATTGCATCGCCCTTCCTGTCATCAATTCATAAGGGGTCAAGCCTGTCGTTCGGTTTTCAGTGGCTCGCAGCTTCATTAGGATAATGGGCAATACTTCAGTCCAGGTTTTCCCCGACGTCTGCATTGCCTTTGCCAATGCATTTTTAAGGGTTCGGTTCATTCGTTCCACCATGCCCGAACTTTGAGGGTGGTATGGGATGTGGAATTTTTGTTTAATTCCCATTAATTGGCATACCATTTTTATGACACTCCCGGTAAAGTGGGTACCTTGATCAGAGTCCATTTGAATTGGTATTCCCCACCTGGGGATTACTTCTTCAGCTAAGACTCTGGCAACCATCAAAGCGGTGCAATTTCACGTGGGGAAAGCCTCTACCCAGCGGGTGAATTGGTCTATGACCACGAGGCAGTATGTTTTGCCGTGTGACGGTGGAAGGGGAATCTGTGAAGTCTATTTGTATATGCTCCCAGGGCCCTCGTGGCCTTGGTTGATGTCCCATTTTGACCTTTATGGGTCGCCCGGGGTTATACTGCGCACAGGTGATACATCGATGGCAGTATAGAAACATAGAAACATAGAGATAGGAACAGGAGTAGGCCATTCGGCCCTTCGAGCCCGCTCCGCCATTCAATGAGATCATGGCTGATCTTCGTCTGAGATCATAGCTGATCTTACCAGTTCAGTACCCCGTCCCCGCCTTTTCTCCATAACCCTTAATCCCCTTAGCCTTCAGAAATATATCCAATTCTCTCGAAAATATTTATTGAATTAGCCTTCACAGCCCTCTGTGGCAGGGAATTCCACAGGCTCACCACTCTTTGAGTGAAGAAATTCTTCCTCATCTCTGTTTTAAATGATTTGCCCGCTATTTTTAGACTGTGGCCCCTGGTTCTGTGCTCCCCGGCCATTGGAAACATTCTCTCTGAATTCAGCCTGTCCAGACCTGCCATAATTTTATATGTTTCGATGAGATCCCCTCTCAATCTTCTAAACTCCAGTGAGTACAAGCCCAAACTATTTAATCTCTCTTCGTAGGTCATTCCCACCATTCCAGGTATCAGCCTGGTGAATCGCCGTTGCACTCTTTCCATGGCAAGAACATCCTTCCGCAGATGGGGCGACCAAAACTGTACACAATACTCCAGATGCGGTCTCACCAGCACCTTGTACAGCTGTAGTAAGGTATCCCTATTCCTATACTCGAACCCCCTTGATATGAAGGCCAACATACCATTTGCCTTCTTAATCGCCTGTTGCACCTGCATACTCTCCTTCAGTGACTGGTGCACAAGAACACCCAGGTCCCTCTGCACTTCCCCATCTCCCAATCTATTGCCATTTAGATAATAATCTACCCTCCTGTTTTTACCCCCAAAGTGGATAACCTCGCATTTATCCACATTATAGTGCATCTGCCACGTATCCGCCCATTCCCCCAACCTGTCCAAATCGCACTGTAGCCTCCTGACATCCTCATCAGAGCCCACCCCTCCTCCTAGTTTAGTGTCGTCAGCGAATTTGGAAATATTGCATCCAATTCCCTGATCCAGATCATTTATATATATTGTGAACAGCTGGGGTCCCAGGACAGATCCTTGCGGCACCCAGCTGGTCACTGCCTGCCACTCCGAAAACGAGCCGTTTATTCCAACTCTCTGTTTTCTATCCGCCAGCCAGTTCTCTATCCACGTTAATACTTTGCCCCCAATCCCATGAGCCTTAATTTTGCATGATAATCTTCTGTGTGGAACCTTATCGAAGGCTTTCTGGAAGTCAAGGTACACCACATCCACTGGCTCTCCCCCATCTATTTTACCAGTTACTTCCTCAAAAAATTCCAGCAGATTAGTCAAACACGATTTACCCTTTGTAAATCCATGTTGACTCTGTCCGATCCTTTCCCCATTTGTCAAGTGCTCCGCTATTTTATCCTTAATAATGGACTCTAGCATTTTGCCCACAACCGATGTAAGGCTTACTGGTCTATAATTCCCTGCTTTCTCTCTACCCCCCTTTTTAAATATTGGGGTAACATTAGCTACCCTCCAATCCACGGGTACTGTTCCCGAGTCAATGGAGTTCCGGAAGATGATCCTTAGAGCATCTGCTATCTCCAGGGCCACCTCCTTAAGTACCCTAGGATGTAGTTTATCAGGCCCCGGGGATTTGTCGGCCTTCAGTCCCCTCAACTTACCCAACACCTTATCCCTAGAGATACTAATTTCTGTCAGCTCCTCCCTCTCATTAGTCCCTATGTTTGCCAATATTCCTGGGAGGTTATTTGTGTCCTCCTTTGTGAATACAGAACCAAAGTATGAGTTTAATTGGTCTGCCATTTCCTTATTCTCCATTATATATTCTCCCGAATCGGACTGCAAGGGACCGACTTGGGATTTTACCAGTCTTTTCCTCCTGATATACCGATAAAAGCTTTTGTAGTCTGTCTTTATGTTTGCTGCAAGTTTACTTTCGTATTCTATTTTCCCCTTCCTGATTAATCCCTTTGTCCTCTTTTGCTGTATCCTGTACTGCCTCCAATCTTCCGGTCTGGTGCTTTTTTTTGCCAGTTGATATGCCCTTTTTTTGATTTTATGCTGTCCCTAATTTCCCTCGTTATCCACGGTTGAGTCACCTTTTTAGGTTTATTTTTATGCCAAACCGGTATAAACATGTTCTGGAATTCTTCCATTCTATCTTTGAATGCTTGCCATTGTCTATCCACTGTCAATCCCCCCAGAAACACCACCCAATCAATCTTACCCAATTCCCATCTCATACCCTCGTAATTCCCTTTATTTAAGTTCTGGACCTTAGTCTCTGATTCAATTTCCTCACTCTCCATCTCGACTGAGAGCTCGATCATATTATGATCGCTCTGACCCAAGGGGCCTCGTACAAGAAGATTGCTGATAAGTCCCTTCTCATTGCACAATACCCAGTCTAAAATGGCCTGATCTCGAGTCGGCTCCTCGACATATTGGTCCAGATAACCGTCCCGAAAACATTCCAGGAATTCCTCCTCCTCAGAATTTTTACTAATTTGGGTAGTCCAATCAATATGTAAATTAAAGTCACCCATGATGACAGCTGTGCTCTTATCGCACGCTTCTCTAATTTCCCTTTTTATGCCTTCCCTCACCTCCATATTACTATTTGGAGGCCTATATATCACACCCACTAACGTTTTCCTCCCCTTGCTATTTATCATTTCTACCCATACAGATTCCGTTTCATCCGAGTTAATATCCTTCCTTTCCATTGCATTAATCCCCTCCTTTACCAGCAATGCTACGCCACCTCCCCTACCTTTTTGCCGATCCTTCCTAAATATTGTATATCCCTGGATGTTAAGTTCCCAGCCTTGCCCACCCTGCAGCCACGTTTCTGTAATCCCAATCAAATCATACTTGTTTACCTCTATTTCCACAACTAATTCATCCACCTTGTTCCTAATGCTTCTAGCATTAAGATACAAAGCCTTCAGGCTTGCTTTTTTCACACTCTCATTATGAATTAGAGTCATAGAGTCATAGAGTAATACAGCACGGATAGAGGCCCTTCGGCCCATCGTGTCCATGCCGGCCATCAAGCCCTGTCTAATCTAATCCCATATTCCAGCATTTGGCCCGTAGCCTTGTATGCTATGGCATTTCAAATGCTCATCCAAATGCTTCTTAAATGTTGTGAGGGTTTCTGCCTCCACAACCCTTTCAGGCAGTGAGTTCCAGACTCCAACCACCCTCTGGGTGAAAAAGTTCTTTCTCAAATCCCCTCTAAACCTCCCGCCCTTTACCTTGAATCTATGCCCCCTAGTTATTGACCCCTCTACTAAGGGGAAAAGCTCCTCAGCATCCATCCTATCTATGCCCCTCACAATTTTGTACACCTCAATCATGTCCCCCCTCAGCCTCCTCTGCTCCAAGGAAAACAAACCCAATCTGCCCAGTCTCTCTTCATAGCTGAAGCGCTCCAGCCCTGGTAACATCCTGGTGAACCTCCTCTGCACCCTCTCTAACGCGATCACATCTTTCCTGTAGTGTGGCGACCAGAACTGCACACAGTATTCCAGCTGTGGCCTAACCAGTGTTTTATACAGCTCCATCATAACCTCCTTGCTCTTATATTCAATGCCTCGGCTAATGAAGGCAAGTATCCCATATGCCTTTTTTACCACCTTATCCACCTGTTCCGCCGCCTTCAGGGATCTGTGTACCTGCACACCCAGATCCCTCTGACCCTCCGTCTTGCCTAGGGTCTTTCCCTTCATTGTGTATTCCCTTGCCTTGTTAGACCCCCCAAAGTGCATCACCTCGCACTTTTCCGGGTTAAATTCCATTTGCCACTGTTCCGCCCATCTGACCAACCCATCTATATCGTTCTGCAGACTGAGGCTACCCTCCTCGCTATTTACCACCCTACCAATTTTAGTATCATCCGCGAATTTACTGATCATACCCTTTACATTCATATCCAAGTCATTAATGTAGACCACAAACAGCAAGGGACCCAGCACCGATCCCTGTGGTACCCCACTGGCCACAGGTTTCCAGTCACAAAAACAACCTTCGACCATCACCCTCTGCCTTCTGCCACTAAGCCAGTTTTGTATCCAATGTGCCAAGGCACCCTGGATTCCATGGGCTCTTACCTTCTTGACCAGTCTCCTGTGCGGGACTTTATCGAAGGCCTTACTGAAATCCATGTATACCACATCCACTGCGTTACCCTCATCCACACACCTAGTCACCCCCTCAAAAAATTCAATCAAATTAGTCAGACATGATCTTCCCTTGACAAAGCCATGTTGACTATCCCTGATTAATCCTTGCCTCTCCAAGTGGAGACAAATTTTGTCCCTCAGGATTTTTTCCAGTAATTTTCCTACCACTGATGTTAGGCTCACTGGCCTGTAGTTCCCCGGTTTTTCCCTACTACCCTTCTTGAATAATGGTACTACATTAGCGGTTCTCCAGTCCTCTGGCACATCCCCTGTGGCCAGAGAGGTCCTGAATATATGTGTTAGAGCCCCCGCAATCTCCTCCTTTGCCTCACACAGCAGCCTGGGGTACATTTCATCCGGGCCTGGGGATTTATCCATTTTTAGGCCAGCTAAAACCGCCAATACCTCCTCCCTCTCGATGTTAATATGTTCGAGCATATCACAGTCCCCCCGCCCTATTTCTATGTCTACATCGTCCTTCTCCATAGTGAAAACAGATGCAAAAAATTCATTTAGAACCCCTCCTACATCTTCCGGCTCCACACACAGATTGCCACTTTTGTCCCTAATGGGCCCTATTTTTTCCCTAGTTATCCTTTTACCCTTAATATACTTATAAAACATCTTCGGATTTTCCTTTATTTTGCTCGCCAGTGTTATTTCATGGCCCCTCCTTGATCTCCTAATTTCTTTTTTAAGTATCCCCCTGCAGTTTTTGTACTCCTCTAGGGCTTCCTCCGTCTTTAGCCTTTTGTATCTACCAAAAGCCCTCCTTTTTTTCCTAATCCATTCCCGTATATCCCCTGACATCCACGGTTCCCTGTGGTTTTTGGAACCACTCTTGACATTTATGGGAACATGTTGCCCTTGTATGATCTCAATCTCCCTTCTGAAAGCCTCCCATTGCTCCGATGCGGATTTTCCTACAAGTAGCTGATCCCAGTCCATTTTGGCCAGATCCTGCCTTATCCTATTAAAATCGGCCTTCCCCCAATTTAGAACCTTTATTTCCGGCCCATCCCTGTCCTTTTCCATGACCACCTTAAATCTTACCATATTATGGTCACTATCACCAAAGTGCTCCCCTACTAGCACTTTTTCCACTTGGCCGGCCACATTCCCTAGAATTAGGTCCAGTACCGCCCCCTCTCTTGTAGGACTTTCTACATGCTGGCTCAAAAAGCTCTCCTGGATGCACTTTAAGAATTCTACACCCTCTGAGCCTTTCACACTTTGACTATCCCAGTTAATATTGGGGAAGTTGAAATCCCCCATTATTATTACCCTATTATTTGCACATTTCTCTGAGATTTGCCTACATATCTGTTCCTCTATTTCCCCCTGACTGTTTGGAGGCCTATAGTACACTCCCAGCAAAGTGCTTGCCCCCTTTTTGTTTTTAAGCTCCACCCATATGGCCTCATTAGAGGACCCTGCTAATATATCATCCCTCCTTACTGCAGTAATTGACTCCTTAATTAATATTGCGACACCCCCTCCTCTTATACCTCCCCCTCTGTCTCGCCTGAAGATTCTGTACCCCGGAATATTGAGCTGCCAGTCTTGCCCCTCCCTCAACCATGTCTCCGTGATAGCAACAATATCATACTCCCATGTGTTTATCAACACCTTCAGTTCATCCACCTTATTTGCAAGACTCCTTGCATTAAAATAGATGCCATCCAGCCTTGCCCTTATATATTTGCCCTGTCCACCAAGCTGACTTGTTTTTTCCTCCATAATTGGCAGCACATCCCCCCCTATTTCAGCTTCCCTCTGTATCCCATCCCCCTGCCAAGTTAGTTTAAACCCCCCCCGACAGTGCTAGCAAACCTCCCCGCAAGGATATTTGTCCCGCTCTGGTTCAGGTGCAACCCGTCCGACTTGTACAAGTCCCACCTTTCCCAGAAGCAGGCCCAGTGATCCAGGAAAGTAAAACCCTCCCCCCTACACCAACTCTTTAGCCACGCATTCATCTGCTCTATCCTCCCATTCCTATACTTACTAGCACGTGGCACTGGGAGTAATCCAGAGATTACACCCTTTGAGGTCCTGCCCTTTAATCTGTTACCTAGCTCCCTAAATTCTTGATGCAGGACCTCATCCCTCTTTTTACCTATGTCGTTGGTACCAATGTGGACCACGACCACTGGCTGTTCACCCTCCCCCTCCAGAATGCCCTGCAGCCGCTCAGTGACATCCTTGACCCTGGCACCAGGGAGGCAACAAACCATCCTGGAGTCACGTTTGCGGCCACAGATTAGTTTGGCCCTTTGTGTTTCTCTCCTTTGCTTATTGCTTCTCACCTTTCTACCATCTATTTCTGACTTCATATGACTTCCCTCTTTTCCACTACCTAGGTTCCCATCCCCCTGCCAAATTAGTTTAAATCCTCCCGAACCGCCCCAGAAAATATTACCCCGAGGACATCGGCTCCCTCACAGTTCAGGTGTAGACCGTCCCCTTGGTACAGGTCACTCCTCCCCAAGAACTGGTTCCAATGCCTCAAGAATTTAAATCCCTCTCCCTTGCACCACTGCTCAAGCCACGTATTTAGCTTATCTATCTTACTCTCTCTAAACTTATTAGCTCGTGGCACTGGTAGCAATCCAGAGATTACTACCTTTGAGGTCCTACTTTTCAATTTAGCTCCTAACTCCCTAAATTCAGCTTGTAGGACCTCCTCCCTCTTTTTACCTACATCGTTGGTACCTACATATACCACGACAACTGGCTGATCCCCCTCCCCCTTCAGAATGCTCTGCACCCGCTCCGAGACATCCTTGACCCTTGCACCAGGGAGGCAACATACCATCTTGGAGTCTCGGTCTCAGAAACTCCTATCTATCCCCCTTACAATTGAATCCCCTATCACTATAGCCCTATCCCTCTTTTTCCCGCCCTTCTGTGCAGCAGAGCCAGTCATGGTGCCCTGAACCTGGCTGCTGGTGCCTTCCCCTGATAAGTCATCTCCCCCAACAGTACCCAAAACGGTAAACCTGTTTTGGAGGGAGATGACCGCAGGTGACTCCTGCACTACCTTCCTGCCTTTACCCTGCCTTTTGGTCACCCATTTACTGTCTGAGCTAGCCTTTACCTGCGGTGTGACCAACTCACTGAATGTGCTATCCACAACATCCTCAGCATCGCGTATGCTCCAGAGTGAGTCCATTCGCAGCTCCAGCGCCGCCATGCGGTCCGCTAGGAGCTGCAGCTGGACACACTTCCTGCACACATAGTTGTCAGGGACAGTGTCCCTGATTTCCCACATGGCACAGGAGGAGCATGACACGGGTCCGAGCTGCCCTTCCATGACTTAACCCTTACAATACCCTTTTATTTACTACGATTTAGCTTAATTATTGAATTCTACTTAGAATAAGTTTGTGAAAGTACTCACCAACCAGTCACCTACCTGTTTTCTGGTGTTGTATTTTCACTGCCGCCTCCTGTCCTGGAACCTTTTCCACCTAGGTTAGGCTCCTGAAATAAAATAAATTGAACCTACCTTTTCAACTTCCCCTAACCCCTAAAAGGTTAGAGGAGGTGGAAGGGTGGGAGACACTACACTGTAGTGTTTCGGGTTTTGCAACAGCTCCACCTATATAAGAGTTACTGGCCTCCTGCTCTCCCGACTGCACCAGCTGTGAAAGAAAAAGCCCGCGAAAGGTGAGCTTTTAAACTCACCAGTTACTGGCCTCCTGCTCTCCCGACTGTCCCAGCGATATCTCTTCCCATCCCCTTCCACCACCATTCTTTGCTGAGGCTTCCCATCATCGCTTCTCTCCCTGAGTGTACAAGCCCATGGTGGAGTTCTAATAGCGTATTTTGAATGCACTTGGGGGCCATTACCCTGTTATCCTTTCGCCAGACATTATCGCTTCCCCGCTTAGCGCCTTGTTCTTCCCACGTACCTTTTTCGACGTCGGGGGTGTCCTCATGGAGTTCGTCAATACTTATCTTGTCCTCGGAGCTGCTCACAGCGGCTATTGGTACTTCTTCAATCCTTTCTTGCTCTAGCACCCTTTGTGCTGCTTGGTCCGCAGCCTGGTTCCCCTGGTGATTTAACCAGTCTGGGCTAGTCTGGTCCGGTTCCCTCTGATGTGCCTTAATCTTAATTACTGCTACCTGTTGGAGTTTGTCGCTAGCTTCTAGGAGGGCTTCTATCCTCAGCTGGTGTTTTATGGGATTGCCTCCCGTAGTAATGAATCCCCTCCTACCCCATGCAGTCATATAATCGTGGACCACCCCAAAGGCATACCTACTATCTGTGTAAATGTTCACGATTTTATTCTCTGACAACTCTAGTGCCCTGGTGAGAGCCACTAGCTCTGCCACTTGGGCCGATAGGCCTCCATCAATCCATCCTGACTCTACAGTTTTTAATTCGCCATTAACCATCGCCCACCCTATTCGGGGCAGCCCATCTACATACTTGCGTGAACCATCTACGTACAACGTCTCTTCCGCTGTCACTAAAGGGGTGTCTTTTATCCTATCTTCATCCAGGTTCATATCTACGTCCCCACAGTTGTGGGGCTCCCCAGTTCCCAGTATTCCTTCTGCCGGGTTCTCCCCTGTGTCTCTAACAATGGTTACTGCTTTACTCGGAGGGAGGAGGACGGCCTCCCACTTGGCATGTCTCATGTTCGAGACGGATCTTAATTTCCCGGTATTCAGCATCTCTATCAGAGTGTGTTTAGTGTGCAATATAACGTTTCCTGTCATTACTATTGGCTCACTAACCTTTACTGCCCAAGCCGCACAATCCAATGCAGCTATGCACCGGGAGAGCCCTGTGACTACCAGTCCCTCCACTGTGGAATAGTAGGCGACGGGCCTTCTTTTATCCCCATGATCCTGTGTAACTACTGCTGTGTAAAACCCTTCTTCATTGTTGCAATGTATGTGGAAGTCCTTACTCATATCTGGCAGTCCTAGCCCTGGGGCTGATACTAGCTCAGACTTTAGTTGAGTATAAGCTTCCTCTTGTTCCGGTCCCCAATCTATCGGTTCCAACGCGGGTTTACCCCCTTTCACTAATCTTTGTATAGGTTCTGCTAATTTAGCGAACCCCGGGATAAAATTTCGACTGTAATTAAAGAGCCCCAGTACCTTCCTGTCTCCAAGTACTGTTACGGGTCTCGGCATGCCCTGGACAGCGTGTTTCCTGTCCTGTGGCATTTCTTTAAGTCCTTGGGAGATTAGATGTCCCAGGTATAGGACCTGAGTTTTTCCTATCTGTGCTTTTTTAGGGCTTACCTTGAGGCCAGCCGTCTCTAGGGCCCTTAGTACTAAATATAGGGTTGCCAGATGGTCTGCCTTCGTTTCCGAGGCTATTAGTATGTTGTCGACATACTGCAAAATAGTGCTTCCTTTAGGTACTTCTATCTGTTTTAGGATATCACTCATGACGCGGTGAAAAATAGCTGGGCTATTATGGAATCCCTGTGGCAATCGGGTCCACGTATATTGTTTATCCCCTACTGTGAATTCAAATTTCTCGTGATTCCGAATCTAATGGGAGTGCCCAGAATCCGTTAGCTATGTCTAAAACGGTGAATATCTTCTGTTCAGGGGATAGCCCATTCAAAATTGTTGAGGGGCTGGCAACGATGGGGTGTAATTTAGGAGTGACCCTGTTGAGGGCCGTATAGTCTATAATCAACCTATAGCTCCCATCAGGTTTCTCTACTGGCCATGTGGGGGAATTAGTAGTGGTCGCGGTTTCCCTCAGGATACCCCTTTCTACTAGCCCCTTCACTATGTCCACGACTGCCTTCCTGGCCTCCGCCTTTATTGGGTACTGGCGGTGGGATTAGCCAATGTCCCGCCCCGGCTCACAGGAGCCATCTCGACTATTTCAACGTCCCCCTCGCCTGCAGGGGCTGTTGGTTCTGCACTGTAATATGGGGGAAGGGAGGTGGTGTCTGGACAAGTCCCCATTCGCCCCCCCTCCTATACCTTACACTCTAATTCCTTTATAATCTTTGCTTGACATTTCGCCTTTGTCTCTAGTTCCGTAACCATCTGTACTTTGTCTTGTGCAACTTTCTTTATTACGTTTAGTTGTTCAATGAGTCCTGCTAGTTGGTGTACTAATAACACTCCTGCTTTCTTGGTTTTATCCTTTGTCTGTTTAGTCAACCAGCTTCTCTGGAGTTCTAAAGTCTGTGACACATCCCACCCGTCTTTCTGCATCTTCTTAATTAACGACTGTCGGTTTGTCATATAAGAATATGTGAGGGAGCCCGAAGGTCCCCTCTTAACTTCCTCACCTGACATCGCCGCTGCTTCACCGATCGTTCCTTCGTGTCTGGGATCTGTTCCTTAGAGAGCCCCCCTATACTTTCCTTCCAAGAATACCCGAGCTTCTTGTCGCACTCTATGCCAGCGTTCTCAGAGGTCCGGGTTTGTCTTTCTCTCAAAACTGCCCAGACGTGTAACGCTTGCTTGTTGGACGGGGTTTCTACCCCTCCCCGGTGCCGGTTTACTTGATCAGGGTCCTACAACACCGACACTAATAATCTCCTAGTTCACTTAGCAACATGATATAATGCAGAAAAATGTTAACCATACTCGACTAGTATCACGACTTTAGAACACCTTGGAGTCTCGGCACCTACTTCATGGTCCTGGCCTTCGCGTGGGGCATTTGCCCTCTTAACAACCGGCCTGAGGCTAGGTGTCTGAGACAAGTGTCCTCCTGATCCGAGGTTTTACTTAGTTACTATTACACAAATACAAATACACACATACAAATCAAGTAGTGTCTCTTACCCACTCAGTCTGTGTCCCAGATTCGTTTTGGTGCTGCTTCGCCGTTCAGTCGCCTTGTCGAGTGTCTCTGATTTATGGCCGGTCAAAAATCTGACTACTCACCCTGGTCACTGATTCGTACGATTGTTCAGCTCCGTGGCGCCCTGCTTGCAGCGCCAATTTGTTGTAGGAAAAATGATTCCTCGGAAACTAGACTTTGAGTAAGAGAGACAACTTTATTAAATGACGGAGCTCTGGGAGAAGCGTCTGCAACCACGCGGTCTGCGAGAGCACAGTCTCCCCGATTGTAGTACGTGCCGAGCTTATATACAATTCCAAGAAGTTGGTTTTAGATCATTTACATTCATCCAATCAATTCGTTTATTAGCGCATATCGTTATTTTCCTCCAGTCAGGAGTTTACACACTTGTGTTGCCAATTCTGCCTCTTCAGATCTTCGTTCCGTCTTGTTCCCCGGCGGAATGTGATTAGTTCGATGATAGGATACCAGTGAACTTTGTTAGTCCTCAGTGATCTAAATAGTCCCAGTCAGGACACGAGACGAACTTTGTTCCAGCCATGCGTAAGCGTGGCATGTCTCACTGTGCAGAGATTCAATTAGTCCCAGTCAGCGAATTTGTTGTTTGTGTCTTTTCCAGCAAAATCTTGTCCAGCAAAATTTTATTCGAATGTTAGAACGGATTCTTTTACCCTCAGTCTGGTTCAGTAAACACTGAGTCGAACAACTGGAGAATTCAAACGATTTATTATCCGCGGAGTCTTACTCTGATATATCGACACCGACTCCTGCAAGAGTCTGCGAATCCAACAGAGCAAGCAATTTGCCATACCGTGTGCTACATTATTATACTTGCATTTGAGAAGACATTAACACATCGCACATTCTGAGCCAATCCTGAGCTGTGCACGTATACATTTAATTTGATTTCCTGGCCTGGCAGTTTGAAATAAAGAAGTCACATTTAACTGAATGGGTTACAGTTAAGTAAATATCCTGGTAATGTGCTCACGATCACCTAAACATTATGGTAATGCGTTTGCAATCATGGTAATGCGTTTTCTGATCGCCTATTGTCTGTATAACTTCTGCACACTGACTTATATTGTTCCTAACAGCAAGGTGTGACATTTGTGGGCGCCAGCCATATTAGCAGCCAAAGATCAGTTTAGCCTTTTTATTTTACTTCTTGCTGCCTTCGCAGTTTCTGGTTTCTATTTCCTTGACCTTGGTATTCTCACGAACACCCCACACTCCTCACTGTAACACTCTGATATACACCACACTCCTCACTGTAACTCTCTCATACACCCCACACTCCTCACTGTAACACACTGATATTCCACACACCCCTCACTGTAACTCTCTCATACACCCCACACCTCACTGTAAATACTGATATACCCCACATCCCTCACTGTAACACACTGATATACCCCACACCCCTCACTGTAACAGATATACCCCACACCCCTCACTGCAAATCTCTGATATACACCACACTCCTCACTGTAAGTCTCTGATATACCTCACACCCCTCACTGTAACACTCTGATATATCCCACACTTTAATCCACTCTTACATATCCCAAACCTCTCACTGTAACAGATCGATAAACCCAACTCACCCCACTTTAACACACTGATGCACCCCACACCCCTCAATGTTACACTCTGATATAACCAAAACTGATCATTGTAAAACTCTTATATACCCCACAACCCTCACACTAAAATTCTGGTATACCTCACTACACTCTGATATATCCAGCACACCTCACTGAAACACTCAGATACAACCCACTCTCTTAAATACCATAAACCTCTCACTGTAACACACTGATATACCCCACATCCCTCACTATAACATTCTGATATACCCCACGCCCCTGAATTTATCACTGATATATCCCACGCCCCTCACTAACATCCTCGGATATACCCCACACCCCTCACTGTAACACTCTGATATACACCACACCCCTCATTGTAAAACTCTGATATACCCCACACTCCTCACTGTAACACTGATATTCCCCACACACCTCACTAACATTCTGATACACCCCACACTCCTCACTGTAACACTCTGATATACCGCACATGCCACACTGTAACACTCAGATATACCCTACACCCCTCACTGTAACACTCTGATATACTCCAAACCACTCTCTGTAACACTCTTGTAAACCCACTCCCCTGACTGTAATAATCTTATGTACCCCACACACACCTTATTGTAACATAGATATACTCCACGTCCCTCACTGTAGCACACCGATATAGTCCACATCCCTCACTGTAACACACCGATATACCTCACACCCCTGACTGTAACACTGATATACCCCACACCCCTGAATGTAACACGAATCTAACCCACACCCTCAGTGTAACACCCTGAGGTACTCTATCCCTCTCACAGAAACATTCTGATATAACCCACACGAATCACCATAACAATGTGATATACCCCACACCCCTCACTGTAACACTGATATACCCCACACTCCTCACTGTAACACTCCACACTCCTCACTGTAACACTCTGATATACACCACACCCCTCACTGAAACAATCTGATATAACCCACACCCATCACTATAACAATCTGATATACCACACACCCCTCACTGTAACTCTCTGATACACCACACGCCACTCAATGTAACACCCTCGGATATACACCACCCCTCACTGTAACACTCTGTTATACCCCACATCCCTCAGTTGAAAACTGTGATATACCCCACGCCCCTCACTGTAACACTGATATACACCATACACCTCACTGCAACGCTCTGATATACCCCATACCCCTCTCTGTAACGCTGATATTCCCCACAGCATTCACTTTAACACTCTGATACACCCCTCACCTTAATCCTCTCTTAGTTATACCAAACCTCTCACTGTGACCCACAGATCTATCCCACTCACCTCACTTTTAACACTGATTTACCCCACACCCTTCACTGTAACACTCTGATACACCCGACACCACTCACTGTGACACTCTGATAGACCCCTCACTTTAATCCTCACTTACATGTCCCAAACCCCTCTCAATAACACATCAATATACCCCACTCACCTCACATTAACACTCTGATATACCACTCACACCCCAATGTAACAATCTGATGTAAACCCAGACCCCTCACAGTAATACTCTGACAAACTCAACACCCCTCACTCTAACACTCTGGTATACCTCACTATACTCTGATATACCCAGCATCCCTCACTACAACACTCAGATACAACCCACTGACTTAAATACCACAAACCTCTCAATATAACATTCTGATATACCCTACACCTCTCATTGAAACTCTACTAGATATCGAACATCCCTCACTGTAACACGCTGATGATACATCCGACACCCCTCACTGAAACATTCTGATATAACCCACACCCATCAATATAACAATCCGATATTTCGCACACTCCTCACTGTAACACGCTGATACACCCCACGCCCCTCACTGTAACACCCTCTGACATACACCACACCCCTTAATGTAACACTCTGATATACCACAGACACCTCACTGTAACACTGTTATACGCCACATCCCTCAGTTGAAAATTGTGATATACCCCACACCCCTCACTTGTAATGCTCTGATATTCCCCACAGCATTCACTTTAACACTCTGATAGACCCGTCACTTTAATCCTCTCTTAGGTATCCCAAACCTTTCACTCTGACCCTCGGATATATCCCACTCACCTCACTTTAACCCTCTGATATACCCCACACCCCTCAATGTAACACTCTGATATACCCCACACCCCTCAATATAACACTCTGATAAAACCCAGATCCCTCACTGTAAAACTCTGACATACACCACAACCCTCACTCTAACACTCTGGTATAACTCATTACACTCTGATATACCCAGCACCCCTCACTGAAACACACAGATAGACCCCACTCTCTTAAATACCACACACCTCTCACACTAACACACTGGTAAAACCCACAACACTCATTGTTCCCCACACCCTTCACTGAAAAATTCTGATTTAACCACACCCATCATTATAACAATCTGATATACCCTTCACCCCTCACTGTACAACCCTGATATACACCATGCCCCTCACTGTAGCACTCTCGGTACACACCACCCCCTCACTGTAACCATCTATCAGTAAGAAAGTCTGTGACTACACAAACCGCTCTGGGTCCAGGTATATTGTGTATCAGTAAAACAGTCCGTGACTACACAAACCGCTCTGGGTCCAGGTATATTGTGTATCAGTAAAACAGTCCGTGACTACACAAACCGCTCTGGGTCCAGGTATATTGTGTGTCAGTAAAACAGTCCGTGACTACACAAACCGCTCTGGGTCCAGGTGTATTGTGTATCAGTAAAACAGTCCGTGACTACACAAACCACTCTGGGTCCAGGTATATTGTGTATCAGTAAAACAGGTTTATTAAGCATTAAACAGCCAGCACAAACAAGTAGTACTTAACAAGAAGATAGTCACAGTCTGATCGTTGAAACCCCGGCGTTCCTTCCGAGTGTCCGCGGCACAAGTCTCCTGATGTATCTTGCTGTGTTCCGTTGACCCATGCGCGCTTCCTTGGGATCTTGCTGTGTTCTGTTGACCGAAGCTCCTATCAATCTCTGGTTACACGGTGCGCTGCTTTCAATGTTCAAAACCTGTACCTTTATACCCTTTTCCCTCTCGTTTTGCCGACGTGGCAGTAATTAATCCTCTAACACCTGGTAAAAAGTCTTGCTCCCTCGTTAGCCATCTTATGACCTTGTTTGATCCTTCTGACTTTTTCTCCATGCATTACAAAGTGCCTTTATCTCAGATTTTTTGCATCTGTGTTCACTATGGAGAAGGACGATGTAGACATAAAAATCGGGCAGGGGGACTGTGATATACTTGAACATATTAGCATCAAGAGGGAGGAGGTACTAGCAGTTTTAGCAGGCTTAAAAGTGGATAAATCCCCAGGCCCGGACGAGATGTATCCCAGGCTGCTGTATGAGGCAAAGGAGGAGATTGCAGGGGCTTTGACACAAATTTTCAGAACCTCTCTGGCCACAGGGGATGTGCCAGAGGACTGGAGAACAGCTAACGTAGTACCATTATTCAAGAAGGGTAGTAGGGATAAACCAGGGAATAACAGGCCAGTGAGCCTAACATCAGTGGTAGGGAAATTATTGGAAAAAATTCTGAGGGACAGAATTAGTCTCCACTTGGAGAAGCAAGGATTAATCAGGGATAGCCAGCATGGCTTTGTCAAGGGAAGATCATGTCTGACCAATTTGATTGAATTTTTCAAGGGGGTGACTAGGTGTGTGGATGAGGGTAGTGCAGTGGATGTGGTATACATGGATTTCAGTAAGGCTTTCGATAAAGTCCCGCATAGGAGACGGGTCAAGAAGGTAAGTGCCCATGGGATCCAGGGTGCCTTGGCACATTGGATCCAAAACTGGCTGAGTGGCAGAAGGCAGAGGGTGATGGTCGAAGGTTGTTTTTGTGACTGGAAGCCTGTGTCCAGTGAGGTACCGCAGGGATCGGTGCTGGGTCCCTTGCTGTTTATGGTCTACATTATTGATTTGGATGTGAACGTAAAAGGTATGATCAGTAACTTCGCAGATGACACGAAAATTGGTGGGGTGGTAAATTGTGAGGAGGAAAGCCTCAGGCTACAGGACGATATAAACGGGTTGGTCAGATGGGCGGAAAAGTGGCAAATGGAATTTAACCCTGAAAAGTGCGAGGTGACGCATTTTGGACGGACAAATAAGGCAAGGGAATACACAATGAGTGGTAGGACCCTAGGAAGTACAGAGGGTCAGAGGGACCTTGGTGTACATGTACATAGATCCCTGAAGGCAGCGGAACAGGTAGATAAGGTGGTTAAAAAGGCATATGGGATACTTGCCTTCATTAGCCGAGGCATAGAATATAAGAGCAGGGAGGTTATGATGGAACTGTACAAAACGCTGGTGAGGCCACAGCTGGAGTACTGTGTGCAGTTCTGGTCGCCTCACTATAGGAAGGATGTGATTGCTTTGGAGAGGGTGCAGAGAAGATTCACCAGGATGTTACCTGGGATGGAGCGCCTCAGCTATGAAGAGAGGCTGGACAGGCTGGGGTTGTTTTCCTTGGAGCAAAGAAGGCTGGGGGGGGACCTGATTGAGGTGTACAAAATGATGAGGGGCATAGATAGGGTAGACAAAGAGGAACTTTTCCCCTTAGTAGGGGGGTCAATAACAAGGGGGCATAGATTCAGGGTAAGGGGCAGGAGATTTAGAGGGGATTTGAGGAGGAACTTTTTCACCCAGAGGGTGGTTGGAATGTGGAACTCAATGCCTGAAAGGGTGGTAGAGGCAGGAACCCTCACAACATTCAAGAAGCATTTGGATGAGCACTTGAAATGCCATTGCATACAAGGCTATGGACCAAATGCTGGAAAATGGGATTAGACTGGACAGGGATGGATGGGCGGCGCAGACACGATGGGCCGAAGGGCCTCTTTCTGTGCTGTAAAACTCTATGACTCTATGATAAGCATTTGTGGGGAGAATTGGGATGTGTATATAACCCTTTATCAAAACTCTGGACTACTCCCGCGGAACAGACTTGCATGTCTGAGGAGCTAGCTGTTTGGGTTATTGAATGTGTACACTTTGCAACTCATTGTGGTGCCAGGGCAGTGAGTGATGTGCTTCTAAGTACTTGGTGGCATCCAAGGCTTCAAGCAATAGCACAGAACATTAGCGATCGATGCCTGACTTGTCAACAACACAACCCTGGAAAGGGAGTGTCTTGCGAATGGGGAAAAACCCCTTTACCGGAGGGTCCCTTTGAGACCCTGCAAATGGACTACATTGAGTTGGAAAGATGTCAGTGTTACAAATACGTACTTGTCATTGTAGATGTATTTAGTAAATGGATCGAGGCATATCCAACCACAGACAATAAAGCCTCTACTGTTGTTAAGGTATTGCTGAGAGAGATCATACCTCGGTATGGTATTCCAACTCGGTTAAGTTCTGACAACGGTCCTCACTTCACTGCCGAAGTGAACAAGGAACTTTGTAGCCAGTTGAACATTCATCAGCAATTGCATTGTGCTTATCGACCACAGGCTGCAGGACTTGTCGAAAGAACCAATCAGACTCTGAAGAACAAACTTGCTAAACTGGTAGCCGAAACCGGCTTAACCTGGTTGAAATTGCTTCCTGTGGCTCTCTTTCAGATCCGCACCACACCCGCGGGTAAAGCACGACTTACCCCTGCTGAGATTATCTATGGTAAACCACTCAAGACTCCCTGGAACCAAAATGCTGCTACAACGGTGCATTTTCACCATATGACTGAAGAAATGACGACCTATGTCTTGGCTCTTACTAAGGTTTTACGTAGGCTGCATTCACAAGTCCGTGCTGCATATGGTGAACTTCCTGACTTATCTGCTTCTCTAAAAATTGAACCAGGTTCGTATGTGATGGTTAAGAACTGGACTCGTAAAAGTCTAGATCCAAGGTGGGAAGGTCCATATCAGGTCTTACTAACAACCCCGACTGCAGCTAAGGTCGAGGGAAGAAGCGCATGGGTGCACTTCCACCATTGTAAATTGATTGGAGAAACCAATCAAAAGGGGGGGAGATAATTAGTAGATTTCAGTACAGTATAGAGTAGATTTTACGAACAATCATTAATTTTATTTTAATTGATAAGAGACTACAGAACTCACGCTCGGCCTTGATAAAGGTGACTGCAGTTTTACGAGGTCTGGTGTTGTGTTTGGATTGTTTTGGCCTGCCAAAATCCTACTTTTATTATACTTATTATACGATTTCTAATTTTTAATTTTTAAAATTTTAGCTTTAAGTTTTTAACTTTGGATCTTGTGTAAGCAGTTTGTTTTCCAGATTAATAACTAATAAGTCGCATTGATTGATCACGGAGGATCAAGATGAGGACCTTATTACTGCTTCTGAGCGTTATCCTGCTCGCGGGCGGGGCGTTCAATCGACTGAAGAAATGTGCCGAAGAGATATTCTCCAGTACAAAGACAAGAATCTTAAAGCTTTCGGATCCTGGAACGTGACTAAATGGGACTTCTGTAATGGACTATTAAAAAAGGAAATCATCAGAAGAAGAAATTGAATTACTAAATATATAGAGGGTGAAGCGAGTGAGATGGTGAAGGAATTAATGGAGGAGGAGTATAATAGACTCAATAAAGTAGAGATGAACCAGTAGGATGAAGCCCAGAATCACAGGGTACCTTAGATGGTTATCATGGAATGATAAAAGGGGGGAATGAGAATATAGAATGCAAAGATAAGGTAACAACTCGCTCCGCATGGCCAAGGACCCTGCCAATCTAAAATGGAGGACCCTGTTAGCCTAAAATGGTGGTGCAATGTCGACATCGCTGAGTCACTTGCATATTGTGAGAGATGATCATGTTAATTCAAGAAACTGAAGGCAGCAGGAAGTAAAATGCTAATATGGCTGGCACCCACGATGTCACACCTTGCTGGTGGAACAATGTAGGGTGGAGTGCAAAGGGTATACTGACAATAGGCGATCCGAAAACACATTACCATGCATTACCATAATGATTAGGTGATCGTGAAACCATTACCTGCATATTTTCTATATTATAAACCAGTGAACTGTGACTTCTTTATTTCAAACTGCCAGGCCAGGACATCACTTTAAACTGTGTACGTGCCTCGCTCGGGATTGGTGTAGAATGTACGATGTGTTAATGTCTTTTCAAAAGTAAAGTATAATAATGTGACCCACTGTATGAAAGATTGCTTGCTCTGGTGGAACCTGTCGAGACTCTGCTGGAGTCAGAACGGTGCTGTATCAGAGTAAGTCTCCCGGGACAACAGAATAAAACAACTGTTGAACTAAACCAGTATTCGACTCAGTGTTTGTACTGAACCAGATTGAGGACCAAAAAAATCCGTTTCAACACAGGAACAAGGATGTCTTGCTGCAGTTGTACAGGGCCTTGGTGAGACAACACCTTGAGTATTGTGTGCAGTTTTGGTCGCCTTATCGGAGGAAGGATGTTCTTGCAATGGAGGGAGTGCAGCGAAGATTCACCAAACTGATACCTGGGATGGCAGGAATGACGTATGAGGAGAGATTGGGTCGATTGGGCTTGTACTCGCTGGAGTTTAGAAGAATGAGAGGGGATCTCATTGAAACTTATAAAATTCTAACATGACTAGACAGACTAGATGCAGGGAGGATGTTCCTGATGGTTGTGGGTTCCAGAACCAGGGGTCGCATAGAAACTTAGAAACATAGAAGATAGGAGCAGGAGTAGGCCATTCGGCCCCTCGAGCCTGCTCCGCCATTCAATGAGATCATGGCTGATCATCCAAATTCAGTACCCTGTCCCTGCCTTCTCCCCATAACCCTTGATCCCTTTAGCCTTAAGAAATATATCTAACTCCTTCTTGAATATCTAACTCCTTCTTGAATATATTTAATGAATTGGCCTCAACTGCCTTCAGTGGTAGAGAATTCCACAGGCTCACCACTCTCGGTGAAGAAATTCCTCCTCATCTCAGTCCTAAATGGCTTACCCCTTATCTTTAGACTTAGAGATGAGGAAGAATTACTTCACCCAGAGAGAGGTGAACCTGTGGAATTCTCTACCACAGAAGGCACTTGAAGCCAATTCATTAAATATATTCAAGAAGGAGTTGGATATATTTCTTAAGGCTAAAGGGAGCAAGGGATATGGGGCGAAGGCAGGGACTGGGTACTTAACTTGGATGATCAGCCATGATCTCATTGAATAGCGGAGCAGGCTCGAGTGGCCGAAAGGCCTACTCCTATCTTCTATGTTTCTTCCATGTTTAATCATAAGAATACATGAGAGGGGGTGTCCCTTTAAATGTGGAGGGGGCGGATGTCCCTTTAAATGTGGAGGCGCGGGTCCGCGCATGCTCAATCGGCCCCACCACAACACCAGGCTGCCAGTGCGCCTGCGCGGGGTCTCCGGGGAGCGGCCGGAAGGCCGGGCCCGGGGAAGAGGCGGAATCAGCGGCCGGGGTAAAGTCAACTGTTGGGGAATCTATTTAAGTCGAGGTGAGGGGGGGAGCGGAGACCGAGATTATAAAGTAAAAGACGAGAAAACCAAACCTGAGAGTCGGGCGGGCGGGACCTCCGCGGACGTCAGACGGAGCGGATTGAGCCGGAGCAACGTGAATCTGACTGACGGGAGCGCGGACCAATAGGAAGAGGGCTAAGCTGGGAGGACTGAACTGGGCGGCCTGGCCCTCCAATCAATGGCGGCGCGGCTAGGGGGCGGGACCTTCCTCCCCGGCGCTGGTAGGCTGGGGCCCGATTGTGACGTCATCAGAGGAAGAGGCAATTCAGGTGGATGGAGGCCCGGCCTGTGACTGACGGATGCTTTGACCAATTGGACGAGGGCTGAGGTGGGCGGACTGAACTGGGCGGCCTGGTCCGTCAACCAATAGCGGCACGGCAAGGGGGCGGGGCCTCCTCTCCAGCTCATGTGCGCTGGGGCCGATTGTGACGCGCTGTCCCCAGGTGAGAGCAGCTCAGTCAGCACAGAGCTGGGGCTGGAATCTGGGAGAGGGGCCGCAGGCAGCACAGAGCTGGGGCTGGAATCTGGGAGAGGGGCCGCAGGCAGCACAGAGCTGGGGCTGGAACCTGGGAGAGAGGCCGCAGGCAGCACAGAGCTGGGGCTGGAATCTGGGAGAGGGGCCGCAGGCAGCACAGAGCTGGGGCTGGAATCTGGGAGAGGGGCCGCAGGCAGCACAGAGCTGGGGCTGGAATCTGGGAGAGAGGCCGCAGGCAGCACAGAGCTGGGGCTGGAATCTGGGAGAAGGGCCTCAGTCAGCACAGAGCTGGGGCTGGAATCTGGGAGAGGGGCCGCAGGCAGCACAGAGCTGGGGCTGGAATCTGGGAGAAGGGCCTCAGTCAGCACAGAGCTGGGGCTGGAATCTGGGAGAGGGGCCGCAGGCAGCACAGAGCTGGGGCTGGAATCTGGGAGAGGGGCCGCAGGCAGCACAGAGCTGGGGCTGGAATCTGGGAGAGGGGCCGCAGGCAGCACAGAGCTGGGGCTGGAATCTGGGAGAGGGGCCGCAGGCAGCACAGAGCTGGGGCTGGAATCTGGGAGAGGGGCCGCAGGCAGCACAGAGCTGGGGCTGGAATCTGGGAGAGGGGCCGCAGGCAGCACAGAGCTGGGGCTGGAATCTGGGAGAGGGGCCGCAGGCAGCACAGAGCTGGGGCTGGAATCTGGGAGAGAGGCCGCAGGCAGCACAGAGCTGGGGCTGGAATCTGGGAGAGGGGCCGCAGGCAGCACAGAGCTGGGGCTGGAATCTGGGAGAAGGGCCTCAGTCAGCACAGAGCTGGGGCTGGAATCTGGGAGAGGGGCCGCAGGCAGCACAGAGCTGGGGCTGGAATCTGGGAGAAGGGCCTCAGTCAGCACAGAGCTGGGGCTGGAATCTGGGAGAGGGGCCGCAGGCAGCACAGAGCTGGGGCTGGAATCTGGGAGAGGGGCCGCAGGCAGCACAGAGCTGGGGCTGGAATCTGGGAGAGGGGCCGCAGGCAGCACAGAGCTGGGGCTGGAATCTGGGAGAGGGGCCGCAGGCAGCACAGAGCTGGGGCTGGAATCTGGGAGAGGGGCCGCAGGCAGCACAGAGCTGGGGCTGGAATCTGGGAGAGGGGCCGCAGGCAGCACAGAGCTGGGGCTGGAATCTGGGAGAGGGGCCGCAGGCAGCACAGAGCTGGGGCTGGAATCTGGGAGAGGGGCCGCAGTCAGCACAGGGCTGGGGCTGGAATCTGGGAGAGGGGCCGCAGGCAGCACAGAGCTGGGGCTGGAATCTGGGAGAGGGGCCGCAGGCAGCACAGAGCTGGGGCTGGAATCTGGGAGAGGGGCCGCAGGCAGCACAGAGCTGGGGCTGGAATCTGGGAGAGGGGCCGCAGGCAGCACAGAACTGGGGCTGGAATCTGGGAGAGGGGCCGCAGGCAGCACAGAGCTGGAATCTGGGAGAGGGGCCACAGGCAGCACAGAGCTGGGGCTGGAATCAGAATCTAGGAGAGGGGCCGCAGGCAGCACAGAGCTGGCCGCAGGCAGCGGGCCTGGCAAAGGGGCACAAGCTTCATAATACAAGCTTCTTTGACATGCACATTTGTTTCCTGCAGACAAACTTGGTCACTCTGCAAAAAAAACTGTTTAACAATTCATCATAACTCCCCTGCTTTAGGGGAGGCGTAGAGTGCAAAAAGCAAGGAAGTTATGGTGAAACTGTGTGAAAGACTGGAGTCAGCTGTGGCTCAGTGGATAGTAGAGTCAGAAGGTTGTGGGTTCAAGATAGACTTGCACTTGTAAGAACATAAGAAATAGGAGCAGGAGTCAACCATTCGGCCCTTCGAGCCTGCTCATATACATATAAATGACCTGGATATTGCAATGCAGTGTAGAATTTCTAAATTTGCCGATGCCACACGCCCAAATTTGGTGACAAACAGTGAGGGTGATACCAATCGACTGTAACAGGACATGGAAAGGCTAGCAGAATGGGCAGACAGGTGGCAGATGGAATTTAATACAGAGAAACATAGAAGATAGGAACAGGAGTAGGCTATTCGGCCCTACGAGCCTGCTCCGCCATTCAATGAGACCATGGCTGATCATCCAAATTCACTACCCTGTCCCTGCCTTCTCCCCATATCCCTTGATCCCTTTAGCCTTAAGAAATATATCCAACTCTTTCTTGAATATATTTAATGAACTGGCCTCCACCGCCCTCTGTGGCAGAGAATTCCACAGGTTCACCACTCTCTGGCTGAAGAAATTCCTCCTCATTTCAGTCCTAAATGGCTTACCCCTTATCCTTAGACTATGACCCTTGGTTCTGGACTCCCCGGCCATCAGAACCATCCTTCCTGCATCGAGCCTGTCCAGGCCTGACAGAATTTTATAGGTTTCGATGAGATCCCCTCTCAATCTTCTAAACTCGAGTATAAGCCCAATCGACCCAATCTCTCCTCATACGTCATTCCTGCCATCCCAGGTATCAGCCTGGTGAATCTTCGCTGCACTCCTTCCATGGCAAGAACGTCCTTCCTCAGATAAGGCGACCAAAACTGCACACAATACTCAAGGTGCGGTCTCACCAAGGCCCTGTACAACTGTAGCAAGACATCCTTGTTCCTGTACTCGAACCCTCTTGCTACGAAGGCCAACATACCATTTGCCTTCTTAACCGCCTGCTGCACCTGCATGCTTACCTTCAGCGACTGGTGCACAATAACACCCAGGTCTCTTTGCACTTGCCCTTCTCCCAATCTATTGCCATTCAAATAATAATCTGTCTTCCTGTTTTTGCCACCAAAGTGGATAACCTCACATTTATCCACATTATAGTGCATTTGCCATGTTTCTGCCCAATCACCCAACCTGTCCAAATCGTACTGGAGTTTCACGACATCCTCCTCACAGCATACCCTCCCACCCAGCTTTGTGTCGTCTGCAAATTTGGAGATATTACATCCAATTCCCTCGCCCAGATCATTAATATAGATTGTGAACAGCTGGGGTCCTAGGACCGATCCTTGCGGTACCCCACTATTCACTGCCTGCCACTCGGAAAACGACCCATTTATTCCAACTCTTTGCTTTCTATCCGCCAACCAGTTCTCTATCCAAGTTAATACCTTGCCCCCAATCCCATGTGCCTTAATTTTGCACGCCAATCTCTTATGCGGGACCTTATCGAAAGCCTTCTGAAAGTCCAAATACACCACATCCACTGGTTCTCCCTTAACTATTTTACCAGTAACATCCTCAAAAAATTCCAGTAGATTAGTCAAGCATGATTTACCTTCTGTAAATCCATGTTGACTTTGTCCGATCCTGTCACTGCTTTCCAAGTCTTCTGCTATTGCATCTTTTATAATGGACTCTAGCATTTTCCCCACTACCGATGTCAGGCTTACCGGTCTATAATTCCCCGCTTTTTCTCTGCCACCTTTTTTTGAATAGTGGGGTAACATTAGCTACCCTCCAATCCATGGGTACTGTTCCAGAGTCTATCGAGTTCTGGAAGATGATCAGCAATGCATCTATTATTTCTAGGGCCACTTCCTTAAGTACCCTGGGATGTAGATTATCAGGCCCTGGGGATTTATCGGCCTTCAGTCCCATCAATTTTCCTAACACCATTTCCCTACAAATACTGATTTCTTTCAGTTCCACCCTTTCATCAGACCCTATGATCCGCGGTATTTCTGGGAGGTTATTTGTGTCCTCCTTTGTGAAGACAGAACCAAAATATGTATTTAGTTGTTCTACCATTTCTTTGTTACCCATTATAAATTCCCCTGATTCTGACTGCAAGTGACCTACGCTTGACTTCACCAATCTTTTTCTCTTCACATATCTATGAAAGCTTTTACAGTCAGTTTTTATGTTCCCTGAAAGCTTACTCTCATATTCTATTTTCCCTTTCTGAATTAATCCCTTTGTCCTCCTTTGTTGAATCTTAAACTGCTCCCAATCCTCAGGATTATTGCTTTTTCTGGCCAATTCATAAGTCCTCTCCTTCGATCTTATGCTATCCCTAATTTCCCTCGTCAGCCACGGTTGAGTCACCTTTTTTGTTTTATTTTTATGCCAAACTGGGATGAACAAATTCTGTAGCTCATCCATTCGGTCTTTGAATGTTTGCCATTGCCTCTCCACCGTCAACCCTTTGAGTGCCATTCCCCAATCAATCCTACCCAACTCGCTCCTCAGACCATCGTAGTTTCCTTTATTTAAATTGAGGACCCTAGTCTCTGAGTCAACTACTTCATTCTCCATCTTAATGAAGAATTCAATCATATTATGATCGCTCCGACCCAAGGGGCCTCGTACAACAAGATTGCTAATTAATTCTTTCTCGTTACATAATACCCAGTCTAAGATGGCCTGATCTCTGGTTGGTTCCTCGACATATTGGTCCAGGAAACCATCCCGTAAACACTCCAGGAATTCCCCCTCCACAGTATTGTTACTAATTTGGTTAGCCCAATCTATATGTAGATTAAAGTCACCCATGATGACTGCTGTGCCCTTATTGCATGCTTCTTTAATTCCCCTTTTAATGCCATCCCCAACATCCGCCTTACTGTTTGGAGGTCTATATACCACTCCCACTAATGTTTTTTTCCCCTTAGTATTTCTCAGTTCTACCCATACAGATTCCACATCATCAGAGCTAATATCCTTCATTACAATTGTGTTAATCCCTTCTTTAACCAGTAATGCTACCCCACCTCCCTTTCCTTTTTGCCTATCTTTCCTGAATATCGAATACCCTTGGATGTTGAGTTCCCAGTCTTGGCCATCCTTGACCCATGTTTCCGTAATCCCAACCAAATCATATTCGTTTACCTCTATTTGCGCAGCCAATTCATCCACCTTATTACAAATGCTCCTCGCATTAAGACACAAAGCCTTCAGGCTTGTTTTTTTAACGCTCTTAGACCTATTAGAATTATTATTTACTGTGGCCACGTTTGATTTAACCCATTGATTTCTCTGACTGCCACTTTTGCTTTTCTCCTTCCTATCTTTTGCTTTTATCCTTGTGATGCGCTATCAATTCTAATAAGAGGCCGAGCAGAGTTCAGAACGACAGGCTTTTATTAACTACTGAATTGCACTTCAGACAGATCAGGACTATGCCTCTAGTGGACGACCGAATGCCTGGAGCTGCCATGCGGCCGTCCTTATACTCGGTAGCCGAGGGCGGAGTCAGCTGAGGCATAGTCAGACGTAACAGTGAAACAAGAGTGAACGACGACAACAACAACAAGTGAACACAGTGAACTACAGTGGTTTACCACATTCACCCCTCGTTTAAAATTAAGTCCGGTGGGGTGAAGTGTATCAAAAGTTCGAGTAGGCGAGTCTGTCGGGCGGCCTCGTTTGCCGTCGAGATCTTCGTGGCGACGGTTGCGATGTTACAGCTTCCAACGATGCATCTTGAGCGGGGTCGGGCACCGGTGTATCGTCCCCTTTGGTGTTGGGTGGGCGAGTGGACTCCGGCTGGTCCTGGGGTCACGGCATGCCGTCTACTGGGGTGGAATGGATAGGGGTGAGAATTTGGTCTACTGAATTTTGGGCCGTGTCGAAGGGGGTCGTGGTGGAGGGCAATGGTGACGGGTCAGTGGACCCCGAGGGTGCCAGATCTCTAATGGAGACTGTATCCTCCCGCCCGTCCGAGTATGCCACGTAGGCGTACTGGGGGTTGGCATGGAGGAGGTGAACCTTCTCTACCAGGGGAGCCGTTTTGTGGGACCTTACATGCTTCCTCAGCAGGGCGGGCCCTGGAGACGTCAGCCAGTGTGGTAGTGAGGTACCGGATGTGGACCTCCGGGGAAAAACGAACATTCGCTCATGGGGGGTGGCGTTGGTGGCCGTACACAGCAGTGACCGGATGGAGTGGAGCGCATCAGGTAGGACATCCTGCCAACGGGAGGTCGGAAGGCCCCTAGATTTTAAGGCTAGGAGGGCCGCCTTCCAAACCGTCGCGTTTTCTCTTTCAACCTGTCCGTTCCCCCGGGGGTTGTAGCTGGTGGTCCGGCTTGAGGCAATACCTCTCATGAGCAGGTACTGACGGAGTTCGTCGCTCATGAAGGACGAGCCCCGGTCGCTATGAATATAGCTGGGAAAACCGAACAGAGCAAAGAGGTTGTGCAGGCATTTAATGACCGTAGCGGTGGTCGTGTCCGGGCAGGGGATGGCGAAAGGGAAACGGGAGTACTCATCAACTATGTTGAGGAAGTACACATTACGGTCAGAGGAGGGGAGGGGCCCTTTAATGTCGACACTCAGGCGCTCAAAAGGGCGGGTGGCCTTGATCAGGTTTGCTCTGTCAGGCGTATAGAAGCGCGGCTTGCACTCTGCACAGACTGGGCAGCTCCTGGTCATGGTCCTGACCTCCTCGATGGAGTAAGGCAGGTTGCGGCCTTTAATGAAATGGAAGAACCTGGTGACCCCCGGGTGGCAGAGGTCGTTGTGGAGGCCCCGTAGTCTATCGATCTGCGCGGTGGCGCATGTGCCTCGCGATAGAGCATCTGAGGGTTCGTTAAGTTTCCCGGGCCGGTACAAGATGTCGTAATTGTAGGTGGAAAGTTCAATTCTCCACCTCAAAATCTTGATTTTTGATTTTGCCCCTCTGCTTGTTGTTGAACATGAAAGCGACTGAACGTTGGTCAGTAAGCAGGGTAAATCGTTTTCCAGCCAGGTAGTGCCGCCAGTGGCGCACCGCCTCCACAATGGCCTGGGCCTCTTTTTCCACAGAGGAGTGTCTGAGTTCGGAGCCCTGGAGGGTTCGTGAAAAAAAGGCCACGGGTCTTCCCGCCTGGTTAAGGGTAGCGGCCAGGGCAAAGTCGGATGCATCGCTCTCCACCTGGAAGGGGATGGACTCGTCTACCGAGTGCATGGTGGCCTTGGCAATGTCGTCTTTTATACGGTGAAAGGCTGAGCAGGCCTCCGCCGTCAGGGGGAAGGAGGTGGACTTGATAAGTGGACGGGCTTTGTCCGCATAATGAGGGACCCACTGGGCGTAATAGGAAAAGAAGCCCAGGCACCTTTTGAGGGCCTTGAGACAGTGGGGCAGGGGAAGTTCCATCAATGGGCGCATCCGGTCAGGGTCAGGGCCGATGACTCCGTGTTCCACCACGCAACCAAGGATAGCGAGGCGGGCTGTGCGGAATATGCACTTTTCCTTGTTGTACGTGAGGTTTAGGAGTTGGGCCGTGCGAAGGAACTTATCAAGATTGGCGTCATGGTCCTGCAGGTCATGGCCGCAGATGGTCACGTTGTCCAGGTAGGGAAACGTGGCCTGTAACGCATTCTCGTCGACCATCCGGTCCATCTCCCTCTGGAAGATGGAGACACCGTTGGTGGCGCCGAAAGGAACCCTGAGTAAGTGAAAAAGACGGCCGTTTGCCTCGAAAGCTGTGTACTAGCGGTCCTCGGGGCGGATAGGGATTTGGTGGTATGCTGCCTTGAGGTCAATGGTCGAGAAA